>NC_086322.1:269707668-270051168 GCF_036172605.1 Pelobates fuscus
GTCCGTCCCTTGCCCGGCCAGCATCGCGTCGAACAGGAGTCCCTGCTCCACTCACCGACGGGCTCCGATGCCTCCTCACTGCTGGTACCATGCCCGGACTCAGCCACTGGAGCGGTCGAGTCCTGTGCCCCGTCCAACGCTCCGATGTCGCGGGGGGTCCAGCCACCGTACCCGTTGCTTCCAGCTGTTCCTACAGCCAGGCCATTCCCCGGTCTCTCACTGCTGCCCAGACGCCCACCAAAATCTCCTCCAAAGACGCCATCTGTAAAAGAAAAGAGGAAAAAAACAACACAGACCTGCTAACTACTAACAGGTAAGTGAAGGCTGCAATTAAAAATGGCCGCTCTATATCCCCTTAGTCTCCACCCCCCCATAACCAAATTAATAACTCCCGCTCAGAATTATATTAAACTTCCATGCCTACTCTTTGGCCCTGTCAAGACCCATTCCCCTATCTGGGCTGTTCCATGGGCTACAAAACTGCAGGAAAAAAGCATCATTGTCGATTGTAATTTATAGCCAGACTCTGCAGTAAACAAATTAAGGAAAGGTTAATTATGAGACTATCCTGTAGACGCAAAAGTCTGGCTGAATGCCCAGGCAAAACAGGTGCATGAATCAACATTACAGGAAACCTAAACATGAATGATGCAATGTTGCAATAATTCTCCACCCTTTTATTGAAATCCCAGACATAATAATATGATTGGAAAGAAATTCTCATGTAAAATTGTATTTCTTAAGAAAATCAAGAAAATCAATGCAAAATAAATAAATTATAATAATCAAAACAGGGACATAAAACCAAAGTCAGGTGTAAGTCCATCACAAAATCCGGGTAGAAAGGAGGACTAAAATACACTGATCAGCCACAACATAAAAAACACCTGCCTGGACTCCAATATGTCTGAATGTATCCTGTGGTATCTGACACCAAGACTTTAGCAGCAGATCCTTTATGTCATGCAAGTTGCGAGGTGGGTCCTCTGTGGTTCAGATTTGTTCCAGCACATCTCGCAGATGCTTAATCAGATTAACTGCAAAATTGGAAGGCCAAGGCAACACCGGGAACTCTTTGTCTCAAACAATTCCTGAAGATTTTTTTGCATTGTGACAGGATGTATTATCCTGCTGAAAGAGGCCACTGCCATCAGGGAACACCATTGCCTTGAAGAGGTGTACACGGTCAGCCAAGAGCATAAAACTGCCTGCACCAGTCTGCCTTCTTCCCCTACTGCATTCTGCTGTCATCTCTTCTCCAGGTATATGACACACACACCCTGCCATCCACCTGCTCTAAAAGAAAACATGGTTTATCAGACCAGGCAACCTTCTTCCATTGCTCCATGGTCCAATTGTGACATGTATGTCTCCATTGAAGGAGCTTTTGGCTTTGGACAAGAGTTATCATAGGCACTCTGACCAGTTTGTGGCTACGCAGTCCCATACACAGCAAACTGTGATGCACTGGGTGTTCTGATACCATTCTATCATGGCCATCGTTACACTTTTTAGTAGTTTGAGCCACAGTATCTCTTCTGTGTGAGTATACCAGACGGACTAGCCTTCGGTACCCACATGCATCAATGAGCCTTGGGCACCCATGATCCTGACACTGGTTCTCCAGTTGTCCTTCCTTACACCAGCTTTAGTAGGTACTCCCCACTTCATACCAGGAACACCCCACAAGACTTGTTGTTTTCGAGATTCTCAGACCCGGTGTTCCCACCATCACTATTTGCATTAATAAAAGACAACACAATAATTAGCAACACCAACATTAATACAGAATTTTATAAATCAGATTAAACATAAAATCTATGAATGGTAACAAAGAAATTTCACATTTCTGAAGACAGTTGTCTAGAGTAGAGTAACTGCTTTAACCCCTTAAGGACACATGGCATGTGTGACATGTCACGATTCCCTTTTATTCCAGAAGTTTGGTCCTTAAGGGGTTAAATATAAGTGAAGATGTTCACTTTTACCCAAATATACAGTATGTCTGGGAAACTATGAGCAATACTAATTTGTTATATACAACTGAAACTGCCATTAATCAGACTCAACAGAATGATTCTTCATTGGCCAATCTGTCTATAAAATTAGTAGTTAATATGTATTTCTGTTTGGTAATTCTAAATGTAGTTCAAGTTTCTATAATCCTACAGCACTATGCTATAAGCAATTTGGACACACCCTGAAGTTTTGCCTTCAAATTAGCAAGATATAATCATAAATACTCTGATGGGAAGGTGAAACAGACAATCATTGCTCAATATATCATTAATCAGTTTAATGTGACAGGTGATGCAACGATGAGCATAAACAAAACTTCAATCTAAGTAACTAAGTAAAAAGTAAAGAGGGTGATAGAGTGTAGGACCTTAAAGGACCACTCTAGGCACCCAGACCACTTCAGCTTAATGAAGTGGTCTGGGTGCCAGGTCCAGCTAGGGTTAACTAATTTTTTTATAAACATAGCAGTTTCAGAGAAACTGCTATGTTTATCAATTAGTTAAGCCTTCCCCTTTTTCCTCTAGTGGCTGTCTCACTGACAGCCGCTAGAGGCGCTTGCGTGATTCTCACTGTGAAAATCACAGTGAGAGCACGCAAGCGTCCATAGGAAAGCATTATGAATGCTTTCCTATGCGACCGGCTGAATGCGCGCGCAGCTCTTGCCGCGCGTGCGCATTCAGCTGACGGGGCGCAGAGGAGGCGGAGAGGAGGAGGAGAGCTCCCCGCCCAGCGCTGGAAAAAGGTAAGTTTTTACCCCTTTCCCCTTTCCAGAGCCAGGCGGGAGGGGGTCCCTGAGGGTGGGGGCACCCTCAGGGCACTCTAGTGCCAGGAAAACGAGTATGCTTTCCTGGCACTAGAGTGGTCCTTTAATCGTCATGTTTACATGACCATGCACCTATGAAACTTATTAATGAATATAGACTTTCAAAACAAGGGGCGAAAACGAATATATATATAAAGGGGGCACTCACTCCTCACTATAGTTTCCCTTTAAGTATTTTGTTTGTAACATTAAGAATGGCATCCATAAAAAGGGTGGTAAGTGATGTCCATTTATGAATACGTTTGGTATTGTATAATAACCTGATCGAGTAGAAGTGTTCCAGTGAGTTCAGTCACTGTCTTGTAGGTGAGATAGAACCATGTGAATGTAGCTGCGAATTTGCACATAAATGAAAACGCGATTTTGACCAGAAATCCATGAAGGTGTGAATCTAAGCATTGTCCAATGCAGAATAGGAAACTCTTGTGCCAGGATTGAAGTATTTGAAAAAATATTATGAAAAGAAGGATTAGAAAGGAATGTGAGGAATCTTGAATATTGCCAGTGAAGGCCAGGATGGATTCTCAAACATTTCCATACTTTATTGGTGGAAAGTACAGGGGTTATGTTCAACATTTTCTGGCAGGTGCAAGAAGGGTGAATTAAGTAAGTTGTTGAGATTTTGGGACATAACTGTTGTTCAATAAAACAATTAGATAATGTACAATGTCCTGAAATCCTATCCCAAGCATGATGAAATCTTGCTGCCAACCCATATTCTGATTTAGATTTTAGGGACATACCGGTAATTATTGTTCAATAAAACAATTAGAGCATGTACAATGTCCTGAAATCGTGTCCCAAGCATCGTGAAATCTTGCTGCCAACTAATATTCTCATATATGGGGCATATTAAAGGACCACTCTAGGCACCCAGACCACTTCAGCTTAATGAAGTGGTCTGGGTGCCAGGTCCTTCTAGGGTTAACCCATTTTTTCAGAAACATAGCAGTTTCAGAGAAACTGCTATGTTTATGAATGGGTTAAGCCTTCCCCCTATGTCCTCTAGTGGCTGTCTCATTGACAGCCGCTAGAGGCGCTTGCGTGCTTCTCACTGTGATTTTCACAGTGAGAGCACGCCAGCGTCCATAGGAAAGCATTGTGAATGCTTTCCTATGTGACCGGCTGAATGCGCGTGCAGCTCTTGCCGCGCGTGCGCATTCAGCCGACGGGGAGGAGAAGAGGAGGATCGGAGGAGGAGAGCAGGAGGAGATCTCTCCGCCCAGCGCTGGAAAAAGGTAAGTTTTTACCCCTTTCCCCTTTCCAGAGCCGGGCGGGAGGGGGTCCATGAGGGTGGGGGCACCCTCAGGGCACTCTAGTGCCAGGAAAACGAGTATGCTTTCCTGGCACTAGAGTGGTCCTTTAAGGTCTGAATACACACAGACAATTGTGATATACATACTAGTTTTCAGCAAAACAAATGGCCAAAAAAAGAAAGTATACTCTGCCGCTGGGGAGGAAGGATAGTACCTTCAGCTCCCGTTAACACACGCTGCCGCTGGGGAGGAAGGACGGCACCTTCAGCTCCCTGTAACACACACGGCCGCTGGGAAGGAAGGACGACACCTTCAGCTCCCTGTACCACACACTGCCGCTTGGAAGGAAGGACGGCACCTTTGGCTCCCTGGGACTCACACTGCCGCTGGGGAGGAAGGACGGCACCTTTAGCTCCCTGTAACGAACTCTGCTGCTGGGGAGGAAGAACAACACCTTCTGCTCCCTGTAACTCACACTGCCACTGGGGAGGAAGGATGACACATTTGGCTCCCTGTAACTCACTCTGCCACTGGGGAGGAAGGACGACACCTTTGTCTCTCTGTAACAAACACAATAACGAGACGACACTTCGTTTTTGAGGGTTAAGCAGAATCTGACTGTACTGGCACATACAGCCTCTTTTATTCCCAATCCACAAACATAGTACAGCCCACAGGGTTTTACAGAACACCCAATCAATCCGTACAATACACACAGACACTCCCACACAAAATCCTCCCCTCTGCCTGTGATATGATTACTGAACACAATGGGTAATCTCATTATCACAGGCAGAGGAATACAGTTTTTACACATTATTCATAACTTTGAAAGTATGCATCACATTCACATAAACTTACATTTTACTCCAAATGGAAACATATGTCAAAATCATCCAAATTGGTCCATTGGTTCAAAAGATAGATCGAAGTCCTTTGTGACCAAATGAAGCATGGCTTTTCTGCTGAAAACCAGTTCCACATAGTCTTCTATCCTGGAGATAATTGAGAAGTAATCCAATTATCTCCAAGGACAGAGGCAAAACTCCATTAAGCACATGACAGTAAAAAGACAGTAAAATACAATAAAATACACAAGGTTACATTTATTACATAAAATACAGACATTCTACCTATCCAAAGATAGCTTAGATCTATTACCGGATGGCGCTCAGATCACATACATACAGTTCAATCGCCATGGAGCCAAAGTCTTTCATACAGTCTTTCAGTATACGGCTGGGCTCCATGGCATAGCTATCTGGGGTAGCATGGCTTTACCAGTCTGCAGAAAGGTACAAACCAGCCTTTCTGCAGGGAAAAAGAACAGGGGCCATAGTCTAAAGGCAAGAGGCGGGCAAGCAGCCCCCTCCAAGGACACGTGGCAAGGTCGGTTTCGCCACACACATGATGTAGGTTAACAAGGACAGTTGTGTTGCTGTTAAGTTATATAGTTATATATTACATTAATTTATAAAGCTGTGGTCTGTTTTCACCAGTTAAGTTTTCATGTTTCATTATTGGATTATTTCAATACACAGTCCTCACTACCTTCACACAAGTGGAGAACCCTTGTGAGATTTGTTGTTAGACAGTTTGATCTTGATTTAGTATGCTACAATTATTTAAAATTATACCACTTTAAGAACATAAATAAACAGGAATTAGTTCTCAAGTTAACCCCTTAACGCCGTTATGGCGTCCTATGCCGTCCCGCATTAAATGGTCTTTAAAGCCGTTGTGGCGGCATAGAACGCCGTAGCGGCTGAAGCCCCTGGAGCGCCCGGGAGGATTGCCTTACAGCCCGTCATACAAAGTGTATTTTAATACTAATATAAGTACATATATTAGTATTAAAATACACTTAGAATGACGTTACATATATATAATATGTATATATATTATATATATAATAGATATATACACATATATTATATATATATATATATATATATGTATTAAGGCCTTTTGGCCTGTAATTGTGGGAGGGGCGTATGACTCACCTTCTCCCTACTTAAGGGACACCCCTTACCTGGCTCCATACCGCTCGAGGTCAGCGCTGCATCCTGAATCCACTTCCGGTTCACGGACGGCGCCATCTTGTTTTCGGAAACTCCGCGTTTTTCTTCAGTGTCAGCTATGTCCAGGAACTCCTTGCAGGTCTTTCCACGGCCAGCCACGCACAAAAAAAAACGGTCTTCGTCGCTGATCGAGTCCTCAGGACTTCTCAAACGTAAGTCCGTCGCCCGGATAACTTCCCACGGCGTCGCAATCATTTTCAGCCTTACTTTACGGCCACACGCTTTACGGCCAAAGTCTCAGGCATTTTTAACCCTCTGGTTGCCGGAAAATTTGCACTAAGTATGTAGTATTCATGTGCTTTACTTTTCACTCTTGTTATTTTCAGTTGGTTGCTATATTTTCAGTTGTAAATACCTGGTAGTAGGTTATTGTGTGTATATATATATACTCTTTTTTTTTTTTTTTTTTTTTCCTTCCCCTCTCCTATACAGATTTTAGTTCATTAAGTATTACAGTCTGGGTATCATATACATATAACGATTATAGCATGGTTTTTCATCAATTATGCTTTCACATCAATTATACTTAGGTTAGGACTCTATGTATTTTTAGATAATAATATATTAATTACTGGTATATACATAGTTTTTGCTTAAACAAACTTTACATTATTTATGTATCCTCCATCTGCACCTAGAGAATTTGTTTTAAACATACGGTTTGTTTTTCTCTCTCTCCCTGTGTAAACACACCATGTACACTTTTCATTACATGGCACGTGTCATATGCTGACTTTTTCTTTATGTACTCAAATTACATACACAAGAACTCGGTCGTAAATTATTTCATGTACTTTCGGGTTAAATCACACGCCTTGATTCAACCACTCACACGTCAATATTTCGGTATTTTATAATAAAATTACATGATTACTTTCCTTTTTACATAGTCCTGTAGAAGTTTTATTTAATCACCCTAAATTAAACTACATAATCACAATACTACACCACATTAGACTACTAACGCTAGCAAGCATACTCATTACTCCCATCACCATAGAGACGCATAATATGACCAGTTAAGTAGACACCATTCATATACATTTCCCTTACATATGAATATATCAACGCACTACAGTGTTTAGTCTTTGGTATCAAGGATCCAAATCTCACACTTGGCGTATCTTGTTTCCAACCTCTAGGTTTTCCAGGTTGTTTCTATACCTGTCGCTATCAATCACTTGCATACTATCAGGTACGTTAAGCCTGCTCACACCGTATATCACATACGGTTCCATCCCTACATAGGACTTAGAGTACTGGCATGGTAGGGGTTATAGGCCCAAATAGGTATCTCCCCTCTGGGCTTTTTGCCTATCGATTAGTGGTCCGCGAGGCCAACACCCCGCCTCAACGTTTCGGAGGTAACGCCCCCCGGGCCACACGTAAGTTAGCCGCCTCGCAAAGTATAGAGAGGGCGTCACCCGTCACTCCCTTCCCCTGTTTTTCTTTTATTGTCACTGAGAGGCCTACGAACTCCTGCCGCTACGACAAGCGGCCTCAGTAACCCCTCGCGCCAACGCATAGATAGAGCCTCTCACAGCCACTTGGCAACTAGTAGGGCCTCACCTTTCACCAAATAACAAGATTAATGTTTCGCCTTATCCGGCATAATTAGCTTGCCAGTACATCCCCTGGGGTTTTTCACGCTAACCATATATTTTCTCATCTAGTATGTCTCAAGAAGGGGTAGAGGATTTTTCCATCCCATGTACTCCAGCAAGAGAAAACACTCCATCACGGGAGGAGGATATGGCTAGCCCAGCTTCTTTTAGGTCGTGGACTATCCCTCGCATCACTAGCGAACTCAAGAGACGACATATTCCTTTCCCAGCAACGGCAAGGAAAGCAGAACTTTACAAATTACTGCACACCTCAACCGACAATAGGGATGCCGGGGAAGGATCTAGCCAGTCCAACCCAGGAGACATTCATGGCATGCTCACATCCCTCATGGCTTCTATGAGCAAGGTTAATTCTAGGCTGGAGTCACTTGAATCGGTCACTACAGCCCTCACCATGGCTTGAAGGACCGCGGCGATCCCCACGGCAGTGGCAGGATTGCAATCAGTCTCCACAGCCATCACCTCGGACGATGACGAGGTTCACCCTGCTCACATGATACCTGAACACCTCAAAAAAGATATCCTGGAAGGTAAAGATGTCAATCTGGCCTCACTACTCATTGCCTCCCAGGATATAGTGGAACATAAAACTTACGCTTACGACGATGTTTCTGTGGTGATAAAATCTAGGGATGCACGTTTAAATAGGAAACTTACCATTCCAGAATTTGTCTTAGCTTTCGGTATTTATCGAGATGTGATGTGTACTGTATATCCCCACAGACGTGAGGAGTTTGACCTGTATATGCACAGGCTGGTGGACCTGGGCAACAAATATGGTGGGTCAGCTTTCTATGACTACCATAGATCTTTTTCTGCCAAAGTGTCTGGCGCCTTCTCTCAGTACGGGAAAAGATCCAACTGGAGTAAGATCGATACGGTCATTTTCTGCAGACACTTTGCAGGTCTAAGAACACCGGCCTGTGCACACTGCTCCTCCATGGCCCATACGGCCAATTTTTGTCCTACCACGGCAAACGAACCCACTACTTCACAGGGCACTGGTCCCGTTGGTTCAGCAGAAAAAACGCCCAAAGATAAACTGGGACGTCCTATTAAGTTTTTGGGGAAATCCCAAATTTGTAATAATTTCAATGTTGGGGCTTGTAATTACAGCGGATGTAGGTTGTTGCACATATGTTCCAAATGTTTTAGGGCACATGCGAAAACCATGTGTCCAAATAAAATGTACCCTAAACAATACTTAACGGATATAAATATTTCTGTACTCACGGCACTACTGTCTCTACATCCATCTAGACACCTGGTAGACTTCATCATCACTGGTCTATCGCAAGGATTCCATACTGGTCTAATACACATGCCTACAGGAATCCTTGAATGCCCTAATCTGCAATCTGCCCAACAAAACCCTACAGTGGTCAGCACTCTTATAGCCAAAGAAGTGGCAGAGGGCTTCTTATTAGGACCCTTTCAGTCCTCTCCTTTCACCACATGGAGGACAAATCCCATTGGTATTGTCACGGGGAAGTCTTCCCATAAACAAAGACTTATCATCGATCTGTCGGCACCTCACACCTCTGCCACACCAAGTCTGAACTCCCTTATCCCCTCTGAGGAATTTTCCCTGCAATACTCCACCATAGACCACGCCATTACGGCTATCATGCAGGCAGGGGTCGGAGCATGGCTCAGCAAGACTGACATAACCAATGCCTTCAAATTATTGCCTATCCACCCTACACTATGGCATCTGCATGGCATTAAGTGGGCCGGGTACTACTACTTTTTCTCACGCTTAACGTTTGGTTCAAAAAGTAGTCCGGCCATTTTCGACGTATTCGCCGAAACACTATGCTGGTTATTGTTAAATGTAGCTAGATGCCCTACAGTCATACACTACCTGGATGATTTCTTACTAATCGAAGACAATATTTCCCCACCCAGTAGCCTCATAGAAACCATCAGTCTGTTCGAACAGGTGGGCGTCCCGGTTTCCCCCACCAAAACCGAAGGACCAGATACAGTCATCACTTTCCTGGGGATCATATTAGACTCAGCCAACATGCAAGCCAGCCTGCCACACACCAAGATAGAGAACATCCTTACCAACATCAACCTCTACCTACACCTCGGTACTTGCAACCGCAAAGAATTGCAATCTCTACTTGGGTCACTAAATTTTGCCATGCGCATTATACCTCAAGGCCGGGCTTTCATCTCACGGCTCTTACACATGTTCCCATTGTTTGGCAATGATGCACACAGGTTACCCCTGGATACCCACGCCACGGCAGACCTACTTATGTGGAGAAATTTTTTAACCACCTGGAATGGGATAAGCATGTTCCTCCCTGAACTGTCTGACTCTTCACCTACCATCTGGTCAGACGCGGCGTCTACCACAGGTTTTGCAGCAATTTACGGGAACGAATGGCTTTGGGGTAGTTGGCCTCCAGAGGTTCAGGACCTGGAGAATTTTTCTACTACCTCAGCTCTATTTGAGATATATCCCATTGTGGCAGCTGCCGTGACGTGGGGGCATCTATGGGCAGGTGCGTCAGTACGTTGCTACTCAGACAACCAAGCAACATGTCACATCATCAACAAAGGTCGATCCAAGTCACTGACCATTATGAGGTTCTTGAGGAAACTCACCTGGCTGGCTGCGTGTCACAATTTTTTCTTGGTTTGTGTGCATGTCCCAGGTATATGCAACACGGCTGCTGACCATTTGTCTCGTTTCAATTTACAGGCTTTTCGACAAATACTGCCGTCAGCTGCACGCACAGCCACGACCACTCCACCTTTCCAACAACTAGTAATGGATTAGACGCTATCATGCAACACAGCCAGACATTGTCACAATTAGCGCTATCCTCCAATACCCGGAAGACCTATGATAGAGCCTTCCTTCTATTCAAAAGATTTCTGTCATCACACAATATCGCACAACCTTTCATTATGACATCCTTGTTGGGTTTTGCTTCCTTTTGCCACCTCAAACTCAAATTATCATACAACACAATCAAGCTATATTTAACAGGCGTACAACATCATATGTTAACATTACAACCAAACAACACTAGTTTCATGTCCTCCTACCAGATCAAAAACATCCTTAGGGGTATTCAGAGATCCGAACCCCCACGTACTGCACAAAGACTACCCATAGACATTAATATTTTCAAAGATCTCTCCAAACTACTAGATTTAAAACCCTTTGCCACCAACACAAACCTTGTTATTAAAACAGCTATCTATTTGGCCTTTTATGGGTTCTTAAGACCACGAGAATTTACCGCCATCAATACAACCCAGTCCACTCACATTCTGCTTCACTCACACTTAACAAAACACATGGACTACTATATCTTGGCTCTGCATCACTCTAAAACCAATCAACACGCACCTCCGGTAGAGGTTAGATACTATCCTACCCACAACGCATGGTGCCCCGTCACATTACTGGACACATATACCCAGGTTACAACAGCATCACCATCTCAACCACTCTTCTTTCTACAAGGTTCTGTACTCACTACCACCACCTTCATGACCCACGTCAGGTCATTACTTACACAACTAGGCCTACAAGCAACTAACTATTCGGGCCACTCCTTCCGCATAGGAGCAGCAACTACAGCGTCCAGTGCAAACATTCCAGTACATGTTATCAAGTCACTAGGACGCTGGAAGTCTTCTGCATACTCTAGATACATACCTAACCCAGTACAAGAAGTTAGAAATGCCTTTCAAGATATGTCTGGTTAAAGTATGTATATTGCTCGTTTCGTAATAAATGTGATTTTCTACTTTTTGCCCTCTTTATTTACAGGCCTACCTCATCGTCGGTTTCGGCACACCACAACCGACTTGTTCTTTTAATACCATCCCACACCTAACAGTGTCTGTATCTTCTGTACTATCATGAGCCCTTAACACAAGTATTAAGGCCTTTTGGCCTGTAATTGTGGGAGGGGCGTATGACTCACCTTCTCCCTACTTAAGGGACACCCCTTACCTGGCTCCATACCGCTCGAGGTCAGCGCTGCATCACCCTCCCACCCACTCCTCATTATTAACTCTTTCTTCTTACATCTCTTCTTGGTGGGCCCTCTTTATTTACAGGCCTACCTCATCGTCGGTTTCGGCACACCACAACCGACTTGTTCTTTTAATACCATCCCACACCTAACAGTGTCTGTATCTTCTGTACTATCATGAGCCCTTAACACAAATATATATATATACGTATAATTACAATAATAAATAAATACAATAATACAATAAATAAATAAAATATTGAAACTAAATTTAATATATATTATATGTTCATATGTAATTTCATTCTAACTGTATTTTGTTATTAATATATATATATATATTGGTAACAAAATACACTTAGAATGACATTCTATATATATCTATCTATATATAAAATACAAATAACCGCAAATATATATATATATATATATATATATATATATATAGATAGATAGATAGATAGATAGATAGATAGATAGATAAATACATATAATTACATAAAAGATTACATTAGTATACACGTAGAATTTATATACCTATACATGCATATATATTAAAATTCTACATGTATATTTAAGTAATCTTTTAACATAATTATGTGATTTGATTAATTAAAATTTGATTGACATGCCTGACAACACAGGGACAACACAGGGATAAAGTGCAGAGAATTTAATTCGCAAGCACTATATTTGACCCTGTAACTCTCCAAGACACCATAAAACCTGTACATAGGGGGTACTGTTTTACTCGGGAGACTTCACTGAGCTCAAATATTAGTGTTTCAAACTGGTAAATTGTATTACAACGATGATATTTTAAGTAAAAGTTAAGTTTTTTGCATTTTTTACAAACGAATGGCACTTTTATGGACTATATTATTGTTGTAATATGTTTTACTGTTTTAAAACACTAATATTTGTGTTTCGTGAAGTCTCCCGAGAATAACAGTACCCCCATGTACAGGTTTTATGGTGTTTTGGAAAGTTAGAGAGTCACAAATAAGGCTTGCATTTCATTTTTTGACATTGAAATTTGCCAGATTGGTTATGGTAGCCCAGGAATGAGAATTACCCCCATGATGGCATACCATTTTCAAAAGTAGACAACCCAAGGTATTGCAAGTGGGGTATGTCCAGTCTTTCTTAGTAGCCACTTAGTCACAAACACTGGCTAAAATTGGCATTCAGATTAGTTTTTTGCATTTTCCACACACAATCAAATATTAACAATAACTTTGGCCAGTGTTTGTGACCAAGTGGCTACTAAAAAAGACTAAATATACCCCACTTTCAATACCTTGGGTTGTCTACTTTTTCAAATGGTATGCCATTATGGGGGTAATTCTCATTCCTGGGCTACCACACCGTCTCAAAGGTAACATTACTAATCTGGAATATTTCAATTTGAAAATGGAACGTTCTATATTTGACCCTGTAACTTTCCAAAACACCATAAAACCTGTTAATGGACAGTACTGTTGTACTCGTGAGACATCGCTGATTACAAATATGTGCATTTGTTTGCAGTAAAACCTAACAGTATTATGACATTCACAGCTAAAATGTCAAACGGAAATACACATTTAAAAAAAAAAACTTATTTTCTAACATTTTTTTTACATTTTATTCATAATAAATTATGTTCCATATATGAATAGTTAATGATAAATTAAAGCCCTGTTTCTCCTGAACAAAATGACTTATAATAAGTGTGGGTGCACTTAATGTGACAGCAGTGAATTACGGTTGAACAGACATGTAGCGCAAATTCCAGTTTTTGTTTACGTTTTGTTTTGATCAGAACGTGCACTATTGACTCCGTCCTGAAGGGGTTAAAAGATTGAATATGTTAACTCCTGCTAAAACACATCTAGCCTAGGGACATAACCTCATATAACCTCAGATAAAGTTGTTTTTCTACTTTTACCTTGTGCACATCTGCCACAACATTCGAATATAGTTCCACATATTACTAAGGCTTACATTTACGTTGTAAACAAACTATAGGAATACATAAATCAAAGTGTATAATTTGCAGTGTGCCAAGGTGCATTATCCAATTGAAAGAGACCTCTGCTATCAGGGAACACAATTATATAACAGAGGGTGGACTGCTAAAAAATAATTTTATGGCAAGACAGGAGGCTTCATATTTGCTTATCTTTCTTTACTGTAACTCCCAGCAGCAAAGAAACAGTTAACAGCAGTGTAAAAAGTTTAACCAATCAGAATGCATTACAGTAATATAAACTGTCATCTTGCTCCTCCCAATTCCTCTTTCTTTGCTGCTTAACCTCCCAGGTGAGTCTATTCTAATTATACTCCTATTAATGCTCTATTTTAGCTGTCTATTTATATTGTTTATTACTTTAATATTTTATATATTTAACTCATACATAGTTTTCCTTATCTGTTTCTGAGCTTTTGCTTCTATTTACTTAGGTGACATGGGCTGACACCCCAGTCAACCTACAAACTCAGATTACCTCACATTTCTTACTACTTTAATCTTATTGTACTGTCTGTTTAATTGCTAACACTTTCCCGCCGCGCCCGGCATTTTGCCGGTCCGCTCAACCGCTCAGTTTCCTCACACACTATGTTAGTTGCTCTGGTGTCTCCATAGAGATGCGTCCCGCCTTTTTCCTTTTTCATGCCGCGGCCATTTCTATCAGTTTTCCCGGGCTTCCTCCCAGCGCCATCTTGTGGAAAGCTTATGCGCGGCGGTTCACTCGCATTTCGGCTCCCACTGCAGAACACGACCCAGCTGTTCGGTAAGTACGTTTTACCTCTTAAAGCCCCAGACCTTTTTGTTTAAATTAAAGATACAAACCCAATACTCATCATTTCCATTTTTTCTTGACAGGATTTCAACTACCAGCTTGCAAATCCTTGCTTAATTCTGAGGGTGACCCCCTCAAGCCTTTATTCAGAAGGTGACCCCCTCTAGCCTCTCCTTCAAGGGTGACCCCCTTTTGCTGCCTCTGTACAGGGTAATCCCTATATGATAACACAGGCACATACCTGTTATAAGATCTTGGACACTTTATTGTCCTTCTCTCTCTGGGTGAACACCACTGATAAATTGTGGATGAACCCCACTGTTACAGGAGAATTGCTCTCAGTCTAAGTCTACCGCCTCATTGTAAATAGTTTGTCTGCACACAAAAAAAAAAAAAAAAAAAGTATATATATATATATATTGTAATTTAATAATTACTCTCTTTTGTGGTGACCCCACTGTTACTGACATTATGTCGGATGTGCCAGAACCAGCAGTTTCTGCCGAACTTAAGGCTTGGCTATTCAATGCCATTACTGAATCTATACCTAAAGCTTTAGCGGCTTTCAGCGAGCAGACAATCCCAGCCCCTACGGCGACCATTACCCAACTCTCAGACAGATTTTGACGCATTTGAGGGTTCAACCTCTAATTATAATCTCCAAGTATTAGACGAATACTATGCAGAACACTCGGATACTGAGGCTCCGCCTCATAATACATTCCGAGACCTTTACCCCTCATACCTCTAGAGGAACTCCAATCGGAATCTGATCTCACGGATACCTTATTTGACACCTCTTTCCCCCCCCTTTATTTGACCCCAGGTGCATCAGGCACCCTAGATCGGCCGAATGGACACCCCCAGACCACATTGCCAAATACTGTAGAATGTGGCTCCGTCGGTCTTTAGAAAAAGAGGTGAGAGCCAAATTAAGGGCAGAATGCCCACGCCCCACTATCCCAGACAAGGTGGCCAATACACCAGAATTCGACCCTTTCCTTGTGACCTTTCTAACCAAGTCAAGGAAAGAACCCCGTAAGGGTCTAGAACAGGGTCTTAAAACCACTCAAGACAAGTTGATGGATGTGGCGGGCCCGCTCATACAAATCTTCATTATTGCAGACGAGGCTTTATCAGGTGGCACATTTGATGCACATATGGTGCGAGAGTGGGCACAAAGGGCCTTATGCCTTTTAGGCAATGCCAATGTGGCAATATCAACTGAGCGGTGGAAGGCCGTCCTTTATAAAATTGATGCCAAACTTGCCGAATTGGGCACTAAAGAACTTGGTCCAGAGGCTCAAGGCATGTTATTTGGAGACAAGTTCATAAAAGAACTAAGTAAGCACGTCTCTGTTTTTGCTTCACTGACAAAGGCACAATCCTCCATTCGCAAGGTATTTCGCACTCAGCGTTTTTCCAGAAGAGCTGGTCGCTATAGAGGCCGAGCGACCGGCAGAGCCGCCTTCACAGGCTACAGGCTCCTACCCCAATCAAAATGTCATTGTTAGACGAGTCGACTCTACAGAGCGAACTCAACGATCTATTCACCAAAGGTGCGATCGAACGAGTTGTTGGCCCACAGGTCTTCATAAGCAACATGTTTCTAGTAAAGAAAAAATCAGGAGGTCTACGACCGGTCATCAACCTGAGAGATCTGAACAGGTTCATCATATACCGTCACTTCAAAATGGAGGGTATCCATTTATTGAGAGACCTACTCTCCGAGGGAGGATGCATACCTCACGGTGCCGGTAACACCAGCACACCGCTGCCTCCTTCAGTTTCGTGTTTCGGTCTGCTATTTCTGCAGCGCACGTTCCTATAGAAGGTTCTGCAGTAGGCAAACACCCATCTGTCTGTAGACTCTTGCGGGGCATCCACATCGCTAGACCCCCGAATCCCAAATATAATCAATTCTGGGATGTGGCCATCATGCTCACGTTCTTGGAAGCTTGGCCGGACAACGAGGCGCTCTCCCTACGCCAATTGTCAGCCAAATTATCTCTCCTCCTTTGCTTGGTCTCCTTCCGAAGAGTTTCCGACATCAGGGCTTTCGACTTTCATGCCCTCGACTTCACACCAGAGGGGGTACACTTTCATATCACTATGAAAGACTAAGACTAACTCATCTACTGTGACCTACCCTTACTTCTCGGAGAAACCCCTCCTCTGCGTAGCCCAGTGCATAAGACACTATATCGCTCGCACTACCCCTCTCAGAGCACCTACCGGGCCCCTCCTGGTATCTTATGTACGACCTCACAAACCAGTCTCGTGCCCTACCATTGCACGTTGGATTAATTGGCTCCTAGCCCTGGCTGGCATTGATGCATCTTTCTGAGCTCACTCGGTTAGAGGCGCAGCCGCCTCCTCGGCACTCATAGCCGGAGGTTCCTTAGCGGAAATTCTATCCTCCGCTGATTGGTCTAGAGAATCCACCTTCCGTACCTTTTATTTTAGACATTCTCCACACGTTTCTCTGTCCTTGCTATCTGTGCGTTAAAATAGCAAATATGAAGCCTCCTGTCTTGCCATAAAATTCGGGATTATTCTAACTCCTTGTGACCGAATAATCTAAATTTTAAAGACAGGAGGCAAATATTTTCCCACCCTGGATTCCTTTTACCCACCCTTCTAGGTAAGTATCCTGTACTGTCTCCAGTTCTAACTATGACTAACATCCTCTCTTTTCTCTAGCCTATACTCATTAGGTCGTTATTATATGATAAACCCGCTTTCAATTGTATTTTAGTTCATTATATTCTAAGTGTGTCACTTACTGTACATACCACTCAGTTAATTAACAAAAGTTAGAGCTTGCACTTAAACTGGAAATCAGTTCAATGCATTTATTTGGTTTTTTCTCTTGCCAAAGAGACCATACTTTCACAATGTTTCTCCTTCCTCCTAGTGTGAAGATCACTTGCCTTCTGTCTCGAATCTACCTGCGGGTTGATCACTACCTTCATTCTACCGGATACCTACACCGTTACCTGTTCATCGTTTAATGGTTCTACATTTACATGGTTGACTCTACGACTGTTCGGCTACATCAAGAAAGAGGAATTGGGAGGAGCCTGATGACAGTTTATATTACTGTAATGCATTCTGATTGGTTAAACTTTTTACACTGCTGTTAACTGTTTCTTTGCTGCTGGGAGTTACAGTAAAGAAAGATAAGCAAATATTCGCCTCCTGTCTTTAATAAAATTTAGATTATTCGGTCACTAGGAGTTAGAATAATCCCAAATTATCATAGTGCAAATTGTGGGAATAAGCCTAATCCTTAACATATAGTTTTGCACAAATCTTGGGCGTAGAAAAAAACATGAAAGAGAAAAAAACCTATATAGTGTAGGTGGTGTCAAACAGTAAATAGTGTAAGAAATACACTCACATGGACCTGAGCCTAATGTGTACGGCTCAGTATTATCGCCTTAGTGCTCTTAAGGTAGCACTCTACCTCTCTTCCAGGATGATCTACTCTCAAAAATAGAAAACAAAGGAGCAATAATAGTGTAGTATTTCCAGAGAGAATAAATATAGAAATAAACGTGATGCAGCACTGACCTAACTCAGAGCCCTAGACTCCCAGGCTCTGAGGTTAAACAGCTTGATGTCGATTTCAGTGGGGTGACACTCCCCAAACAGGGCGGCTGGAACTTGATGAATAAAAATGGGACAATTTAAAGTGCTATAGCAAACATTTATTACAAATAAAAGCAGTACAAAAAAACACAAAGAATAAAACTAATGGAAATAAACAATATATCATATATTGCACTTATTTAAGTAAAATAGTCCAGCTAAGATGCATTTCCCCATGGGGCTCTATTAATTGGCAGTAGACATGTTCCAGAAATGTTGATCCTTCGGCAGTTGCAGATATGACATCGTGCCCATAGTGGTGCATCATTTCCGGTTTTACTGTTGTCCGGAAAATGATGTGTTCCTCCTTCATGTCATCTCACACATGAAGATCGGCCATATTAGAAGAGGGCAACTTATGGGAAACACCATAATGTGTATTGTAAAAGAAGAGGGATGTGTTTTTAACAAACTATTTCATGTAAATTTCCTAATAAAGGTTAATGGTAGAGTTGAGCGGACACCTGGATGTTCGGGTCCGGCGGGTTCGGCTGAACTTTGAAAAAAACCCGAACCCGAACCCCTTTGAAGTCAATGGGGACCCGAACTTTTGGCCACAAAAATGCCTCTAAAAAAGTCCTGGAAAGGGCTAGAGGGCTGCAAAAGCAAGTAAAATGGGGGTAAGAGTAGGGCAAGTGTCCTGCAAACAAATGTGGATAGGGAAATCACTTAAAATATCATAAAAATTAAAAATACAGCTGAGCCATAAAATAGCACAAGATGGAATCTTTGATTTTAGCTTTGGAAGAACACAAATCAAAATCTAAAGCATGGCTGTCAGGAGAATCACCAGAAGTATCCATTTTTAGAGAGGGTTAGCGTGCAGGGTATCCTCTTTTATTGTTTAAAGTGAACTCAACTCCTGATGCATAGAGAAAAGGCCTTTCTGCTATTGTGTACATAATTTATACTAAGTGACCCATAGGTTGAGGAGGCGGTGACTGTGGCGGTGTAGGTGGAAGCAGCGGTGGAGGAGGAGGAGGTATCCAACACTGTTTTTTATATATATATTTTTTATTTTTATTGGGGTAGCCCCCAAAATATTGGGACATATAAAAAAAGAAACATTTGCGGCCTGCGATGCATTTCTTGCAGTCCTGATGCATGGAGAAATGCTCAACTCCTGATGCATGGAGAAAAGGCCTTCACAAGCCTCTGCTATTGTGTACATAGTTTATACTAAGTCACCCATACGTTGAGGAGGCGGTGACCGTGGCGGTGTAGGTGGAAGCGGTGGTGGAGGAGGAGGAGGAGGTAGCCAACACTGTTTATATATATCTATTTTTTATTTTAATTGGGGTAGCCCACAAAATATTGGGACATACAAAAAAAGGACCATTTGCGGCATGCGGGGCATTTCTTGCAGTCCTGATGCAGTGAGAAATGCTCAACTCCTGATAAATGGAGTAAAGGCCTTCATAAGCCTCTGCTATTGTGTACATAGTTTATACTAAGTCACCCATAAGTTGAGGAGGCGGTGACCGTGGCGGTGTAGATGGAAGCGGCAGTGGAGGAGGAGGTAGCCAACACTGTTTATATATATATATATATATTTTATTTTAATTGGGGTAGCCCCCAAAATATTGGGACATACAAAAAAAGGACCATTTGCGACCTGCGGTGCATTTCTTGCAGTCCTGATGCAGTGAGAAATGCTCAACTCCTGATAAATTGAGAAAAGGCCTTCACAAGCCTCTGCTATTGTGTACATAGTTTATACTAAGTCACCCATAGGTTGAGGAGGCGGTGACTGTGGCAGTGTAGGTGGAAGCAGCGGTGGAGGAAGACGAGGAGGTAGCCTATACTGTATTTTATATATCTATTTTTTATTTTAATTGGGGTAGCCCCCAAAATATTGGGACATATAAGAAAAGAAAACTCTGTTCCGCAGAGCGACAGACCCGTGCGTGCTGCAGCTGAAACTCCACTATTGCCTGCTGCTGCTCGCACAGTCTCATGAGGCGGTGAGTGGGAAGGCCGAAGTTCCGCTGCAGCGCAGACAGGCGAGTAGCAGCAGAGTGAGAATGCCGAAAGCGCGCACAGATGGCCCGCACTTTCTGCAGCAGCTCTGGCGGTGTAGGTGGAAGCGGTGGTGGAGGAGGAGGAGGTAGCCAACACTGTTTTTTTTATTTTTTTATTGGGGTAGCCCCAATGGGACATAAAAAAAAAGAAAACAAAGAATAAGTGCACTTGAGTATAACAATGGTTGGGTGAGGCCAGTATAAATGTCTATTCTGAACAAGGTACAGACAAGTCTGGTGGGATCCATGCCTGGTTCATTTTAATAAACGTGAGCTTGTCCAGGTTGGCTGTGGACAGGCGGCTGCACTTGTCTGTGATAACGCCCCCTGCCGTGCTAAACACACGTACACTGGCTGCAGGGCAGGCCAGCACCTCCAAGGCACAATACACTGGCTGCAGGGCAGGCCAGCACCTCCAAGGCATAAAGGGCAAGCTCAGGTAATGTGCCCAATTTGGAGACCCAGAAGTTGAATGCGGCAGACCCATCAGTCAGTACGTGTAGGCGTGTGCACACGTACTGTTCCACCATGTTGCTGAAATCCTGCTTCCTGCTAAGACGTTCCATATCAGATGGTGGTGCTGGTTGTTGTGGCGTGCTGACAAAGCATTCCACATTTCGGCCATGCTAACCCTGACTTCTGAGGTGCTGGCGGTGCCCCAGCTGCGTTGGGGACCTCTTCCTCCTCCTCTGCTTTCACCTTGTGCTTCCACTGAGCCCCCGGTGTCAGTTGGGAATGCCCTCAGCAGCACATCTACCAGCATGTAGTCGCACATCTTCCGATCACGCTCCAGTGAGGGAATTAAGGATGGCACGTTGTCCTTGTAACGGGGATCCAGCAGGGTGGCCACCCAGTAAACAGCACAAGTTAGAATGTGGGCAACTCGGTGTCAGGATCGGGACAGGGATCCAACACGCAGAATACAAACAGGATATAGGTACGTATACCGGACCTTAGAATGGCCGGACTAACGTAAGGAAAAAGCAAAGAATGGTCAGAGACAAGCCGAGGTCGAGGGAACGAGAGAACAGGTAAGCGAGAGACGAGCCGAGGTCAAAGGACACGAGAGATAAACAGGAACGAAAGTACAAGCCGAGTCAGAACCAAAAGACAATAGTAATAAGAGCACTGAGTGACTAGACAAGCTAGAACCACGACAGGGCAATGAACCATTACACACATCCCTCTTTCATACCTTGGTTCTTTAATAGATGACTCCGCCCTTGCCGAGCCCTGATTCGTTGTTCAGAACTAGATTGACAGGTCGGGATGTGATTGCCGTCATGACGTCGGCTCCTGAGCGCCATGTCATAAAAGGAAGCGGGGCTATCGCGGCCGGCGTGTGAACGGCTATGAGAGCTGTGAGGATTGGGTGAATCAGCCCCCCTGAGAGGACGGTCGTTGGGAAGTCTAACCTCCTCCGAGGTAGAGACTTCAGGTACCCTGACACTCGGCAATCGTTGAGCAGGCACTGCAGCATGTAGTCGCTCATGTGTATCAGGCTGCCCAGAGGCAAGGACAAGCTGTCCTCTGTGGGAAGTGTATCGTCTGTGTCCTCCGTATCCCCCCAGCCACACTCCAGTGATGCCCACGAGCTGCGTTGGGTGCCACCCTGCTGTGAGCACGGTTCCTCATCCTCATCCTCATCATCCTCATCCTCATCCTCCCTGGCTGGACAATTGTGTACCTGGCCGATGCTAGTGCAGGAACCCACCCTCCGAGCCACTTGTGAATGACTGGCCTGATAACCATGGAAATGACCCCTCTTCCTCCTCCTCTTCATCCTGTGCCACATCCTCTTCCATCATTGCCCGAAGCGTTTTTTTCAAGGATACATAGAAGCAGGATAATAAGGCTGAGAACGGCGTCAGCGGCACTGGCCATGTTGGTGGAGTACTTGAAACAGTGCAAAATGGCACACAGGTCTCGCATGGAGGCCCACTCATTGGTGGTGAAGTGGTGCTGTTCTGCAGAGTGACTGACCCGTGCGTGCTGCATCTGAAACTCCTCTATTGCCTGCTGCTGCTCGCACAGTCTCTCCAGCATGTGCAAGGAGGAGTTCCACTTTGTGGGCATGTCGCATTTGAGGCAGTGAGCGGGAAGGCTGAAGTTACGCTGCAGCACAGAAGGGCGAGCAGCAGCAGGGTGAGATTGCCGAAAGCGTGCACAGATGGCCCGCACTTTCTGCAGCAGCTCTGATATATCTCAGTAGTTTTTCAGGAATATCTGCAACACCAAATTCAGCACATGCACCAGGCAAGGGATGCAAACTGGCTAGGCCCAGAGCTGCTATAAGATTTTGCCCATTATTGCACACCACCAGGCCGGGTTCGAGGCTCAGTGGCAATAACCACTCATCGGTCTGTTGTTCCATGCCTGTCCACAGCTCCTGCGCGGTGTGGGTTTTTCCCCCAAACATTTGAGTTTTAAAACAACCTGCTGTTGTTTCCCCCTGGCTGTGCTGAAGTTGGTGGTGAAGGTGTTACGCTGCCTGGATGAGGTGGTGGTAGAGGAGGAGGAGGAAGCGGAGTAGGAGAAGTAGGCAACAGGAGGCAAAGAGAAATGCCCTGCGATCCTCGGTGGCGGAAGGACATGCGCCAAACTGCTATCCGCCTCAGGCCCAGCCGCCACTACATTTGCCCAGTGTGCAATTAGGGAGATATAGCGTCCCTGTGCGTTCTTACTGGTCCACGTATCTGTGGTCTGTGGTTGCGCAGTGCACACCTGATTTTGTCCGCCAATTGGTTGTGCAGGGAAGGGATGGCTCACCATGAAAAGTAGTGGCGGCTGGGAACCACGTACTGTGGGACAGCCACCGCCATCAGGTTTTTAAAACTGTCCGTCTCCACCAGACGGAATGACAGCCATTTCAAAGGCCATGAATTTTGAAATGCTGGCATTCAGGGCCAGGGATCGCGGGTGACTAGGTGGGTACTTCCTCTTTCTCTCCAGTGTTTGGGAGATAGACAGCTGAACGCTTCCATGGGACAGTGTGGAGATGCTTGGGGACAGTGGCGGATGTGGTGGCATTGCTGCCACATCCTCTGTTTGCAGGGTGGCAGGTGCCACTGTGACTCCAGAGGTGGAGGAAGAGGCCGAGACAGCAGCAGAAGAGGAAGCAGGAGGAGCCTGAGACCTTTCTTGGTTTTTGAGGTGCTTACTCAACTGCAGCTCGTGCTTTGCATGTAAATGCCTGGTCATGCAGGTCGTCAGCACATTGTCTGAATAACTGCCTCGCCAGGGAACTCCTTGGAGCTGGCTTTGGTGTGCTCGGTCCCTGGGTGCAGTGGGCAGTAGCAGGCGTACCATCTAGGAGACAGCCGCTCCGCTTTTGCACCCTGCTCCCTGTTATGGTGTGCTGGTGCCTCTGTGCGACCATCGCCTCTTCCTCCAAACTGGACACGTCACTCACATTACCTTCATTCCATGTGGGGTCTAGGACCTCATCATCCTCCACATCATCTTCCACCCACTCCTCAACCCTGCCCTCCTTGCCGGTCTGCACACTGCCGAAAGTCACAGCAGTTGGCACCTGTGTTTCGTCATCATCAGAGACGTACTGCGGTGGTCCTTGCATGTCCACATCCTGACACATAAGTGGTTGTGCATCAGTGCACTCAATCCCTTCCACTTCTGGGGCAGGGCTAGGTGGATGGCCCATAAGAGACTGCTGCATGACTTGTGGCTCAGACTGCTTGGCTGATTTGCAAGAGGGTGAGGTGATAGACAGATGGCCATGGGCTGCAGCAGCTAACTCTGAGCTTTCAGCAGGGCACCGAATGGGAGACAATGTGCAGGAACTGGAGGCACTGTCAGCCATCCAATCTACTATCGCCTGTACTTGTTCTGGCCTCACCATTCATAGAGCGGTATTTGGGCCTACCAAATTACGCCGAAGGTTCTGTCGCGTACTCGCACATGAGGAAGGTGTTTCACTTGTGCGTGTAGCTGGCACAGATCGACCATGTCCTCTCCTTGCATCAGGGATTCCACCAACACCAGCAGCACCAAGATCAGAGCCACGTCCCTTATTTGACGCTCTCTTAGTATTTAGAAAACTGGGAAAACTAGATGGGCCGAATGATTCTTATCTGCCGTCACATTCTATGTTTCTATGTTTCTATGTTTCTCCTCATTCTTTGCGTTCACCCACCAAACTAATAGATGTTATATGTCAGGCGACAATGTAATCCCCAACAGTAAACAATTTTTTATTTTTTTTTAAGTTAATTGGACTGCAAGAAATGCACCGCTGGCCGTAAATGTATTATTTAGCACCCAAAAAATTAGAATTTTTGAAAGTGCGATGTAACCACGCTTCAATTTGACTCTCAGATATGAAGAGCAGGCCCCAAAATTTACTATTTAGCAGATTAGCAGCAAAACAATTAGAATGTTTACAACTGCGCTGTAAGCGCACTATTATATGCTTCTATTTGACTCTCAGATATGAAGTGCACACCCCAAAGTGTACTATTTAGCCAATAAGCACCCAGAAAATTAGAATGTTTACAAGTGCGCTGTAAGCGCACTATTAGACACTTCGATTTGACTCTCAGATATGAAGAGCAGGCCCGAAAATGTATTATTTAGCAGATTAGCATGCAAAACAATTATAATTTTTACAATTGCGCTGTAACCACAGTATTTGACTCTATTTGACTCTCAGATATGAAGAGCACTCCCCAAAATGTACTATTTAGCAGTTTAGCACCAAAACAATTAGAATGTTTACAACTGCGCTGCAAGCGCACTATTTGACGCTTCTATTTGACTCTCATATATGAAGAGCACGCTCAAAATGTACTATTTAGCAGATAAGCACCCAGAAAATTAGAATTTTTACAAGTGCGCTGTAAGCACACTATTAGACGCTTCTATTTGACTCTCAGATATGAAGAGCACGCCCCAAAATGTACTATTTAGCAATTTAGCACCAAAACAATTAGAATGTTTACAACTGCGCTGCAAGCGCACTATTTGACGCTTCTATTTGACTCTCAGATATGAAGTCCACCCTACTAATGTACTTTTAGCACCCAAAAATTTTTAAGTTTTAAAACTGCAATGTGACAGCAGTATTTGACACTTCTATTTGACCCTCAGATATGAAGTGCACCCCACTAATGTACTTTTTAGCACCCAAAAAATTTTAAGCTTTAAAACTGCAATGTGACAGCAGTATTTGACGATTCTATTTGACTCTCAGATATGAAGTGCACCCCGCTATTGTACTATTTAGCACCCACAAAAATTGACTTTTTAAAACTCTGATGTGACCACGGTATTTGACGCTTCTATTTGACTCTCAAATATGAAGTGCACCCCACTAATGTACTAGTTTGCATAATTCTTTCCTAAGCTGTCCCTCACAGCGGCAACATCCTCTCCCTACACTAATAAGAGCTCATGTGCGTGTGGCGCTACGCGACTCCAGCTTATATATAGAGGCTGGGTCACATGCTGCACTGGCCAATCACAGCCATGCCATTAGTAGGCATGGCTGTGATGGCTTCTAAGGGCACACAAGTCAAACGCTTGTTGATTGGCTGCCCTTCAGCCTTTGAAAACGTGCCATTAAATCGCCGAACACCGAACTCCAACCCGAACATACAGTGATATGTCCGTGTTCGGGTCTGGGGTCCAAAAAATGTAATGTTCGGTACGAACCTGAACTTTACAGTCCGGGTTCGCTCAACTCTAGTTAATGGACATCAAATAAATTAAAGACAAATGCGTATATATTCAAACATAGGAAATAAATGACCAAACAAATGTTATTATAAACCTTTTATAGATATAGATGGGACGTATATTAAATAAGCCAATAAATATATATAATAATATGAAATATAGGAGAAGAAAATGTACATCTTTCTGGGATAATAGTTAACCAATAAAACATGAATTTAGCAATATTTAATAGATATCATTAACTACACATAGAGCATAATGTTTGCAGAGCAGTGTGATACGTTTGCAGTGATAAAATAATAAACATATAACAGTATTAAGAGTTGATTTGGTGATTAGCAAAGGGGTTAAGTAGTACCCAACATCCATAATTGGGGCCCATAAGGGGGCCCGAGGCTGCACACATAGATAGCGATATTCGCTATCTATGTGTGCAGAGAGGGGAAGTGGGGACGGGACTGCAAGAGCAGTCCGGGGCCCCCAGGACAGGCGAGCCCGTGACAACCGCCATGGTTGTCACTCCCTGATGGCGGCCCTGTAAATATGCATAGGGATTTTGGAAGAGCGCAGGTAACTTTTTTTTTTTTTTTGGAAGAGTAGATTTGTATGACCAGTGTATTCAGCTATATCTGGTTCACCGTAAAACAAAGACCTTTGTAGTATATAATTCCTGTATACTGTACAAAAAAAGAAGCCACAGCGAAGCAATACACTTTCCTGGAATTAACCCTGAAGCTTTTGTCTGACATAAGCACATTTATTTCGCTATCCACCTAACCTCTCCTCAATGCCCCTCACAGCCCACAAAAAGTCACCCCAGAAAAACTGCCGCATCTGCTACAAAAGAGGAGTTAGGAGAGACTGTACATATAATTGTCCATACTTCCCATCTCAACCTGGCCAATGCACTTCTGAATTATTTACAAAATTCAAAAAGAGTTAAACTATTATTTCAGAACAAATACATATATATGTATGATTTTTTTCATCCACACTTTTTCCCCATCACAACTATTGGTATGTACTTCACAAGTAACGCCAAGCCTCCATAGCAAGCCAGTAACCAACCTCATGCTGATGAGTTTCATTAACAACGAAACGGCTGTCCATTAGTGGTTTTACTGGCTTTGCTCCTCTTCCTGAGTTGTGTTTCAAAGCTATTGAATACAGCAGACACATACTCCAAGAATAATGAGGCAAAAATATGGTTCTTTGTTGAGATCATTTGCATATGCCTATCCAGAATCCCTTGCAGGAGTCAGAGCACTGTTAAAGTGAGATTTATGTGGGAAAAGCAAGTCTTATAGCTTGACTGGGGTGTGTATTTGTGTTTAGCAATGTATTAACTACCCACTATATATATATATATATATATATATATATATATATATATATATATATAATCTTTTTTTTAATTTCAGAATCCGGACTTTTCTTGTCATGTTTACTCTTTGTCAGCTGCCTGAACCGAGTTTTGGTTGCTGATATCTTGACCTGTCCCAGTTTATGTTACGTTCAGCCATTATAAAGTGGCTAGACCAAACAACTAAAAATACCCCATTTTGAATAACCTGGAATGCCTACTTTTAAAATGATATGCCATTATGGAGGTAATTTTCTTTCCTGAGCTGAGATACTGCTTTAAAGGCTGGCATGATGGGGTGGGGGGACAGGAACACAGGGGAATAAGAAGGATAAAGAGGCACACAGACGGGCTGGGGGCTGGACAAAAAGACACACAGGCTAGGGGGGACAAAAAGATGCACAGAGAGGTTCGGGGGGACAAAGCGACACACGAGGGACTGGGGAGAAAAAAAAGAGACCCACACAGGGCTGTGGGGGGTCAAATAGACCCACAGAAGGCTTGGGGAGAAAAAAAGATTACGCACAACCCCCTATTCCCACCAGGCCTGCAAGCCAAGACGTTTCAACACCTCCAAGACACAACTGATGTAACTTACCTCCAGTTAGAGGGACGCCAAATCCGGTCCCTGACCAGTCTGACTAAACATGACAACCCTACCACGATGCAAACTCTCCTCTATGCTCAGGTGACTCACTTCATAAGAAACAATCCCGCACTCCCGGGGGGCTCCCGCACTCTCTCAGACTTTGAGATCCACTGCAAGGCAAATAACGTTAAAACCAAACAGCTTTCGTCATTCTATAAGCTCCTAGGGTCTGACCACCACATCACTCTACCAAAATTCACAGACTCATGGTCCACCGACCTAAGTATTCAAATCGACACTCCCCAATGGAAGACTATCTTCCGCCAAATCCACACCACCTTCGTATGTGCGGCTATTCAGGAAGGTAACTATAAGAGAATTGCCAGGTGGCACTATTCCCCTTCCAAAATCCACAACCTTTTCCCCAATTCACAAGATGTCTGCTGGAAATGCTTCCAACCAGGAGCCTCCTTGGCACACACATGGCGGCTTTGCCCAACTCTTCAGAAATACTGGAATAACATAGTGACAATGATCAAAACGATAACAGGGACCCAACTAGCCCTTACCCCGCAGACCATACTGTTTATGATACTCCCCCATCCCCTCCCCAAACCACTAAGAATTATTTTCTCACACCTGGTAACTGCTGCCAACTTGCTAATCCCGGTAAAATGGAAAAACCCGATCGCCCCATCGATCAGGGAGTGGATTACCAGGGTTGACACAATCAGGAACGTTGAAGAAATTCATGCCTCCATCACACACAAACACGCGCTCTTCCGAGACGTGTGGCAACCATGGGACACATTCATGACCAACAACTAGCATGGTCCTGACCACCAGACAACGAGCCTAGGGAAACACACATATAACGTACAAACAGGGATCTAAGGAAGGTAACCTCCCCCCCGACTGGACACACCCTTCTTGCTGGTCTCCCCCCCCCACTCCCCCACTCACATTCTCCCCACACACTCACCCTACTTTCCATGACACACTAATAATAGCACAACCATACAGGGTGCACTGAAAAGATAACAAGGACTCAATAGAGAGGCCATACCTTGTCCCCCAACACCCCGCAACCCCTCGATCCCAGTTATTACCCCACCTAAATAATCAAACCCTTTAGCCTGCTTCGCAGCGGACGCAGGAGCAACAGTCTTCCCATCTCCATCAAGGCACTGTCCACACTATCACACGGCAACTAGGACGATCGAGGCTGCACTGCTAACTTTGACATCATGCCAGGCGGATACACACGCGCATACACTCTTGGATACTCCAGTTATCTCCCTACATGGCAACATTCCTACACATTAAACACGCAAACATGCCGGACCTCCATCTCATATAGCCTCCACACTTCACGCCCTGACACTTGAAAGTGTAGAACTACACCACCAATCAATTATATGCCCGCTTAAGACATGTTTGGTCACATACTGCCGACAGATGCTCAGGATTGGCAGCTAAGCCCTAAAATGCATTGTAACAAAAATCTAAAGATTTTTCACTTGTACTTCACTTGCCACTCTGCTGCAATATACCCGGAGCATACTCAGTTTACCGCTGTGTTAATATCGTGATCATACACCTTGAGCCTGCTGATGCTGTTGTGGCGATACAGGCACTGTTGTATTTATTGCAATATCGAAATAATGACTTAAAAAAAAAAAAAAAGGGGTTGAGGATAAAGAGACACACAGAGGTACTGGGGGGACAAAGAGACACACTGAGGGGGTAGGGGGACAAAAAGCCACACAAAGGGGCTGAGGGGGAGAAAGAGACACAAGAATAGGCTGGATTGGGAAGAGACGCACAAAGGAGTTTGGGGGAGAAAGAGATACACAAAGGTGCTGGGGAAGAGACACAAAGAGAGGCTGAGGGGGAAGAAAGAGACCCACAGAGGTGCTAGGATGAAGACACAAACCCAAAACTTCAAACATGTAATTGGCTGACAGACAATAAAGTGTTTAGAAATTACACTGTAGGCACAGGACACCTCAGGGCAGGGTGAAAGACACCCATAAGTTACTAAGGGCAAGTAGATCTGCATGAGCCAGACAGTTATTTTTAATCTTCCTGGATGTCTTATTTTTTGGAATGGAGCCAAAGGCGAGGTGTAAAGCTGATGTCGTGCTAATAATTTGCAAGTTTCAAAATCTCAGCCAGGAAGTATCAAACTTGTACCATTGATAATGGTTTTGAGGTCATTATTTAAGATTATTATGAATGGATAAATACTAAATAATGAATTTTACTTTCATAATAATATACAAAATCACATATAGAAATTCAATCACCATTTGAAAGAGTTTTTATTCTTTTGACCCGCACCTGGGAATCATGTCAAATTCTAGGCAGAATGCAACAGAATAAAATTATGGATGTATTTAGGCTTCAAATTAATAGGTCCAAAGCCTTGGGTTCCAAATCGATTCAGTGTATTGGTAACAATGGTGTGGACTACCCCTGGCCCTTTCATATATGCCTTACATGGATTTGAACAGCGTACCCACTATTTGTTTATGTTACCCTCTGCTCCCAAAGCACATGTAATGAGATAATTTTTTAGAGGCTTGTCATTACCCTCAACTCCCAGCAGATAAAGTGGAGGAAGAGTTACTAACTGATCCCTGTAATAGGGGGAAAACCACTAATGTGCTTAACAGCACCAGCCTCTAAAAAGCATCTCCAGCAGAGAATGATTACAGAAGGGTATGTAGAATATAAGAGGGAGCACTGTACCATCAGTAGGATATTGCAGGAGGCTTAATGTATGAGGAGTCTGAAGGAGTTTAATAAATATGTAAATCCGAACTCCTAGAATTTTTCAAAGGGTAGGGGTTTGCTGGTAGAAGTTGTCTGGATGGATGCATAAATTTGGGACAATGGCCTTGCGACCGTAGTCTTTGGCTGACATCGGATTTTAAAATGTATCAACTCCCTAGGTTTCTATCAGGGAAAAACAAAGGTCCACATAAAGTGGATTAATTGGTGATAGCTAAAAGTTACCAAGGGGGTGGGATGTTTGTCTCTAATCAACTTCGTTATGGGTGGCATGCTATTATCAACTAAAACTGATTTAATTGCCTGAGGAAGAGCCTAAATCGGGCAGCAGTGATGGGGAATAATGGGGAAATCTCTAGATTGCAATGTGGGCCAAATCAGAGGATGAGCCAAAGGGCAAAGCTGATTTGTGGAGCATATCTGTCAGGGAAGAGTGCACATAGGCATTCCTTTAACTAGGCAAATTTGATGCTGCAATTAGAAATGTGTGGTAGACCCAAGTCCCTAAGTAGTTTATATGTGTGGCATCAAAGTCAACCTGTTATTTCATGATATAATACCACGTGCTGTTAGTGACCCCAGCACCTACTTCTCGAGACATCCTCTCTCGTGTATCTTTTTCTTTTATTTTCACTGTAAATGTTTGTTTTGCAATTTTATTTTAATGTCACCATACCTGCTGTTGCCACATTCCTAGCTATGCATGTGTCTCCTTGGTGCTTATAAGCTTGTTGCCCTGCATGCATGGCGATCACACGTTAAAGCTTCCCATAAGAAAGAATTGAATCAGGGCTTTCCTATGGGGAATTTGAAGACGATAGACATCCTCATGCAAAGGTTGTTGAAGTCCAACTCCATTTCACAGAGTTAAACTCCATTGAGGAGCTGGAAGAGCCTGCACAATTTCCATCAAATTCTGTTTGTTACTGCCTATTCTGGAAACTCTTCTTCTTAATAAAGCCCATCCTAAATTGATCTGATTGACCTGATACTTTTTTTTTGCACATGCTAACCTCAACAAGTTTTAACTAAATTACAGGAGATATTGCATCACCTAAAGTGTGCCCAACCCTTATCTACAATTACCCCCCAAAAAAGGATTTCATGAAGTTTTGATGTATTAATGCCAACATTTAGTTTTTTGTTTGTGTATCAGTAAAGACCCTAAAATAAAATCTAATTTCTGAATATTCTTTAGCGGCATGTCCTCAGACAGGTTATCATAATTATACTTTAAAAATTCTTCCCAGTAGTACACACCCTGCTTTGAGCAACACCAACATATATGAGCAACATCTAAAATGATTAGTAAAAACTCCACCCATCTCAATTAAATCTACAAGTATTACATACAAGGAAGAGAAGATAATTGAGATATAAGCAGCAAAAAAACGCAAACCTTAATTCATTCACCTCGATCATCTCAGGACTTCAAGAAATCTCAAAATGACAAGTAAGTATTTTGCAGCATCCTACAGGTTGAAACTCTTAGAATTATTTTCTAACAACATAAGTTTATTTTTATTTTTTTAGAAATATTTATATTTGCTTCTTTATATATAATATATTCATTTATAATAATAAGCTCAACACAAATAATTTATTTATGATTATATACTGATAAGATTGTATGTGAGATTTTTCTACCTCTGCATATTAAGAAAAAAAAAAACTAAATAAAAAAAACTAAATATATACATATATATATATATATGAAACCAAAGTGGCATTGTAGCATTTAAAACAGGATCAACGTTTCAGTCCTCCTTGTGGACTTTCATCAGGATATATATATATATATATATATATATATATATATATATATATATATATATATATATATATATATATATATATATATATATATATATATATATAACAAAAATGTAGAAAGTCCTTGTACTCACGCGTAAGTGAACTGTTTGCCGGGTGCTTGAAATCCGGGAAAATTTAAATATATATACAGGTATTGATCAGCACTCTCGGACTTTTGAAGGTTAAAACTTACAGTTTATTAAAAATCCATTAAAAATAAGATCAATGTTTCAGTCCCAGCAGGGACTTTCATCAGGATCAGGCTGAAACGTTGATCTTATTTTTAATGGATTTCTAATAAACTGTAAGTTTTAACCTTCAAAAGTCAGAGAGTGCTGATCAATACCTGTATATATATTTAAATTTTTACAGCAGCATGGTACTCTACAATAGAAATATTTATATATATTATATAATGTCATTGTTCACTCTAGGGCCTTGACACTGTCTCTTGTCAATTTAATAGATGGTGATTTATTTATTTTTTTTACAATAAAAGCAGCACACTTCAATTGGGTCTTCTCTCCAGTCTCCATCATTTGTAATCTTTTCCATTCTCCATTATGTAGAGGATTGTTATATCCATAATTAACAAAACAGATGTTATATAGCTTAGAAGATTAATATACTCTGCATTTATTAGCTTTTGTTCAACTGCAATGTAATGAATAGTATATATTATTTGCACAACAGTGTTTCTACATTCTTTTACACAACTGTATGCATTTATAATGAAGAGTTGTGTTTGTGTAATTTTTTTTATTTTTTGTTCATTTCTTTTATATTTAAGATATTGTAGTTAAAATGTAAAACAAATGTTATGAATACTCCAGTTATAAAGTTACAAAATGTTTCAATTTTTATTATCTTATTAGCAATTATATATACTGTGTATATATACTGTGTATAATAAAACAAGTGCTTCCATAAGTTCCCAAAAAAACGAGATGACTCCCTAGCAAATGTATATATGAAAAAATAGGGGATAGGCACCATAACTACCATAGATCATTGCAGTAATAATGGTACAGGGAGGCACCCGTGTTTGTCTCCCAATTCTCTGTTCCTCATTCCTTTAACCTGCAAACATGCAAACAAGCAGAATTTCAATATTTTCCATCCTAGTTATTGCATGTAGTTGTTCAGAGTACCAGGTTCCATTTGGACATAGTACCAGCATATCTTTTGACTCTGCGAAATCTAGCAGCGCCTAATGTACACTAGTTTAAGGTTTCATAAATGAACTAATTTATTTATTTTAAGGAAATATCTAATATCCAAAATTACATCATTTATTTAAAAAATGTGATTTGAAAATATGTGAATTAGCTGATATTTGAGTAGACCAATTGTGTGCAAAGACGGCTGTTTATGGAAACCCGAAAAAATATATATTTTAAAGATTTTTGGTTTATTAAATAGTGATTGTTCTGGACTGCAGAATTAAAGATTATACTCTATCCCTTGTCTTACAATACTTAAAACAGGTTTGGGAAAAAAAAAGTACACTTAAATGTACAGTAATATAAATAATCATATCCAATTTATGGGTGTGCCTAGGAAATGTGGATAGCAGAATATAGCAAGTATAACTGTATGTGTGCAACAATTTCACGTAAAATAAAGTTAAATATAGATAGATTTATTGAAAATATTTATACTTTATTTTTTTTTACATTACAACACAAGTCTAAACCAAGCAAACTAATTAAACCAAACATAGCATTGTATTGAATTTTTAATAAAATATATGCTTTCACTAAATGTATGTTGGTACACAGGCAGTCAAGACATACATCCCAACATTTTAAATGGACAATGAGGGACATTTCAATTTTAGAGGTATAAGTGGGGGAGTGGACAAGGGTGGGGGTGTTCAGATAAGTTTTCAGTGGTTTACTAATAAACAATGAATGCAACTAAAATGTAGTTTAGGACAAGAACAATGTATCTTATTTACACAGATTGAGTTTAAAACACATTTATTGTAGTGAAAGACTCCTTACTGGGAGTATTATTGCTGTGGAGCTCTGTTATACACTCAGACACACCAACAAACATGGAGCTCCTAGAAAAGAGGGACATTAGGATAGAAAATAGGGACAGATAGATTTGGGCCCAAAATATGGACTTTTTCACCTAAATAGGGACAGTTAGGAGATATGGTAACATGCAGAGGGTCCATGGTGCAGCTCCATAAGAAAGTTGGAGAAATCAAAGGCTAAGTGTAAAGACCTTACACAGAAAATTTGATCTTTTCCTCAGTCCACTCTCCATATGGCCTGTTGCTTGTTATCCTGGCTGACAAAATGTGACCTAATAATTTAGGCCTCACAAATAAGACTGAAAAAGATGGTTGGGGATCCTTTTTTGTTTTCCCAAGACATAGATATTAAGGAGGTAATATACATTTGCATCTATTTAACTTTATTAGTAATTCAAAGGTAACTTTTCATCTGCATATCATGTACGGACTTGAATGTATAGCAGAAGGAGCAATATATTCTTACCTTCTTAAATATTCCCTGTGGATGTGATAACAGGATAATTAATACTGTGTTTTTACTGAAGCAGTTCCAGGCCTCCCGAATAATTGTCTTAACCTGCCTTGTTTATAGACAAGCAAATCAATAACATAAATCGAGAATTAAACTCCCGCGCTTGCACAAAGAAAAGTCAGGAACTGTCACCAAAATATAAACTGTGTAGCTAGGCTGATGCTTTTTAGCTCTCAGCTCACATTTCCAAATATTGTTGTGTTGTTGGTTTTTTTTTTTTTTTGTTTTGTTTTTTTACTTAAATAAACTCTCTTTAAAAAAAAAAAAATGTAGAAAATAACTTAATCATTATTGTTTATTTTCTTTTAGGTCTAAGACTTATAAATTGGGACCTTCGGCCAACAGCCAATGCTACAGCTCACAGGACCAAAGACTTTTTTAGCAATAAACTCATTTTACGGAGAGGACAGAGTGCACAGATCTCTATAGGACTCAGCAGATCTTTGAGCAGTGGAGACAGTCTCACTTTCATCAGTGAGATAGGTAATGAATACAACTCCAATACACCTGTGCTTTTTGTGGATGTAACTGGATGGCTGTTCTAAACATGAATGTATTGTATGCATTTGTATTCTTTCTCAAAATGGTTCTTGGCATGTGATTCCGAAAATATAATGGATGGTGTGAACTACTTGACAGGTTATGGTAGCAGTGATTAAGAGTCTGTGTATACATTCTTCCTTGAACTGGATCTCAATACCTGGGTGCAGACATTTTGTCCTCCTCTGTCTATACACCCCCCTTTCCTATATATAAATATTTATATACTTTCTTCCTTGGACTGGATCTCTTGGTGCAGACATTTTGTCCTGCTCTGTTCATGGTGTCAGTTTGCCCTTCTGTGGGATTCTTTCAACTGATTGATTGTTGGTGAATTAGCTTAACAACTCAAATGAAATATTTCTTTAGGTCTGCCTGTTGCCAAAAATTTCCAGTGATCCTGCCTCCCCATAAAAAGTAGCTCTTACTTTAACTTATCTATATTTAAAAAATAAAAGATTCATCTGATCTCTGCTGTAAGGACAGCACCCCAAAAAGCCCTTTTTAGGGCTAGAACATCAGTCTGCTTTTTTTTTTCTGTGTAATGTAATTGCAGTTACCTGCCTGCCAGCTTCTGTGTCAGGCTCACAGTGGATACTGTGCCCACTTGTCCAGTGCCACCACTCATATCTGGTGTCACAATAGCTTAAGCTTGCATTTAAAAACAAAGCAATGTTTTTCACTGTAATAGATTGAATAGCAGTTAGTTGTCCGCAAGCGTCTGGGTGTCAGGCCTTCAGCGTGTACTCTGCCAACCTCTGCCAGTCCACTTTGCCACTCATATCTGGTGTGACAATAGTGTGCCTTTATCCCCTTAAGGACCAAACTTCTGGAATAAAATGGAATCATGACATGTCACACATGTCATGTGTCCTTAAGGGGTTAAAAAGAAAAAAGTTTTTTACTGTAAGCTAATAGCAGTCAGTGTCCTTAAAGCGGGTGTCAGACCTTCAGCGTGTACTCTGCCAACCTCTGCCAGTCCACTTTGCCACTCATATCAGGTGTGACAATAGCGTGCCTTTAAAAAGAAAAAAAAGTTTTTCCACTGTTATAGATTGAATGGCAGTTAGTTGTCTTCAAGCGGGTGTCAGGCCTACAGCGTGTACTCTGCCAACCTCTGCAAGTGCACTTTGCCACTCATATCTGGTGTGACAATAGCGTGCCTTTAAAAAGAAAAAAAGTTTTTCACTATAAGCTAATAGCAGTCAGTGTCCTTTAAGCTGGTGTGTCAGGCCTTCAGCGTGTACTCTGCCAACCTCTGCCAGTCCACTTTGCCCCTCATATCTGGTGTGACAATAGCGTGCCTTTAAAAAGAAAAAACGTTTTTCACTGTAAGCTAATAGCAGTCCTTCAAGCGAGTGTCAGGCCTTCAGCGTGTACTCTGCCAACCTCTGCCAGTCCACTTTGCCCCTCATATCTGGTGTGACAATAGCGTGCCTTTAAAAAGAAAAAAAGTTTTTCACTGTAAGCTAATAGCAGTCAGTGTCCTCAAAGCGGATGTCAGACCTTCAGCGTGTACTCTGCCAGTCCACTTTGCCACTCATATCAGGTGTGACAATAGCGTGCCTTTAAAAGGAAAAAAAAGTTTTTCCACTGTTATAGATTGAATAGCAGTTAGTTGTCTTCAAGCGGGTGTCAGGCCTACAGCGTGTACTCTGCCAACCTCTGCCACTGCACAGTGCCACGCTTATCTGGTGTCACAATAGATTGCATTTAAAAACCCCAAAACTTTTTTCAATGTTATACATTGAATAGCAGTTAGTTGTCTGCAAGCGTCAGAAAGTCACCCCCTTGCCCGGCATCTGACACCTGGCTTGTCTGAACTATTAGCCCGCCAACTTTTTACCAAACAAACTGGTGGAGTCTGAGGCGTTCAAAACATTTTTTAGCTATTGGGACACCGCAGTGGAAGGTACCCGGACAAAATTTCTTTGCACAAAAGGCAATCCCCAACCTGTACTCGACTGTGCAAAAGGAAGTAATGGCATGTCTGGCACACAGTGTTGGGGCAAGGGTCCATCTGACCACTGATACATGCAAAGCATGGTCAGGGCAGGTATATCACCTACACTGCGCATTGGGTAAACCTGCTGACGGCTGCCAAGCATGGAATGCGTGGCTCTGCAGAGGAGTTGGTGACACCGCCACGACTTGCAGGCAGGCCTGCTGCCACCTCCTCTACTCCTCCTACTCCATCCTCTTCCATAACCTCCTCGGCTGAGTCCTCTTCTGCTGCTGCGTCTTGCTCCACATCAACGGCACCCCTCAGCTCCCCAGGTACTATTCCACATCCCAGATATGGCAGTGTCACGCTGTCTTGGAGTTGACTTGCCTGAAAGCAGAGAGTCACACCGGACCAGCACTCCTGTCCGCCCTGAATGCACAGGTGGAAAAGTGGCTGACTCCGCACCAACTGGAAATCGGCAAAGTGGTTTGTGACAACGGAATAAATTTGTTGGTGGCATAGAATTTGGGCAAGTTGACACATGTGCCGTGCATGGCACATGTGTGTAATCTGATCGTACAACACTTTGTGCATAAGTACCCAGGCTTACAGGACATCCTGAAGCAGGCCAGGATCGGCTTGGGGATGTCCGTAGGAGTACTCACAGATCACTGTTCAAGGTCTGTTTGTCTGGATAACCCGTCAGCATTGCCATTTTGCTTCCGAGGGCGATAGTGAATTGTAAAGTCAAAAGACTGTAGCGCCAAACTCCAGAGCAACAGCCTGGCATTGTCTCCTGACACCCTGTTCAGCAACACCAACAGGTTGTGATCTGTAAGGTAAACGGTTGTCCATACAAGTAAGGTTGCAGCTTTTTGAGGGCACACACCACCGCCAGGCACTCCTTTTCAATGGCAGTGTATCTACTTCCCTGGGTAAAGGTTTCCGGCTTAGATAAGCCCCGGATTGCTCGCCGCCATCTGCTCCGACTTGGCTCAGTACTGCTCCCAATCCAAACATAGAAGCATCTGTATGGACGAGAAAGCGTTTAGTTGGATCAAGAGCAGAAAGTACAGGTGATTTAATGAGCGCCGTCTTGAGCTGTTGGAAGGTCTGTTCACACTCTGGGGCCCATACTACTATCTTGGGGAGGTTTTTATGTGTTAGATAGGTTTAGCTAGGGTGCTGTAATTAGCTACGAATTTCCTGTAGTACCCTGCGGTATTCAGGAATGCGAGGACCTGGGTTTTAGTGCGGGGGGTTGGCCACTTTGCGACTGCCTCTATTTTAGCGGGTTCTGGTTTCTGTAGCAGGCTCCCAACTCTGTGCCCTAAGTATTGAACTTCTGCCATTCCTATATGGCACGTACTGGGCTTTAGGGTCAGTCCGGCCTCCCTAATCCGGTCTAGTCCGGCTCCTATGTGGGTCAGGTGTTCGGCCCAGCAGCAGCTAAAAATGGGTATATCATCTAAGTAGGCGCAGGCATACTCCTGAAACCCATCCAGTAGCCAATCTACCATCCTCTGAAAGTTAGCCGGGGCATTCTTCATCCCGAATGGCATGACCTTAAACTGATACAGGCCAAATGGGGTGACAAATGACGACTTGGGGATGGCGTCCTCGGCTAATGGAATTTGCCAGTACCCCTTGCACAGATCTATTGTGGTGAGGTACTGGCCTCTGGCCATTTTGTCTAGGATCTCGTCTATCCGGGGCATAAGGTAGGCGTCTGAGGTTGTTTTATCGTTTAGCCTCCGGTAGTCCACACAGAAACGGGTCGTGCCATCCCGTTTCGGTACTAGTACTACCGGGGAGGCCCAGGGGCTGTCAGAGTGTTCTATCACCCCGAACTGCAGCATTTCCTCAATTTCTTTCCGCATATTTTCTTTAACTGCTTCGGGTATGCGATAGGCGGTTTGGCGAAGGGAGGTCTGGTCTAGGGTTTCAACTTTGTGAGTGGTTAACGGAGTGTACCCAGGTAGGTTGGGAAACGTGGCCCCCTTGTCCTGGATTAGTCTTTGGACCTGGGTTCGCTCCTGGGGGACTAACCGTTCTCCTAACTGTACTTCTCCCAGGTCTCCACTCTGGCCCTCTTGGTCTAGGAGATCTGGGAGTGGCAAATTATCATAATCTTCAGTGGCAGGTGCACAGATAGCAGTTACCTCTTCCGTGCGCTCATGGTATGGCTTGAGCATGTTCACATGGAGCATGCGCTTGCCTCCTGTGCCTGTGACCGGACCGATCACAAAGGTGGTATCACAAACCTGCTCTACCACCTTGTATGGGCCCTGCCGGGAAGCTGCAGCTTGTCCTTGTGGACGGGTCGCCAAATTAGCACCTTTTGCCCCACCTTAAAGCTGCGGTCCCTGGCTCCCTTATCGCACCATCTGCGCTTCCTGTGTTGGGCCTGGAGGTTGTCGCGTACGTTCTGGGTCAGCATCTCCAGGCGGTCCCTAAACTCTAGCTCATAGGGTACGATGGGGGTGCCGCTAACAGTCTCGTCTCCCTCCCAGTGTTCCCTAATTAAATCTAGGGGGCCCCTCACTCTCCTCCCAAATAATAGTTCGAAAGGAGAGAACCCGGTGTATTCCTGAGGCACTTCCCTACAGGCAAACATCAAGTGGGGTAGGAACCTTTCCAAGTCTGAGTGTCTATGAACGTACGGATCATCTGTTTAAGTGTTCCATTAAACCGTTCACAGAGCCCATTGGACTGGGGGTGATAAGCGGAGTTCAGTATTTGCTGAACCTCACAAATCTTCCAGAGTTGTTGTGCGACTTCGGCGGTAAACTGGGTGCCCCTATCCAAAATAATTTCCTTGGGAAATCACACCCGGGAAAATATTCGCATCAGGGCATCCGCTACCATCTCTGCCCGCACATTAGTCAAAGCTATTGCTTCTGGGTACCTGGTGGCATAGTCCACCACGGTCAGTACATATTTCTTGGCACATGACTTGCCACAGTCCAGGTGTTAGTCCCCTTGAAACAACTTTTCCATCACTTTTGTGGCCAGAAAGAGTCCCTGTGGGTTTTAAAATTCGCCTGCCCATTGAAGTCAATGACGGTTTGCCCAGTTCGCCGGTTCGCGAACGTTTGCGGAAGTTCCCGTTTGCCGTTCGCGAACCGAAAATGTAGTGTTTGCGACATCACTATCCAGGAGAGAGAAGGAGACATTGTCAAGTATTTACCAAAGTGAGAATTCAACATGTATTTCAAATTTGAGGTCACAATAGCCTATTTGGATACATTCTCTAAGACAGCTATGCTTCAAGTTCAGCTACTTTAGCCTAAAATCTGAAATCCACTTTGAAATCTCACTTTAGTACATAAAACCGGGCAATGCCAACATGGTCAAACTGGAAATGTTCTCTAAGTTAGCTTTGCTTTCAGACCAGTTACTACTTTTATTTGAAATTCACTTTAAATTCTCTCTTTCATAAATAACTCTATTTATGATTCTCTTCCCAGTGCCTTATCCAGGAACTTAGTGAGAGGCGAATACATCATAGTAAACTTCAACTTGTATTAGTATTGTGACTTCCATTCATTTCAGGCAGGCTGGGGCATGTGTGTCCCAGTACTGCCAAACATTGATGGATCTCTTTATGCACAGTTTCGGTCACAATGTAGTTTTTTATTGCCCAGTGAGATAAATCAACCATTAAAATCTGAGAATCGAAAACATGATTTTTCACCATATTATTATCTTAATCGTGTCATAACTTCTTTACAGCTCAAATACTTTTGGATATACCTCCTAAAAGTTTGATGTCCAGTTAAAATGTTGCTTTATTGGCAGGTCCTTCTCCATCGGAATCACAGAATACTCGGAATGTAATGCCACTTTCCCAGTCAGGTAGCAGAACAGCTTGGAGTGCCACCTCATCAAGTACTGGCAGTACTTTGAACGTTACATTCAATATTCCAGGCAATTCCATTGTTGGACTCTACACACTGAGAATGGAGATGAAAAGCGGAGGACGTTCTTCTACCCAGAGTCTTGGACAATTTTACGTGCTTTTTAATGCTTGGGCGTCAGGTACGACAATTACGTTTGTAGGCTTTTTTTTATTTTTTTTTCAAATTACAATAAGTAAACATGGCCATAATACATTTATTTGGATGGAAAGCAAAACCTACTGAGGGATTGCTTTAGATTTGAGGAAGGGAGGAAACTTGTTTTTTTAAAATATTACGTTAGTCCGATAATAAAGGTACCATTGCATACTATGGTACTACAGCAGGTTCAGATACGTATAACTCACCTAACCCCTACATTCCTAGACAAGCAGCAATGATGCCACCGTCGGGAGTCTTTGCAAATTATGCAAAGACCCCCAGATTATAACAAAGTCACTTTAAGGGATAAAGGCCTAAACTCAAAAAAATCTCCAGGTCAGATGTGATTCTATGTCAGCTGCTTTGGCCTTATATTTGAAATTTTTTGGAATCCACGTTTAATTCATGACAATTCTCACTTTAGCGAATAACCCTGTAAATATTACCAATGATATTAGCAAACAATTTCCACAGAGCTAAACTTCAATGAAATGACTCTAGTGATCTATTTTGGATTGTTCCCAAAAAACTGCATTCTTTCTGTTGTATATGTGTTGCTCGGTATTTATTGACCAGACCTCGAGCTGACAACATTCTCCCCACGAAGCCCCTATTTAAGTTTTTGATGGTATTATTCTAGTGACACAATAACCCTGATTAACCTTTTAACTTGTGTATTCTATTACCTTTGCAGATGATGAAGTGTTTATGACTAACGAAGCTGAACGGGTAGAGTATGTTCTGAATGAAACAGGACTCGTTTTCATTGGAAGTTGGAATAGTCAGTCAAGTAGACAATGGGACTATGGTCAGGTAACTCATATGCTTCATAATATTGATTATTAATAATAATAATAACTCTAAACTAGAGGAATATCTATTTGGTACCCAATGTTGTATAATGTGTTGACACCACTCTAGAGTGGTAATTTTTTTATGTGTTGCTCCACCTCTCTTTGTGACTGTCCGCATACCCTTAACTCCTGTGTATTCTTCTGTTCTGCATGCTCCTCTCTCCCTTGTGTCTCCTATCCCCTTTACTTCACTTTAAGAAACATCTTGCTGTAGTGCTTTAGGTGTCTGGAGTCTGTCATATGTGTCACTGCAATATTCGTGATTCCAATAGAAACCTGCACTTGTATAAGTGGGACAGAAACAACAATAATCACTTAAACAGCCAAAGAAGGTTTTCTTCATCTTCCGGGGTGGCAGGTACGCTGAGCTTGTGCACAACTGCCTTGCACCCTTATCATCAAGCTGTATTTTGACTACAAAGTCTTCTCAATGAGACACCTGTGATTGATGTATTATATTTGTATATATAAATATATATATATTATTTTTTGTATTTCTCTTTACCTCCACTTATCCGTTGTGTGTCTTTTAACCCCATGCCTTATGCTCTTTCGTGTTTCTTAAGTGTCCGATCTACCAGTATAGTAGCATGACTGCTCAGGTCCACAGCAAAGACTCTTCATCTCCTACTGAATGTTATATCCCTGCCTTTTTGTCCATCCACAGCTCCCTGTTAGACCAGGCTTAACTGTACTAGCATCTTACAGGCAGGGGCACAATGCTAACATTGGGAGGTATATAATTTGGACTGGTGGATTGGCCTTCTAGTGGCATCACCAGTGAATTTATGCAGGGTGCTAGTGCCCACTGCACAAAACAAACACATCTAATGATGTGCTTGCGCTGCACAAGGACAGTTCCATGGTGTCCCTAGATGCGGGACACCAGGGAACTAAATTGGGATGGCGGGACAGGACCATGAAATTGGGACTGTCCCACCAATATTGCGTTTGCATAGATCCCTGCTACGAGGGACAATGTCAAAAAAACAGATCTAACCTTTGTTGACTGGTTCATCCATGACATTACTTTATGTGGTTGTAATAAGCCATTGTACATGCGTTTTACTATGCTCCTGTTATGGTAAAAAAATGTTTTAGTCCAAACTAGCCAAAGAGAAAGCAAAGCTAACTTGGAGCATTTCTGCTGTTGTGGCCTGAAAGAAAAAAATTACTTTGGATTCACTTTAAGTTCCTGACAATGCTCACTTTAAATAACCCTGATGATAGTGAAGTAGTTAATACTTTTTTGTGCTTACAGTTTGAGGACGGCGTGTTAGACATCACACTTGCAATACTTGACAAGAGTTTAAATGCAGGGAGAAACCAACTTGAAGATCTTTCTCAAAGAAACAGTGCCATGTATATAAGTCGAGTGTTCAGTGCGATGGTGAGTATAAAATTGATCAAACCAAATTTGCAAATTAACACTTATGAAACATGGAAATGTTGTGCATGCTATCTTGCTCTTCTTTTTTCTTATAACACCTTGAGACTCATCAATGAAACACAACATAACTTGGTTGTAGGACAATGGTATATTAATTGAAATTTTTTTTTTCCCCAAGGTCAACTCTAATAATGACAGAGGAATTGTAACAGGAAATTGGAGTGGGAACTACAGCGGCGGTATTAGTCCAACAAGATGGAATGGAAGTGTCCCCATTCTTCGCAGTTGGTCACAGAATGGCCCGGTAGCATATGGACAGTGTTGGGTATTTGCAGGAGTACTTTGCACAGGTTTGTGAGATGTGTAGACTCCAAATGTACATGACATATTAAGTTATACTCGATATAATAAATATATATTTTTTAATTAAAACAATTAAGCAAAGGAGCAAACTAGTTAACAAAATAAAATATTAGAATAAGTACTAACAAGATGATGTGCTACGCAGATTATTATCAAAAATAGCAAATTATTTAACCAGTAGAGGTACATTGAGATAACTATGGTTTCCAAGTAACATCCTGGGGATGTTAATTTTGCCCAACATCCAAGTGATGTTAAAAATAGTACCATTAAATTGGATAATATTATCTACCTCAGAAGGATGAACGTTCAACGGCCTAAGGGTTGAACAGATTCTTCTGATGATGAATTAGCCCACTGAGCTATCTCACCGGCTTATTCATGGAAATAACATGTCCCAAAGAAGCTGGCCATTTGGTATTCGACAATGAAACTAGTTTCCTCAATCTGTTCTCGATAGCTTCCAAAATAAATAACGAAGAAATACATATATCAACGTTCTCAGGACTAGTCAAAATAAAATAAAGGTCCCCAGGTACAAACACATCCTGTGATCTACAGAAGTCCTATATAGCTCAATGCATTTCATCATATGTGATTCCATTAGCGGCAATTAAACAAATAAAACAGATTTCCTTTGATTCTGCCAAAAAGAGCAGTCAATTCTTGTGGCACTTGTGGCACATTAAGTTGCAGCTATCTTAGGCTTTTAAGTTAATGTTTATGCCACTGAAAGCAATTATTTTAAACACATATAATAGCAATATACCGTGAACCCAGGAAGTTAAGTTTTCCACAATCCTTTTTTTATTACTTTTCTAGCTTTTGCACCATTTCACTTAATTTATTATTTAGAGATATTGATTTCACAACAAAAGCAATATAGCCAGTAGCTTGACTTGTCACCTGTCTGTTTTAAAACCTTGACAATATCAGATTTCCTTGTGACTCCCAAGCCATTTATAATTAGTACATTATTTCTTTGTTTTTAGCTTTTTTTTTTTTTTGTTAGCAGGAATAGCCTGTGCGAATATCACTCGTAATAACACCCTACATACATTTCAAACATCTGTGTAGTGGTGACATAATTAATCAGAGAGAGATTGCAATATCTGTACTAATACAGAGGCAGTAGAATAACCGAGCACTGATTGAGATGTGTCTGGTGGTTTTATAGAGCTGGAGAAAGAGAGACAACTGCATATTCTAGTTCAGTGGTAGGCAACCAGATGTTGGGGTCTACATTTTCCCTTATGCGTTACCAACATTATGACTGTAAGAGTATTAAGGGAGATGTAGTCTACAACATCTGGGGTGCCGGAGGTTGCCTACCACTGGTCTAGTTACAAAGGGGTAAAGATACACCGGTGGCAGTAAATGCCACCAGAAATGGAGGCTTACTTTTGGTTCACAAAAATTGTCCCTGATGCACAATTGATGCAGGCATTGTAATACTGATGCTTGGTAGTAAAGCCTCTATATGACTGAGTGGTAGATAACAGCAACTAGAGAACATAGGGTAATGGAGATGGTGTGCCATGACAAACGTTTAAGTAAATTAAAAAACAAAATGTTGGATCTTCGATTCATGTTTCTTACTTTTTGCAGACCTAGAAAAACTTTCTGTTCAATGCCTAATTCCCACATAAAGCACTACAAAATGAAAACTTAACATATATAATTAATTAAACTGATAATATACGTGTAGCCACTGTAGCCACTGTTACATAATACATAGATAAATAATGCATAGGGCATACAATTCATATGTGATGCAGAAGTAAATATATTAATTGTACCCGCTTTTTCACTTAGTTCTCCGATGCCTGGGGATCCCGACTCGTGTGATTACAAACTTTGAATCAGCTCATGACACAGATAGGAGCCTCTCCGTTGATCGTTACTTTGACCCAAATGGAAACCCAACAGGTGACACAACTGATAGCATATGGTAAGTTTTCATCCCACTAATAGGCAACTGTAAATGCATAAATGATAAACCAATCTGTTGAGTGTTAGCCAGGCTAAAGGTTGGTGTAATGTAACTCTAAGCAAGTGACTACATCTTCAGGTTACAGTGTACTGCATATCTGTTAACTCTCAAGCATCTTGGTTTTAACAATGAATACAATGTGGGCTTTGGTGAATACATCATTTCTATCTTTTAAAACATCTCTAAAGCTTTCAAATGTAATTTTAGTGGTTCCACCATAACCCCAAATGTAGATGTCCTCTACATATTTTTCTTTGTAGTTACATTAAGCTGGACCTTAGACAAAACTAGTCTTAATTTTGAGACAAATCATCTTGCATCGGTACTCATGGCAGCTTGGCCACAAGCAGAGGCGTAGCGTTGGGGTTGCAGGGGGGGCCGGCCGCACCGGGCGCAACATCTGGGGGGGCGCCAGGGGCATATTAGCCGCGAGGCAAACAAGGCATTTGCCTTGGGCGGCATTTTCCAGGGGGCGGCAAAAAAAGCCGCCCCCAAATGCCCAAGGCAAATATCTTGTTAGCCTTGCGGCTAACAGACATGCCGGCGGGCTGCTAGGCTGGGCGGGCGGCATTGGTGGGCGGCCGGCGAGGGAGCACTTCCTCTGAGCTGTCTGCTCAGCTCCCTCGCGCGCCGCAGAGTGAGGCTGGGAGCCGGAATATGATGTCATATTCTGGCTCCCAACCTCACTCTGCGACGCGCGAGGGAGCTGAGCAGACAGCTCAGGGGAAGTGCTCCCTCACCAGCCTGCCGCCTGCCAATGCCGCCCGCCCAGCAGCCACTGGACCACCAGGGAGGAAGAGAACCCCCTCCCCACCAGCATTTCCAAAGGTAAGGATGCTGGGGGGGTTACATTTAAAAAAAAATATGTGTTAAAAATGTGTGTGTGTGTGTATGTCTGTTAGTGTGTGTGTGTATGTATGTATGTATGTCTGTTAGTGTGTGTGTCTGTTAATGTGTGTGTGTGTGTGTGTGTCTGTTAGTGTGTGTATGTATGTCTGTTAGTGTGTGTATCTGTTAGTGTGTGTATGTGTCTGTTAGTGTGTGTGTGCCTGCTAGTGTGTATGTGTCTGTTAGTGGGTGTGTGTGTGTGTGTGTATGTATGTGTGTGTGTCTGTTAGTGTGTGTATGTCTGTTAGTGTGTGTGTATGTATGTCTGTTAGTGTGTGTGTATGTATGTCTGTTAGTGTGTGTGTGTCTGTTAGTGTGTGTGTGTGTCTGTTAGTGTGTGTGTGTGTGTGTGTCTGTTAGTGTGTGTATCTGTTAGTGTGTATGTGTCTGTTAGTGTGTGTGTGTGTCTGCTAGTGTGTATGTATGTCTGTTAGTGTGTGTGTGTGTCTGCTAGTGTGTATGTATGTCTTAGTGTGTGTGTGTCTGTTAGTGTGTGTATGTATGTCTGTTAGTGCGTGTGTGTCTGATAGTGTGAGTGTGTGTCTGTTAGTGTGTGCGTGTGTGTCTATTAGTGTGTGTGTGTGTGTCTGTTAGTGTGTGTGTGTGTCTGTTAGTGTGTGTGTCTGTTAGTGTGTGTGTTTCTGTTAGCTAGTGTATGCGTATCTGTCAGCGAATGTGTGTGTGTGTATTTAGAAGGCGGGGGAAGGGTTGGGTGGGGGTGGCGGGGGAAGGGTTGGATGGGGTGGCGCGGGCAGGAGGGGGGTGCCTGAGTTTTGTCCTGCCTAGGGCAGCACAAAACCAGGATACACCACTGGGGGGCGCGCTCGCACTCGCAGCTCTCTGCCCCTGCCTGGCTCACTCACTCTCTCTGTAGTGCTGGCTGTGCGAATCCGATCCAAGCCGCCGGGTCGCCGCCCACTGTGGGGGGGGGGGTGCCAGGCGTGCGGTGCGGTGGGTGCGAAGAGAGAGCGAGGGACTATCTGGGGGAGGGACAGTGCAGCGGCCGCCCAGCGCAGCGCTGAGCGTGGGAGAGAACCACACCAGACCAGCCCAGGCAGCAGCAAGAAGAAGCTGGCAGCGGCGGCAGGTGACACAGGTCAGAGAGGAGAGAGGGAGCCAGTGGTGACAGACGCTGCAGGAGGAAAACCTAGGAGGACCTGGAGGAGAAAACCTAGCCTGCTGACTGCTGTGATTGGTAAAAAAAAAAGGTAGGAGTCAGGACTGACTGGAGTAGTACTGTGCTCAGTGGGCTGGCTGTGTAGTGCTAGCAGAGCATCTCCCAAACTGAAGTTTCTTTGGGATGTTCCCGGTCTGCAGGTCAAGACTGGCATGTTGAGCTGACCAGATGGATTGAAGTTTGGTTGGTTCAACAGTGACGAGACAGATTTCGATCCATATGTAGCTGCTCCAGCTCAACATAAGTTGATGTAAGCCAGTGGGTCTAGGCCTAGCAACCTTTAATTTATTTTTATTTTTTTGCTGAAAGAGTAAGGCAATAGGCATGAAGGTGAATAAACATGTTAAGAGTAAAGAAATGGTTATACAATGAAGGCGTGCTAAAAGTGCAGCAAGGCAAGAAAGTGATTTTCTTTTTTTATTTTTTTTTATTTTAGCAGAATACTACACCATATTATATATATATATATATATATATATATATATATATATATATATATATATATATATAAATAATAGCATGGCCCATGCTAGGTTACTACATTTGTATATTTGTATTCATAGACCTGCTGAAAATGTGGAGAAGGTGTAATGCATGTTCGCACTCAATAAAGTGTTGGAAAATAAACTTGTATTTAGATGCATTTTACTTTAATTACATAAGTATTTTCATAACAAACAATACATGTGCTTGGGGGGTAAGGGTTTCTTTAACTTGCCCGGTGGTGTCGTACGCCGTTGCAGACGGTGTGTGTCCATTTACGTGGGGAAGTCTGCTGCTGGCCCAAAGATTCTGGCGCCTCTGGGTGGCCTTCAGGCTGGTTTTGTTTGCGGCTCTCGCCCTTGCGTAAGCGGGAGCGAGTGCCGGTGTCCAAGGGGCTTGACGTCTATTCCCGCCTCATGAAGTGCCGGCGTTGCCCTCTAGGCGCCCCTCTGGAGGCCCGAGGAGGGTTCCAGCTCATACTTCGTCTGGTCGTCAGGCGGATCCAAGCCGCTGCTTCTCTCCTCGCCCGCCTGAAGGCCTGTCCCTGGGTGTGGAGCTTTGTACAGAGGTGAGCAATGAGTCTTCCGCAGAACTCTGCTATATTCCCGGGGGGCTTGTATAGTGTGCGCTTCGTCCCAGGCTGCTTTGTTGCCGCCATCTTGTTTGGGTCTCGTAGGTCCCGTTTGGTTGTAGCTTGGTTTTGCCGTTTCACAGGGGTTGTCGTCCCCAGAGTGGACCGGGATAACCTCCGCCGGTCCGAAGGGGGGGGTAGCAGGGCTTTGCTCTTCTCGCGCTTGTGAGCGGGCTTCGAGCCGGGGGATCTGCCGCCTCCTCCATGCTCTAGACCCCGCTCAGGATTAGGCTGCGTGGCCGGTTCGGGTTTTCCTGTGGCGGTTTAAGTACTGGATTGGTACCATTCTGCTCCGCGTGGGGTCCTGGTTCGATAGCTGGGTAGCTTGTGTTGTGGGCTTTATTAAATCAGGCAGGTTGGGTATTTGTGTGCCCTCTGGTGTATGAGCCCTCAGAGGACACGTCCGGCCACCTTGGCTGTCAGGCCCCGCCCCCACTTATTGGGCTTTTAAGTCATATTGATTCAAAGTGACGTTTTATTATTCATTCATTTATTTTCCAACCACTACCACTGATATTCAACAGTCTCTGCCATCTGGCACTGCTACGTCCAATCCTCTTTTCTCTTCAATATTCAACTCAATGCAGGGGGAGGTTCCAGTCAGTATAAGGCTCCAATTTCTTTTCTTTTCCTTTCTTTTCTATTATCCGAGTATTACATGTCAGAAAGACACAAAAGTCACTTTCTGTTGGTCACATTATTTTTTTTAAGTAGGGTGAATTGGCAGTGATAAAAAAAAAAAATACTAATTTTTGGAGGAGAATTCAAGTTATGATAGCGAAATGGTGATAATGTATTTTATATAATGTGTCTTGTCACTCAAATAGTAATGTATAATTCCTATTTCTGGACAGGAATTTTCACGTATGGAATGAATGCTTTTGCATAAGAAGTGACCTTGACTCTTTTTACAATGGATGGCAGATCGTGGATGCAACCCCACAGGAACCAAGCCAAGGTATATAACAAAGGATTTACTATAAGAGTGCAGAATGTCCAGTTGGATTTTTATGCTATTTAATTCAGTTAATCTACAATGCAACCACGGTGAGCACTCTACAGCTTTCTAAAAATTGACAGTAGTGCCAAATGGCAGAGAGAGAGTGCATTTATACCTTTTTTATTGGGATAACAGACTTTTTGATTGACAAGCCTTTGAGATATCCTTTCTTTATTCAAGTCTAAAGCATTCCTGACATGAGAAAGGAAGAATCTCCCAAAGGCTTTCAGTACCACAATTCTGTTATTCCAAAGAGCCAATTGCATCTGTTATTTTACATTTGAATCACTGGACTAACAACAATAGAAATACATTCTCCATAAACTCCTAAAAGTCTTCAAATCAACTAATTTCACAAAAGTGTGAATTATCAAGAATTTTAAAAGAATTTAAAGTGAATTTAAAAATAGACAAGTCGAAAAGAGCCAGCCATATTTTCAGATTTCCCTTTTGGGCTAAAATTGTAAAATTCACATCTGATCCACTTTGAATTCCTGACAATTGACACTAGCTGTATTATAAAGGTAAATATTGCTAGCATTTGATTCAGATTTAATTGATGATCATTTACACTACATGTGAGCATGTCTTGGCAAGTTAACTGGCTTCTCATAATTAGCTGGTGTTGTATCAACTATTGCATAGTAGAGCATATGTCAAATCTCACACTATTTTTAATTCTTATATATTTTTAGGTGTGTTCCGCCTTGGACCGTGCTCCCGTAATGCTATTAAAGAGGGTGATATTGATCTTAATTATGATACAACCTTTGCATTTTCTGAAGTGAATGGAGACAGCGTAGACTGGCTTGTTTACAATGATGGTACCAAAAAGAAAGTTAGAACAAACAGTCAATCGATTGGACGCTTTATCAGCACAAAGGCTGTAGGAGCATTCACACGTGTAGATGTAACAAACGGCTACAAATACACTGAAGGTAACTATGCAGAACATTCTAAAAGAGTGTTGCTTTAACAGTTCTATTTTAATAAGTAGTAGGTGTTGGTCAATTTCTCCCAAGTTAACGAACGGTCTGCATGTAAAAGGAATTTTATGCAATTTTCAATGTCCTTAATTTTTACCTAAGTCGCAGATTGGAAAAGAATAAGTGCTTGTTGTAACTAGCAGGGTTATCCCCTTAACTCAGAATATTAGTGAATTAAATAAAAATACAAAAATACCTGATCTGGAGAAAAAAAAAAAATGATCCAACACTGCTCTGTTCAATGCTTGGTTATTTTAACCTCACTTTTACAACTTGGATTTCATTTGCTAAAATTCAGGGTTTATTGAATAGCCCTTTAAATCTTGATTTGTGCAGGTGTATGAAAGGAATGCAAACAAAAACAGTTTGTTTCTGGGAAAGATTGGTCAGCAGGGCATATTTATCTGGCTTGTGCTAGGATTTTTACTAAGAAAAAATTAGCACCCCCCTGCATTAAGACTTCGCATGAAAAAAAAAGACTTCGCATCTGTGATTTTATGCAAGACCTCCAATGTCAGTAATACATATACACGCACATACTTTCCGTATTCTGTGCCCCAAAAAATTAAGGAGGTTTGCTTGCTAATTAAAACACTTTGTTGAGCTCGAAAACATAATTTGCTTTCTTTAAGTCAAATGGACAAGTTGATTTTTTTTCCATCTTAGCAAAAGTGGAGATCTTATTTTTTAATTAATGGACCCCATAGCGATTTTATATAAAAAATATTTCCACTGGCATATAAAAAAGACAACTTCAAGCATATTTAAAATCATCAATCTGTTTGTTCTCCTGTCCCTTCCAATCTTTCTGCCAATCTTTTTCTTGGTCTATAATCTTATAATTGTTCCATTGCCCTACCCTCTTCTCCCAGAAATGTCCCATGGAACTCTTCTACCTTTTGTTTTTGCCCCTCCTCTCATACATCTTCCACGACCTAATCCTCCACTGTCTATTGGACTCCCACCTGCATTCTCCAATCGTTGCCTTCCATGTCACCAACTCATCATGCCTGTCTAAATTATATGCATACCTCCCAAGTGTCCCTATTTAGAACTGCCAGTGCCTATTTAGTGCCAAATCCCTCTGTCCTTTTTTATGTATCCTAATGTCCCTCTTTTCTAGGAGTTCCATATTGTTGATGTGTCTGAGTGTATAACAGAACTCCACGGCAATAAAACTCCCAGTAATATGTCTTTAAAATGAAATAAATGCTTATTTAGAAATACGTATGTGTAAATAAGATTCATCTGCCCCTCTTTATCTGTTTGAAATGTGGGGATGTGTAAATGTGTATGGAAATAGAATGCCCTAGTCATAGGCGTGCGCAGCCTATTGCATTAGGGTGTGCACCCTTGTGTGTGCTGTTAGTGTGCTGTGTGTAAGGGTGCTGCTGTGTGTGTGTATGTGTGAGGGTGCTGTTAGTGAGATATGTGTGTGAGGGTGCTGGTAGTGTGCTATGTGGGTGAGGGTGTTTGTGTGTGTGTGTGTTTGTGAGGGTGCTGTTTGGGTGTGAGTGTTTGTTAGGGTCCTGTTAGTGTGCTGTGTGTGTGAGGGTGCTGTTTGTGTGATGTGTGTGTGATGGTGCTGTTTGTGTGATGTGTATGTGTGTCGTGTATTTGTGAGGGTGCTGTTAGTGTGCTGTGTGTGAGGGTGTTGTGTGTTTGTGAGAGTGCGGTTAGTGTACTGTGTGTGTGAGCGTGCTGTGTGTGGGTGCTGTATGTGTACTGTATGTGTGTGGGTGCTGTGTGTGTGCTGTTTGTGTGAGGGTGCTGTATTTCTGTAGGTGCTGTTTGTGTGTGGGTGCTGTATGTGTGTGTGTTCTGTATGTTTGGAGGGATTGTGGAGGTGGGGGCAGATTAGTAAATATCCCCCCTCCCTTCCTACCTTATGTAGGGAGGGGGGATCCTCGCTGCCATGTGCAATCCCTGGTGGTCCAGTGGAGAGTTAACTCTAGCCTGCGGGGGTAGAGTTAACTCTAGCGAGATCTGAGCGTTGCCACGGCAACGCTAAGATATCGCGAGAGGAACCTGGCGGAGCTGCTGTCTGGAGTTCCCCGGGTCCTCTCCTGCCTCCCTCCATGCTGCTGTGGGCCGGTGAGGTAGATCTTTGATCTCCCCGCCGGCCCATGGAGGCTTAGAGCAGAGCCGGCACTCAGATAGCGCCGGTTCTGTGTGAGCCGACAGGGGAGAATAAAGTCCTGGGGAATAAAGTGTGGGAACTCTCCCAAGATTCCCCCCCCCCCCTAAAAAAAAATAATATACACTCCAATGTGTGTGTGTGTATATATATATATATATATATATATATATATATGCACACACACACACTGGCATGCATACTCAGAAACACACACATTAAGACACACACACTCATATATTCACAGACACACATACACACACACACACATTCACATACACTGACACACACTCATACATTCACAGATACACATACACACACACATTCAGACACACACATACAGACACATACACTGACACATATACACACACATACACATACACTGACACATATACACACACATACACATACACTGACACATATACACACACATTCACAGACACACAAATTAATTTTTTTTAATTAAAAAATGTCCACCCAGCCTCCCTACCTAGAGTGCTGGCGTGGACTTGTCCCTGGGGTCCAGTGGGTCGGGCGCCTGTCTTCATCTCAGCCGCGGCGAGGGAGCTGTGTGCTCTCTGCTCCCTCTCACCGCGCGGGCTGTCTGCTGTAGCTGGTATCCGGAATATGACATCATATTCCCGCTCCGGCATCAGCAAACGGCGCGCGGCGAGAGGAAGCAGAGAGCACACAGCTCCCTCGCCGCGGCTGAGATGAAGACAGGCGCCCGACCGGGGGAGGAGGGGGGTTTGGGGTCCATCACCTCTTGCCCCCCCATGACAGGGGGAGGAAGGGGGGCATTTGGGGGCGCTGAGTGCCTGCAGGAACGGTGTTCCTGCTCATAAAAGTGCAGGAACTCCGTTCCTGCAGGACTTAATCCATAGGCGTGCCGCGGCGATTAGGGTGTGCCCAGGCACACCCGGCACACCCCGTGCGCACGCCTATGGCCCTAGTAATAACCTTTTTACAGTCAACAACTGTGTACAGTGTAAAATGTAAAATTCATAATTATATGTTGTTTTTTTATTCAGGCACTGCAAAAGAGAGAGAAATATATGAGAAGGCTCGGAGAAAATTATCAGGACCAGTAGTCTCGTCACGAAGTGCAGCATCAGGACGCATGGCTGCATTTGCAAGCAATGCTGCAGTTTCCGAACGTATGGAAGCACCTGCACCAAAACCAGATTACGTTGGCAGTTTCAGCTTGAAGAAAAAAACACAAGTTGGAGAAGACCTCGCAGTCACCATTACACTAAAAAACACTGGACCTCAACCAAAGGTTATTAAAGTCAACACAACTGCCACGGCCATCATTTATACAAATGCACCAGTGAAAGAAATCCAAAAAGAAGAACAATCTCTAAGTCTGCAACCTAATGAAGGTAATGCAAAGTTAAGGGTTATTGGGTTTTAACGTGGTCTGTCCTCAGTTTAGCTGTTTAAAGGGAAATTATCACTTGCTAGAATTGTCATATTATGCTTACTTACGTATTCCCATATTTACCAAATCTGTATCTGTGATAAGTGGGACATGAGCATCAGAACTGGACCATGGAGCAATGAAAGAAGGTTGCCTGATCTGATGAATAACATTTTCTTTTAGGTCAGGGGGATGGCCAGTTGCACATGTGCCATTTACGTGGGAAAGAGATGGCAGCAGGATGCACTATGGGAAGAAGGCGGGCCAGCGGAGGCAGTGTTATGTTCTGGACAATGTTCTTCCGGGGAAAGCTTGGGTTTTTGGCATTCATGTGGATGTTACTTTGATATGTACCATCTACGTAGAGATTGTAGCAGACCACGTACACCAAGTCACGGTAATGGTGTTCCCTGATAGCAATGGCCTCTTTCAGCAGGATAATGCCCCTTGCCACACTGCAACAATTGTTCAGGAGTGGTTTGAGGTACACGACAAAGACTTCAAGGTGTTGCCTTAGCCTCCAAATTCTCCTGATCTAAATCCGCTTGAGCATCTGTGGGATGTGTGGGAACAACAAATCCAATCCACTTCGCAACTTGCATGACTTAAAGGATCTGCTGCTAATGTCTTGGTGCCATATACCACAGGACATGTACAGAGGTCTTGTGGAGTCTATGCCTCAACAAATCAGAGCTGCCTTGGCAGCGTGGAGGGGGTCCTACACAATATTGGGCAGGTGGTTTTAATGTTGTGGTTGCTCAGAGTATCTATACAATAGAGCCTTTCATTTTATAGATGTAATGCCGTCCTTGTTGGTTATACTATTGGAAAAATATGAGGAAAGGTATCTGAATTTCTTAAACCCTTTTACCAACTTTGCATTACATCTTGCTTTCCAGAGAAGAAGATACAATTTACAATAACATATTCCCAATACAGCAGTGCTATCACTTCTGATAACATGATTCTTCTGGTGGCAGTGTGTGAAGATGATAAAGGAGGTAGTCTGATTATTGATACAGTGGCAGTATTGGAGAACCCACCCTTGCTAATAAAGGTAAGAAGGGTGCAGGCATTCTAAGCCAGCCCATAAATGGTCAACAAGGTTTTTTTATATTGTAAAACCATTACATTTATTTTTTTAAGAGTTACAAGTTTAGACTTTTATTTTACTAGCCGTTTGTTTTATTAAAAGGAATACTCTACTGAAATAAAAGTACAGTATTGTTTTGACTATTTACTAGATAAACCCACAATGAAAATATGCACATATTTCTATCTCTAAAAATTTTTTTAAAAAATTCAGAAGCTGCAGATCTCTTGTCTGCAGCCTTTTAAGCCCCTCGTTTTTCCCAGCACAAAGTTACAGAATACTCTAATCAAAAGCTTCTAATTGGAACCTCTGTGCTGTAGCCTTGAGTGAACACTTACATGTGCGCCTGACTTTCCCGTGATTCTCAATAATCTGTAATAAAGCTCACTGAGAAGAGGGGGTGGAGGAGGTGGGAAAAGTACCACAGCGTGCCTTCAGCTTTTATCAGTTATATAAAGACAGCCAGGGAGCTTTTTCTTCCTCCAGATTCAAAAGTGTCTCTTCTATTAAAATCAGACCTTTTATAACCTATCACAAATGTGACAGACTCCAGAAGCATAGCCGAAGTGCTTTATCTATGTGGAGTGTCCGTGTAAGTAAAATATAAGATGGATTGTGTAGTTGATGCATCTCTGAACCATACATAAATCACCCCAACAAACGCTCAAGCTTCAACTTTTTCCCCTTCAAATGTTTCTAGATTTCTTCAAATCCAATCCAATACAAGCCTTTGAAGGTTACGGTCATATTTTCCAACCCAATTGGGGAAGTCGTCACGGACAGTATTCTTGCGATGGAAGGCAGTGGCATATTGAAAAATCTAATTTCATTTCCGTAAGTATCTATTTCCCCAGAAAAGTTTCACTTTTGAATTCCCATTTATTCACATGTTAGTAAATAACCCTGTATAACCACGCTTGTAATTTCAGTTTGCATGAGTCCTCTGTTGGCAAAACCCAACAATATACAGACTCAAATGTACATAATTTTACTCTTTTGCTATCATGATCTCAGTTATGCAACATATTATCCTATTAAAGAAATACTCCAATGAACTTTTTTTTTTAAGCAATTTAGTAGATATACTTTTAATGAAAACATGCATGCATTTAATTGTGCATCTTTTTCATTGGGTGTATATCTAAAAAATAGCTTGCAGAAGTTGCAAATCACTTGTTTAAAGCTTTTGCAAGACATCTACTTCTAATCCCGGCAAGACTTTCTGTGGCTGTCCAATCACAGACTTCCAAATGCAGCACAATGAGAAGTATTTGCAAGGCTGGTGCTCTGGGCATTTGACTGCCTCTTAAGTCAAGCTCCACTGAGCTAAATAAGCCAGGAAATAATAGGACTGGTTGTCTGATTGACAGCCAGAGGGGCGTAACAAGGATAATTTATAAAAGTCCCAATTTCTGTTGAAATGTGAACTTTTTGTAAAATGAAAAAAAAAAAAGAGGACACACTTTTCACACATAAAGCGCTTCAGCAAGCTAAATTGCTTTAGGTGTGTGGGAATTCCCTTGCTGTAGGCAGAGTAATCTACATCTGGAGGATGATAACTCACTATGGTTCTCCAAGATCCAAGTTTTATATATATATATATATATATATATATATATATATATATATATATATATATATTAGGATCTTTTAGGGTTTTTTATTTAATTAAATTTTTTTATCTTTTTATATCTTTTTTTTTATCATATAGCTCATGTCTAAGTGTTTTTATAGTTCTAGTTGAATTTTTGGCCAAGTTTACTAAATTTGAAGTCTTATTCAACTTGCCCAAGCCTGAAGGGTCCAAGGCACACGCAATAGGGCTACATTTTTCACTTGTCAATGGCTGTTAGGTCCGAATGGTTCATTCAGCAATGAATACATATAAAACATATTCAACAAGATTACTTGGTTATTTTCTTCGGAAAAGTAACCTCTATATAAAGTGAAATAACCTTTTACTTTGCAATAAACTATCAAGCCAATGCCCCCTGGAGTATTGTATGTATTCAATTTCTTACTTTAATACCCACGTTTCAATCTCTTCCTTTAATATTAAATAATGATTCTAAAAATAATTACACTTCTCCGATTTCTCTGATTAAACAAGACTTGCACAAAAGGAAACATGCAATTCTCTACTGGACAGGCCATATCACCAATATTAAAATGAAAATATATTTCAACTGCTACCATTGGTACCTACAGTCTACTTTTCTCTCCCATACAGACACTACTTTCTACTTACCAGATATCTGGTAAGCAGCTAAAAGAGTGTGGAAACAGGGTATGGATAGGTATAGATAAGTTACTCTGAGTACATAAGCATTTCTGAACAGATGTGTTTTGAGGGACTTTTTAAACAATTGAAGACTAGGGGAGAGTGTGATGGGGCAGGCTGTTCCAAAGGAAGGGAGCCGCCAACGAGAAGTCCTGCAAGCGTGAGTTAGCAGTAAGGGTGAGAGCAGCGGACAAGAGAAAGTCACCGGTCAGAGGGGTGAGTTATGGGAGGAGAAAGATCAGCCTGGTGGCAGCACTCATCACTGATTGTAGCGGGGCAGTTCGGCTTCTGGGAGACCAACTAGGAGAGAATTATGGTAATCCATGCGAGATTACCAGATCATGAACAAGCTCCTTGGCAGCATCTTGTGTTAGAAACGGGCGGATGTGGGCAATGTTTTTAAGGTGGTATAAACAGGTTTTAGCAACATTCTGGATATGAAGCGCAAAGGTGAGGCCAGGATCAAAGATAACACCAAGACAATGAGCTTGCAAGGATGGACTGATGCGAGTACTATCAACTTGCAGGGAAAGCAAAGGAGGAGGATCAACATATAATGAGGGGGAAAAATAAGAAGCTCAGTTTTAGAGAGATTAAGTTTCAGAAAGCAGGAGGACATCCAATCAGAGATTGAAGAAAGGCAAGCAGTGACACGTTGTAGGACCACGGGGGAGAGATCAGAGGAGATTAAATATATCTGGGTGTCGTCGGCATTCAGATGTAGTGGAATCCAAAGGAGTTAATGAGTTTGCCAATAGAGGCAGTATAAAGAGAGTACAGAAGGAGACCAAGAACAGATCCTTGGGGGACTCCAACTAAGACAGTACCAGGGGAGGAAATGTCATTGCTAAAGGAGACACTGAACGAATGTTGGGAAAGATAGGAGGAGAACCACGAGAGGACAGTGTAACAGAGACCAAGGGATGGAAGAGTTTGGAGAAGAAGGACATGATCAACAGTGTCAAAGGTGGCAGAGAGGTCAAGAAGAATTAGTACGGAGTAGTGGGCTTTGGATTTAGCTGTGCTATTAGGTCATTTGTAACTTTAATAAGAGCAGTCTCAGTAGAGTGGAGAGGACGAAAGACAGATTGAAGAGGATCAAGGAGGGAGTTTGAATTTAGGTAGTGAGTCATATGAGTAAAGACAGATCTTTCTAAAAGCTTTGAGAAAAAGAAAGCAGGGAAATGGGATGATAGTTGGAAAGGGAATATGGGTGTATGGATGGCTTTTTTAGGTTGGGTACAACAGTAGAATGCTTTAGGGGAGTAGGGACAACACCGGATGAAAGAGAGCAGTTTAGGATGTGTGTTAAGGATGGTACAAAACAAGGGGAGAGAGATCTGATAAGGTGGGAAGGTACTGGATCGAGCCGACAGGTGGTGGGACAAGAGGAGAAGTGCAGCTTCCTCCTGTTCTGTAGCTGGGGAAAAGGCCTGTAAGGTAGGGAACATACAGTACAGGTGTGGTTGCTAGAGAGAGGAGCAAAGGGGGAGAATTCTTTCCTTAGCTGTTCAATCTTATCGGTAAAGTAGCATGCAAGGCTATTTGCTGAAAGGTTAGTTTGGGAGGGTGGCTTGAGGCGGGCGAAGGAGAGAGTTGAAGGTATTAAAGAGACACCTGGGATTGCGTGAGCATGAACTAATGAGAAAGGAAAAGTAGGATTGTTTAGCAAGGGTGAGGGCTGTGCTGTATAAACACAATATGAATTTATAATGGAAGAAGTCTGACATGATGCGGAATTTGCTCCAGCAGCGACTTAGATGAACGGGAGCATTTCTGCAGATAGCTGGTTGACTTAGTGTGCCAAGGTTGGAGTCATGTCTTCTTTGAGGTGCATGTTTGTAGCAGGGCTGCCATGTCCAGGGCAGAGGTGAGGGTGCCGTTATATGAGGAGATAGCCAGAGATGGACAGGAAAAGGTAAGGATGGATGAGAGTTTGGAATGGAGATCAGCTGATAGTTGCTGGAGGTCAAGAGAATTCAGGTTCCTTCTAAGTGGAGGAGGGTTAGGGTGAGGCTGATGGGTGAGGGGTTTCTCAAGAACAAATGATAAGAGGTTGTGATCTGAGAGAGGAAATGGAGTGTTGTGGAGGTTAGAGCGAGTGCATGCATTCAAAAAAATAAGATCAAGGGTATTGACAGCTACAAGTGTGGGGGTATTACCCACTGTGATAGGTAATAGAGAGGAGTTTGGAAGCTACTAAGATCAAGGGTGGGTTAATGGTAATGTTGAAATCCCTGAGAATTAGGGAAGGGATATTACTTGAAAGGAAGTAGGGAAGCCAAGCAGAAAAATGGTCAAGGAACAGATGAGGGGAACCATGGGGCGATAGGTAACAGCTATATTCGCAGAGATGGGCTTGAATAGACAAATTGAGTGAATTTTAAAGGTGGAGATAGATAGGCTAGGGGTGGTTGTCAGAGGTTTAAAGGAGCAGTGGGGTGAAAGCAGAAATCCTACACCGCCACCTTTACTGTCCGCCTGTCTTGGGTTATGGGTAAAGTGAAGACCACCAAAGGATAGTGAAGCAGGGGTAGCAGTATCATAAGGAGAGAGCCATGTTTCTGTTAGTGCAAGTAGGTTTAGGGAGTGTGAGATAAATAGGTCATGGATGGAAGTTGATTTAATGGTGCTGCACACAGAGCGTGTATTCCAGAGGGCAGCTTTAAAGGAGGGATTATAGTGAGAGTTACATGGAATAGATATGAGATTGTTGTGGATTCTGGTGTTAGTACAAGGTGTGCTAGTAGAGGAAGGACCAGGGTTTGGAGAGACATCACCTGCTGTCAGGAGCAGTAGGATGGAAAGGAAGAGAAGATAGGAGTAAGATTTAAATGTTTGGGGTGAGAGCTTGTATTTAAAGGATTTAGGAGGGGTTTGTGGAGAAAGGCAGGAAAGGTAGGAGTAAAGTGCATGTGATGAATACAGAGATGAGGAGAGTAGAGAGGGAGCAATGAAGATGGTGTCAGCAGTGACAGGTATGTAGAAGGATAGAGAGATTTTAATAATGAGAGAAATGAGGGAGAAAGTGAAAAATAGAAGGGAGAACATTATTAGGAAAATAGATGCTGTGTTTTTAAGATATGGAGAATTGAGCTGTACAAATCATAGGTGAGGTTAGATGGGTGAAGGGTTAAAAGGTATTCATTGTGTGAATTAAGATATTCCAGGTGTGGAGGGGTTGATGGACATAAATGGTTTGTCGGTATGACTAGAGGTGGACAGGGAATTCCATATGTGTTGAGATATTAAACTGCTCTAAATATTTTGTGATGGCCATACCCTCTTACATTGTGTGAGTTCCATTAAACAATTGATGCATATGGAAAATTCATGGGATTTTTATATGGGATTCACAAGATCTTTTGTGGAAACCAAATACATTTTGAAAATGAGGGCGCTTGTCCTGCTTGGGTAATTATTCCCAAGCAGAGCAAATGAAAGAAGACTGTGGCAGGAGCTGTGAATGGACCAAAGGTGGGTGTTACACCGACAAAGCTCTAAGATGGCGATTCTGGAATGGAGGTAAGGTGAGTATAACTCGAAAATTCACATGATGTATCTTTGTAATATATGTTTTATTCAATGTGTATCGGTTGATTTTTAAGTAAGTAATTGTAATTTTTACATTCTAGGTTCACTTTTATCTCTTTAATATATACCCACTATTGTACTTTTTTTTCAGTGTATCAACCCTGAAACCCAAACAGAGGTTCGTAACAGAGCTTGAAATTATTCCATACAGACCCGGTCAGAGGAGTCTCCTGGTGAATTTCTCCTCTAATTCATTCTCGGATGTTAAAGCTTTCGTTGATATGACTGTTGCCCCTGCCTAATGGATCCATTTTAATAATTTTGTTACAATAAATGCAATTTAAAATAATGGTTCATTCCAATATATCTAAGCAAGGGGTGTGTTTCGGAACTGCCCATGCACACAATTTAAGTTTATTTGCAGAACAATTAAATGTCCAAAATTACAGATTTTTACATACATATTAATATTTCAGAACTATGCTAACCACGTCTCTGGTTATTCCCCAGACAAAAACAGTATGCGATTTTTAACTCTGCATGCATATCTAATTTAAAAAATTAATAATTCTGGAATTTATATCAGTGAATAAAACAATTTAAAATTACTTACAACTTGAGTTAGCCTTCTTTACGCATGTGATCCTCTGTTTTCCAAGTTTATATAAATTTGTATTAAGCTCCTCACTGCCTATTAATTATTATTGTGGGTGTCCTGGAAAGTAATGGGTAAATGTATTGTTTGTTTCAGTATACATAGGTAGCATATTAAGTAATGGAAATAAAAAATACAAATTTGGTAGGACAGAAAAACATTTAAAATGTTGCCTCTTTGGGAGGGGGGGGGGGGGCAGCACACGCTGACCTAGGCATGTGTATATACACGCTGATACACACAATCATGTACAGCTTCTGCTACTTGTGTACATATACACACAGAAACGTATAGAGACCCACACTGGCACACAGACACACATACTGACAGTTACAGGCACACATTAGTTCCAATAAATAACTGGTCTTGGATCACCAGTACCATGGCAGGAGCTCCATGAAAGAGGCATCTGCGGTCCCCCACAGTAGAATCAAATTACAATCCACCGGCTTCACAACGTAGGTGCTCAATAGTCAAATATATTGGTGCTCACAGGATACAATAAAATAAATGCGACTTTTTGGACTAACCGGCATTTTTCATGCAAACTTATCATAGAGTGCTAAATAGAATAAATGCCTTGAAAATGGCTTTAAAATGATAAAAGTCTGTGTCTAATTCACAGGTAACTACTCCCATTTCAATGGTAACAAATATACAGCATATAGGTGCAGGTGATTCCAATTATACATTGAGTATGGAGCTGTAATATTCAAAAGAAGTCACAAAAAGAAGTTGTACATTTAAAACTGCATGAATAGTTATTGAAAAGTTGTCACAATGCAAGAGGTGGGTTGAAATCCAGAGTAAGATATTTGTTAGTAGTCCGTTTTGTTGTTGTTGCAGGTACATATTATAAGTGAGTCTTGGGAGATTCGTCATGGGTAATTTCACAAAGGAACAACGAGAAAAAATGTGGAATTTTATGTTCAAAACTAAGACACCAGTGGATAATTTGAAGAAACTCCACAATTAATTTCCATCATGTTTACCCAACTTTCCTACTCCCGATCTCTTCCTGTGGTTATAGCTGAACAAACCTTGAGTAGCTCAAGGAGAATATCAATGCAGAACTTCAATCGCTAGAGCCTCACACATTAACTAATGTTATGAACAATGTAATTGAAAGAACCCAACTTTGCGAGGCAGCAAATGGAGCTGACTTAAAAGATATCGTCTTCACACGACTCATCAAAGATAATTATTTAATGGATAAGCTCACCGCAATAGTTTACAACACTACCAAATCCTTTGAGAGGGTGTGGGCACCCTGGGAGGCGATGGTAGGGCACGGCCGTTGCACTCTCGCCTGGGGTTGTTGGGGCAGGTGCAAGGAATTGGGGAGGAGCAGGTGCTTCTACTCCTGCGTACAACAAGCCAACCTCTACTAACTTTCCAGAGACAGCTGAGACATCTTTCCTTTTTTCTTTTCTATTAGTTTGGTCAGTTCTTTACATTGTTAAGTTATTATTTCAGGAGGAGGAGGAGAGGGGGGGAGGGAAGGAGAGAGGGAAAGGAAATAAAAAGGTTTTGGCGGCATGTACTGGGCTGCATAAACAGGGACATGGTATTGCATTTGTACAATATGACTGCTAAGTGGAACAGTGGTAGGGCATACTAACATCACCGTCTTTGGTACACCTTGAAAGTGCCTATTTTGTCTGTAGCAGATCACATGGAGTTTCTGCATAAGCATCCAATCGAATGCTTAAGCCTGTAACGCTTGCCATAGAAAAAAAAAAAAGTAAAAAAAAAAAAGAAAAAGCACACCTTTGGCAAAAAACATCCAATAACAATTTTTTTCCAGCAATTTAATATAATTTTGCATCCGTGGGCATTTGCACACGTGTGTACATAGACCGTCTGTAAAAGCACTCAAACAACATCTAACCTCCTTTTTTGCTGCTTTTTTTCTTCGTCTTCCTCTCGAGAATCTGTGACACCCCTTAACCAATTGTTGATGTATTTTCTCTGTCTTCTTGCTTTCTGCATATGATGGATTTCTGATTTATAAGGGGCTCCTCGCCCCCTGAATAAACATTCCTGAGTTTTTCATCAACCTGAAAACTTGTGTCTGGTGTGAATTACTTTAGGAAGCGTGCATGCATCAAATATCAATAATTTGGACAGGGGCAGATATTTAAATAATCAAACACTTGATTTGATCCATAACACAGGCTTATACGTAGTTCCATTCAGTGGGGGGAGGAAGAAGTGGCTATGAGGTAGTGGCCAATCTGTGGCATTTGAAATAAGGTTAGAACAACAATTTTACATAGGAGGGTATATACTATCACTTTAAACTTTAACCTGGGCCAGCACTACCTGTAAGGCGGACTAGGCAGCCGCCTAGGGCGCCCCTTGGGAAGGGGCGCCGCCAGGAGCGCCGCCCCCCCTCATGCTGCAGCCGCCCGGGCGCTCTGCAGAGAGCCTCAGGCGGCTGCAGCTTTGCCCGGGCGCATCACCCAGGCGCAGCATGAGGAGAGGGGCTGACAGGAGGGAAGCGCTCAGTGCTCCCTCCTGTCACTCCCTCACTGTAGCGTGGCCGAGCCCTGTATGATCCGTGGGTACAGGGAGCATCTGTCTCCTGTACCCGGCCGGACTTACAGGAAGTGTGCACTGAGTGTGTACTTCCTTTTAGTCCTGCCGGGTACAGGAAACAAAAGCTCCCTGTACCCGTGGATCATACAGGGCTCGGCCACGCTACAACAGAGGTAGGGGAGGGTGGGGGGGGGGATAAATGGAAAGGGAGGGGGGTAATAAATTGACAGGCAGGGTGGGGGGATAAATGGAAAGGGGGGAATAAATGGAAAGGGGGGATAAATGGAAAGGGAGGGTGGGGGGAGTAAATTGACAGGGAGGGTGGGGGGGAATAAATGGAAAGGGGGGGAATGAATGGAAAGGGAGGGTGGGGGGAATAAATTGAAAGGGGGGAATGAATGGAAAGGGAGGGTGGGGGGAATAAATTGAAAGGCGGGGGGAATAAATGGAAAGGGAGGGGGGTAATAAATTGACAGGGAGGGTGGGGGGGGAAATTGACAGGGAGGGTGGGGGAATAAATTGATGGGGGGGATAAATTGAAAGGGGGAGAATAAATTGAAAGGGGGGGGAGTAATTGACAGGGAGGGGAATTGACGGGGTTGGGAGGGGGAACAAGAGTGGGGAGGGGAGAAGAGAGTGACAACGGGGTAGACGAGAGTGACGAGGGAGGGGGGAGAAGAGAGGGACAAGCAGGGGAGAAGAGAGGGACAAGGGGGGGAGAGAGTGACAAGGGAGGGAGAGGGGGAGAAGAGAGTGACAAGGGAGGGGGAGAGATTGACATCCATCACACACACAATGCACCCCTTGCACACAGAAAAACACACAATGCATTACACACACACACACACAAACAAGCAATGTAACCCTTACACACAATGTATTCCTTACACACACTCAATGCACCCCTTACACACACTCAATGCACCCCTTACAGACGCACACACTGCATCCCGTACATACACAGAAACACACCTTGCAGCCCTTACACATACAAACACAGATTCACACAATGCATTCCTTACACACATATCAGGACAACCCCTACTCCACCTCCTGTGAACAAACTCATTGGTGGAACATGAAGGTGGACCCTGGGACCCAGACCTTGAGCTGTGTAAAGGGCGTTAAAAAAATTGAGCTGCTTCCCGTTCTCCCAGAACATTGATTTTTGTGACCACAGTTACAAACAGCCTCCAGAGAGCCTGTTCTACACCAGACCAGTGGAGCCAGACTGCAGCTAGAGCCCATCATCATCCTCATCTGGTTGTAAGTAGGCAATCTAGTATATTATTCGTGGCACTAATCTCTAATTTACCTCACATTAAACAAACCCTATAGTCCCCGGAACCACTTCAGCTTAATGTAGTGGTTCTGGTGTCTATAGCCTGTCCCTGCAGGCCTTTTAATGTAAACACGGCGGCACTGCAGCACTTGCGTTAGTTAACATGGTAGATCATATGGGTGGGACATTGTGATGTCATATGGGGGGGGGGCAGCAAACGTTACTTTTGCCTAGGGCGGCAAAAATCCTTGCACCGGCCCTGACTCTAACAGCAGAGTGCACACCAAGGTAGACACTCCCTTGTGTGTCATAGACAACACTATAAACACAAAAACCAGGATGCCCTCTACAACTACTGAAGTGAAGATATAGTCAATACATTATTAACACAAATATAAGATAAGGAACATACAATAAATTAAAAACAAAAGTCACAGTGAAAAAGGTTAGAATATATACAACAAAGCAATACTGTTACCATCAATAGCCTACTAGGGCAGGACACAAGTCACAAAAGCCCAAATGTTTCAACACACTACTGGATGCCTTTCTCAGGGGAATCTATATCACCCCTTACATGGATATATATATATATATATATATATATATATATATATATATATATATATATGAAATAGAAAGATGACCAGCACTCACGGTTTTTTCAGAGGTTAAAAGTTGTAGATTTTAATGCAATTGCATCTTAAAAGAGGACCGACGTTTCATCAGGATTAATATATATATATATATATATATAGTAATCCAACAATCCTGAACCTTCCAACAAAAAATCTTTTCTTGCCCGGTGCACATCCACAAAAAATACAAAATAGCAAATAGCAAAAACATTGTCATTCCTTTATATATTTTTTAGATTTTATTTAATTTTTTATTTCCTATTTTTCATTCTGTATTCTTTATTTTTCTTCAGACTTTACTTTTATAATTAATTTTTTTTACTGTTATTTTTCATTTTCTAATATTTTTCATTAACCATTTTTTTAATTATTATTCTTATATTTATATTAATCTCTAATTCTCCTAATTCTTACTTATTGTAGCATAACCACTGCTTATTTTTATGTGTTACCTGTGTATTGTGTGTTTTCTCCTTTATTTTGTGTGCTGTACCTTGTTCGAGAGCATCCATACGAACGGAACCCATTTGTCTACCGAACAGGGACCACGCCGGTGCCCCATTAGAATGTTCATAACCAATTTATTGGAACATTCATACCAGCAACATAAGTGCGAAACTGCAAGGGAAGTAATTAATGAGTGCTCCCTTGGGTGGCCACCATTAGTATAGATGAACGCCAACCAGGGGGAGCATTTGTATCCCAAAAGGAGACACTTCCCTTTCTCGGGGTTCGCACAGGAGCCTCACGAACAGAAATGCATAGTGTGGTTGGTGGGGACACTTTTGGAGCACTGGCTAGTTTGGCAGGCTTTCTGTGCCTGTAAGACAAAGGGTTAGGCCCCTTTTTCCACACCCGGGCTTCCAGGTACAGAGGATCCTGGGATAGAAACCCCTGTGTGTTTGTGTGGAAGACCCCTTGCAAGGGGCTATGCATAAAAGTCGTGTGTGGCACAATAAAATCGTGTTGTACTCCCAGAGCTGTGACTCGTCCAGTTACTGGGGGGAATGGGTGTCCTTATATTCTTAGTGGTTCGATTTTTTTATTTTTAGATTTGTTTATTTTTATTTGTCAACATGAATCATAGTCCTTTATTGTCACTCTATTCTAATTTGAGCAGACAGTTGTAGGGCATTTACTATATCTCACTATTAAGCCTAACCTGTGGATTTATTTTTTGCCTATTTACTACTATTCTATACTATCTCTTTTTTCCTATGGCGTCTTATTAGCTTGCTGAGTTGCCATAGTGATGACCCTATTAAGAGCGAGACAGACTGACCAGGTTACCATGGCAACGGCATAACCGAACCTCACTTCCAGCAACTGTTACTAAGCAATATGTCCTGGCTACTCATTGTGCTGACTGATCAGCATGCCATGCCGCATCTAAGACACTGGACTACTGCAAGTCAGTTAGGATCTTTATTTTGTTTTTAACATTTGCTTGTTTCTGCCTTGAATTATGCTTTGATCCTAACCCTGGTCTGAGGCATTTGGAACAGGATTAATATATATTGGCCCACAGTCCTCCTATTTCTGCAATTGCATATTGCAAAAGCTTGTGTTCTGTGGCCTCTTCCACTCCAGTGTATCTAACAATATATTAACATTGTACAGTGTGACCATGTTTCAGTAAAACATCATACAGTTTTAAATATACTTCTTTTATTTTGCTCTCCTGCCATCTAGTGGCTTTTTTTGAATACTACAGCCCCAGACTCATGAATAATTATTTATATTAAGTACCATAGAAATGGGGATAGTTACCTGTTAAAGGAGAGGGGCCTATTATAATTTTGGCTCAATCCAGTGTGTATCTAAGTGGGTATATCTGGATGTGTGTATTTCTGACTCAGTATGTCTAATAGCATATATCAGTATCTGTGTGTGTGAGAGTGTGTGTCTGTCAGTGAGTATCCTTCCGTGTTCTTGCGTGTATATCTGTGACTCATGCCTCCCAACTGTCCTACTTTTGGGTCCCTGCCCGACCATCTCGCTTTAGTTTGCTGGTGTACTGTATCTTTAAAATGTCAGGGAACTGTCTCTGGGCAGCACACTGAGAGCGCATCATGAATGGGGGCATTATCCACTTTTATTCACACGATTATGTGCTCACACTGCACTTATTTACATGGTCAATGTGATCATGTTCGCACCTTTATGCACATGATTGTGTGTTCACATTTTGCACTTTATATGCATATGTATTTTTGCATATGATTTATGTGTTCGCATTTTTTATATTGCACATGTTATATGCTTACACATGTGCCTTTTTTGCACTTTATATGCCTTATATTTATAAGCACTTTAAGCACGTGGCCTTATGCTTACATTAAGCACTTTTAAGTCACATGATCAAGCTATTGATACTGTTAAGGATTGGGTATTTATTTGCACTAGAGTATTAACTGGATTGCAGTTGGTACACTTAATTTTTACTTAGATTTGGGTTATAGCTTGTGTATTGGATTTTTATATGGTAGCACTACTGTATAATGTTGATGTATTTTTAGGCTGAAAATTGGTAGTAATGTAGAAGGATTGTATTCTTAAGTATTAATGAATTGTGGTATTAAGTATAAACTGGGAAACGTACACTGGAAGTCAAGGAGCCGCGTTTTAGCCGCGAGGCAAACAAGGCATTTGCCTTGGGCGGCAATTTCCAGGGGGCGGCAAAAAACGCCGCCCCCAAATGCCCAGGGCAAATGCCTTGTTAGCCTTGCGGCTAACTGACATGCCGGTCGGGCGTGCGGGCTGCTGGGCGGTGCTGGCGGGCGGCTGGCGAGGGAGCACTTCCTCTGAGCTGTCTACTCTGCTCCCTCGCGCTCCTCAGAGTGAGACTGAGAGCCGGAATATGACGTCATATTCCGGCTCCCAGACTCACTCTGCAGCGCACAAGGGAGCTGAGCAGAGTGCTCAGAGTGCTCGCCAGCTAGCCCACCCGTCCAGCAGCTACTGGACCACCAGGCGCGGGGGGGGGGGGAGGGAGGGCGTCTGAGTTTTGTCCTGCCTAGGGCAGCACAAAACCAGGATACACCACTGCTGGAAGTGTATTTTTCAAATAGTATTTATAAATTACTGCTGCATTTCTGTTCAGAGACCAACAGTGTTTTATTGTCTTTATATGTACATGGTACAGTGAATCTGATCGGTATCGGAGATGGCCAGCAAGTCTGCCTCTTTTTTGGATGAGTGCTCCCATTTGTGGAGAGGATGCACCCAATGTGGCCGTTGTTAATGATGCTTCTCATGTCACTGACTATACCCCATCATCCCCATGCCCAATCTGTCCCAATTTCCTGTGGCTACATGTTTGGCGTATATGTTTGTATGTATAGTCATAACTGAATCTGTAATGTGTGTGTCTGTGTTTCTCTAGGTCTTTGAGCATGTGATTCAATGTGTCTGGGCATGGATATGTGTGTGGGGAAGCTGCTTGTGGACTTGATGTGTACATATAATTTATGACAGTCAGTGTGACAGCGTGACTGTAACAGGGTATGTGCAGGGTACTCTGACAGAATGACTGTTTCAGGGTGAGGGACGTGACTGTGACAGGGTAAGTATGACAGGGTGAGTGAGGAGTAACTTTGACAGGGTAAGTGTGTGTGGGGGGGGGGGGGGGTAGCTGTGTTGGAATGCTGTGTTTCTACGTCCAACATTCCTACTTATTGTATGGCATTTATTTATTTACCTCTACCCACACATCAGTAAAATCTAGTAGCAAGGAAACGCTTCATGTCACTATGAAAACATAAAAAGCTGACATATATGACAAATAATGCCATGGGACAGAAAGTTCTGCTCATGAAGGCTGAGAAACTATACAATGTCACATGAACTAGCATTTATATGTACTAAAAATAAAATTAATTAAGTATTGTCTAGAAGTAGACATAAAAATCTCTTTTTCACAATGTTATTTAGATTTTTAAGAAAAAAAAATACTATATTAAGATACTGTGGTACAATTTTTTGTGTGATGATAGTATTAATATGATAATCTGTACACTATTATTAACAGTAGTTAAAAAAAAAAATACTAGACTAGAAAAACAAACAAACAAAAAAATTAGATTTGTACACGGATGGAAAATTTGGTTTGTCCAAGTTAGTTCGTCCAAAAAAAGAAAAGATTCTGACTGACAAACCAAAAAAAAAAAAAAAAACGAACAAAATTTTATTCTTCCCTCACTCGCCAGCAATTTGTGGCAAGAGGGATTGGGGAAGGCAAACGGTGTGGGGTAGGCCTTCCATTTTTAACCCTTACTTGTTGGCAATGAGTGAGAAGTTACAAATGAAATCAGTTAGTCTGACATTCATATGAAACAAAAATAAGCAAACCAAATTCAAACTAACCAATTTCATTTTGAACTTGTCACTCATTGCCAGCGAGTGACGGGTCAAAAATGGAAGGTCTACTCCTTGCAGTTGCCTTCCTCCACTCCCCTAGCCAGTGGGTTTTGGGGGGGTCTAGTTTAAATAACACCATGCCCCCTGTACACCCCAGTGTATTTTATGTACAGATTACGATTTTGCATTGTTTAACGAGTTAAGCTCGTTCGTATCTAACCGCATTTAGTGGCCCCTTTGGCATCGAGTAAAGAAAGAAGAGAGTTTCTGACGGGTGCAGTATTTTATTCTTTGCATCAGAAGTGTGCAGGAGAGCTCTGAACACTACCAACATCAATATCTTTAGCACCCTGAGCACCGTGAACCATAAGCACCATGAAATCTGTAATAGGACATACAAATACATTTGTTTACAGAGATCACCAAAAAAGGGGAGTTACAAACAGGATTACAAATGTGGAGTTCAGATATATTGTATACATTGATATTACATTAAACCTCTGAGGAATACAAACTATATACAGAGATTTAGACTATAGTACTTTTATCCAAACATTGGCTACTATACAACATATCTTTTAAATAACGGCATGGACACAATTTATGCCTATGAACATATATACTTTTATAGACAATTCACTTTTACAGCGTACCTTGCTCCGCTTGCCAAGGGGTGCAACTTTAAACTTTAGAAAGACCTCGATAACAATCGCCTTCCCACGAGGTGCTGTTGGCTTGCTTTGCATCTAAATGTCACAGAGAGCCTTTGCCACCAGAAATAGCGGAAGGAGGAGTCTGATAATCTATCATTCCCCGGGGAAACAAGAGGAAGGCAGAAAGGTTCCGCCTGCGGCAGTCAGGGCGGAACAAAGATTAAAAGTTATTGGCGGTCAGTTACACCACATATCTCCTGAACAGAGCCTGCAAACTGAAATGTTTTCATCCAAAAGTGTATTTTAATGTTTATAATCAGGCTATATTTCATTGCCCTTCCTGTTTTTACTTCACATTGAGTTGACCATGTTCTTATATCTAAACATATATCTCCTGGTTAACTCAATTAGAAATGACGGAAGCAAAAAAAAATACGTAGACTCTTATTCTGACATAAAATGAACTTTGGGTTGAAAGAGTTTTATTTTACAGGCTCTGTTCAGGAGATATGCTGTTAGACTTAATGCGGGTAACTCAGTGGAAATGAAGGCAATATGGAAAACAAAAAAAGTCTTTCTGCGCGTGAAAATATACATGGGGTGAAATCATATTAATTCGGCATAATTAGTTCAGGTTCTATTTGTCATGGTACCTGCTACTCAGACCTCATTCTCCTCCAGCAATTTCGGCACTTTGGACGCCGGCCGGGATAGCCCTGTCCCCTTTTATGACACGGCGCTATGCCGCCGACGTCATGACATCACGACCCACCGAAAATCTCAAACTAGGACGTTTTGGGGGCGTGGTCATCAATTAAAGAAGCAGGGTATAAAAGGTACTCACTTACAGTGAGTCATTGCCCTGTCGTGGTTTCAGCTTGTCTGTCCCCTCAATGCGTTCATATTGATTGTTTCTTCGGTTATTGACTTGGCTTGTATCCTGACTTTGCTTACCTCTCCTATCCTTGAACTCGGCTTGGCTTTCGCTTACCTGTCTTCTCGTTCCCTCGACCTCGGCTTGCCCATGACCATTCTCTGTTCACTTGACGTTAGTCCGGCCACTCTAAGGTCCGGTACACGTCTTTATAGTTTTTAGTACTCTGTGTGTTGGATCCCTGTCTTAATCCTGACACTATTATCTTTAAGTGTGCAGAATTAATTTAACTCCTCACAGGGGATGGGGGCATGGGCGGGATTTAAAATAATATGCCCAATTCAAAAGGATAGGGAATTTGGCTTCTATTTTCTAGAGAATCTAATTGCACTTCATGGTCCTAGTACACAGGTAGACAATTATATCAAATATTAATTCTTACATTTAAATTACATGTTCCAGCACAAATAGGTACCACTAGGCAAGCAAAAAGACCAACGTTAGCATTCATATTTGTTGTGTGTGAAAAAGGCAAAAAAACTAAATTGAACGAAAATTTTGGCCAGTGTTTGTGATTAAGTGACTATTAAAAAAAGACTGGAGATACCTCATTTACAATACCTTGGGTTGTCTACTTTTGCCAATGGTATGCCATCATGGGGGTAATTCTCATTCCTGTGCTACCATACGGTCTCAAAGGCAACATAAACAATCTGGCAAATTTCAATGTGAAAAAAAGGAAATTCAAGTCTTATATTTGACTCAGTAACTTTTGAAAACACCATAAAACCTGTACACAAATATTAGTGTTTCAAAATAGTAAAACGTATCACAACAATGTGTGTGAAAAATGCCCAAAACTGCATTTTTACTGATGATATCATCGTTGTGATATGTTTTACTGTTTTTAAACACTAATATTTGTTATTATTTGTGTTCAGCGAAGTCTCCTGAGTAAAACAATCCCCCTCTGTACAGGTTTTATGGTGTTCTGGAAAGTTACAGGGTTAAATATAGGGCTTGAGAGCCAAATTCTCTGGACTTTCTACCTGGGTTGTCGGGCAGGTCCCTCAGATTGTAATTAATAAAGAGACCTAATTATGTAAAAAATAGCATATAAATATATTTGTACAATAGTCAGGGGGGCTGGATTGGGCAGAGGGGGTCTGCCTGAGCTCCCAGGCAGACCCCAGGACCGCGATCGCCGGCGTGGGATCGGCAGGGACCCGGTAAGTATGAAGGATACGTGGGATATGCATAAGGCTATCCTAGACTTAAGATAAGGTCAGAGACTAATTAAAAGTATTTTGAAATATTGGGCAGACTAGATGGGCCGAATGGTTCTTATCTGCCGTCACATTCTTTGTTTCTATTTTTCTAAGGACGGCGGAGACATTCTATGCCGTTTAGGACCGCCTAAAAAAGGACGGCATAGAATGCCCGACATCCTTAAGGGGTTAATAAAGATTGAACGTTCTTTGCATTGAGTCCGTTTTGGTCTATCATTGATTGTTCCACAATTACTCGTGGAGTAGCTCGGTCTGGATACAACTATAGAAAAAACAAGACAATAGAGGAAGGACAAACCTGACCCCACTGTCTTGTAGGACTAGATGGGTAATGTGTGCTTAACCCAGAGAAAACATAAATTAGAAACAGGAGAAGTCGAATTTTGAAAAAAGATCCCGGGTAATAAAAATCAAGAATCGAATCTCAAAATAGATTACCCATATGTGGGATCCGTACACACGGTATAAAACACCAAATTTCCAAATTTCTAAAGTGCCGAATTTCAGAATGCCGAACAGAACCGAATTGTCAAAGTACTTTGGATTTCTGAAAAATGACAAAACAGAGGAGGTTTAGGGTAAGGGGTTAGGGTAGGGTTAGGGATTGGGGTAGGGTTAGTGGTTGGTGTTGGTTTAGGATTAGGGGTAGGGTAACCATAACACTACCCCTAACCATACCTTAAATTAACCCTACCCCTACCTCTAACCCTACTCCTAAACCAACCCTTAACCCTACTCCAAAGCAACCCTAACCCTACCCAACCCTACCCCTAACCGTACACTTACCCGAAGTCCCGAAGTTCGGAATGCCAAACCGAACCAAATATTTTTCCCATGCACATACCTAGTATCTATTTTATGCATACTCCTATCTCTTTAATCTAGTGAAGTTACAAGTTGTGACACACAAATATCTAGAGATTACATACGACCTAAACATCAAGTTATTTCTTTTTGTGTAAAACAAATGAGCGTTGGTCCGGTTTCTGATATATGGCACTCGTGTAAGAATACTTAGATTCATCTAAGGTCCCACATCAGGGGTTTTGAGTCCCCACATTTAGGGGTTAACTTTAATTTATATTGCTTTTCCCTTCAGGAATAAACTAGAAATCAACAATGATAGTCTATACTTTACCTCTATGAATTCTTCCTGACATACGAAATCATGGGAAACTTAGATTCTGAGCCCCCACATCGAGGGGTTTACCTTAATCTATGTGTCTTTCCCCTCTAGGGGTTAACTTCAATTCAAAATTGCACTTTATACTTTGCCCCTATTAAGTTTGTTTTCAGTATGCAGTTTGATGGGAAACTCAGTTTTGTCTAAGTCCCTACATCTATGGGTTAATTTGAATCTTATGCTGTTTCCCCTGCAGGGGTTAACTCCAATTTGACAGGACACTCCGTACTCTAAGTGGTGTGTTCTGCTTTCTGGCTGGGGGAAACTTCTAATATCAGGTTTATGTGGATTTGCTTGTCAAGGTATCTGAATGGGGACTTCATGTGGTATGCTTGGGTCTAGATCAGTATTTGCCTATGACCCACTCGCTACCCATATAATCTCACCTGTTGATAATTAGAGATGTCCCGAATAGTTCGCTTGCGAATAGTTCCCGGCAAACATAGCTTGAAGACAGAAGTGTGTTATATTTGAGCATGCTACGCTGAACGTACGTATATCATGGCTAGTTGCACTGAGGGTATGAGTATATAGCAGTTGTGAAAGACGGCTGTCATGTTTAGGGTGTAGCTTGCACGTTATCAACTGTGTATTTATATCAGCAGCTCAACCACTAGTTATAAATCAAGTGTGAGTCGCCCCATGAGATGAGACTAGTGAATAACATAATACATGAACAGTTAAGGTAAAGGCATGTAAGGAACTACGACAATAAACTCTTTAGGAGGTGAAATAATGACATGTTTAAACGCTTGCTACTTTACGATTAGTTAATATGCAGAGAGCAGTTCATGTGATCAAAGGCATGGTGTGGAGGATCGGCTATAGTGGGACATGCTTGGTGGGCTGCTGTTTACTGCTTGTGCTCATCCGATCCCTTCTGGGCGCCAGGTGTAGACCCTGGGAGTCCCTGATACCTGGAACAACAAAGGCAAGTCTCTGGCTGAGTGCCGGGTTCGCGGCTTGAGGTGGTGGAAGCTTGTTTTGTCGGGTGGTCTGATCTGACCCGGTGGTGCTTCACGTCCGGTGCGGGATTATGGTGGCTTAAGGTGGAGGCGAGTGCTTGACGTGGGGCAGGCTCTGCATATCTGTTTGTGCCTCCAGTCCCGTCTTCAACGCCTTTTGCGTTGGTGGATTTTAATGGGGACTGCTTCGCTTAGCTGTAGTGGAGCTTGTTGGGGCTGTGGAGGAGCTTGTTGGGGCTTCCTGCTTGTTATTTGCTTCTAAAATTGATTAAAGAGTCTGTCCAGCTTAGACTCAATATCCTGCCATGCTTTGCTGGTACCAGGAGGACACGCGGCTGCCGCCATATTGGGAGAGTCGCAGATGAGTATGTCAGCCCGGGCGGCTGTGCTCTGTGCGTCCATTAGCACCAGACAGCCTCTCAGGGGTGGACCGGGATAACCCCCACTGGTCCGAGGGGGGGGGGTAACGGAGTCCCTGCTGGGAAGTAGCTGCTCCTGGGCATCCCAGGATCGGGAGATCGGCCGCCACTCCCGCCCGGTGAGCACCAGGCCACACTTGCCAAGGGGAGGTAAGTAAGACTCTGTTGAGTTGCTGACCGCTATTAAGCATGTCGGGTCGGTCAGGTAGGAGCAACATTGCTGGGTCATCCCCTTCTGGGGTGAAATTCGCTTGTTGATAGCTGCTTAAAGTGAGATATTGAGGGAGCTCACACGAAGTGCGTCTTTCCTCCATGACAGCTAGGCCCTGCCCCTCGGAAGCTGCATTCTTAGTGAGAGGAGGGACAGTGTAGCTGCTGCTGATTTAATAGGGAAATCGATAGCTAGGCTAGTGTATTCAGTGTCCACTACAGTCCTGAAGGACTCATCTGATCTCTGCTGTAAGGACAGCACCCCAAAAAGCCCTTTTTAGATGGAATCTTTGATTTTAGCTTTGGAAGAACATAAATCAAAATCTAAAGCATTGCTGTCAGGAGGATCACCATAATTATACATTTGAAAGAGGGTTGGAGTGTAGGGTATTCCCTTTCATTATTCAAACTGAGCTCAACTCCTGATGCATGGAGAAAAGGCCTTCACAAGCCTCTGCTATTGTGTATATAGTTTATACTAAGTGACCCATAGGTTGAGGAGGCGGTGACCGTGGCGGTGTAGGTGGAAGCGGCGGTGGAGGAGGTAGCCAACACTGTATTTGTCTTTGTTTTTTTATTTTTTTTTATTGGGGTAGCCCCCAAAATATTGGGACGTATAAAAAGAAAACAAAGAATAAGTGCACTTGAGTATAACAATGGCTGGGTGAGGTCGGTATAAATGTCTATTCTGCACAAGCTGCAGACAAGTCTGGTGGGATCCATGCCTGGTTCATTTTAATAAACGTGAGATTGTCCACGTTGGCTGTGGACAGGCGGCTGCGCTTGTCTGTGATAACGCCCCCTGCCATGCTAAACACCCGTTCAGACAATACACTGGCTGCAGGGCAGGCCAGCACCTCCAAGGCATAAAGGGCAAGCTCAGGCCAAGTGCCCAATTTGGAGACCCAGAAGTTGAATGTGGCAGACCCATCAGTCAGTACGTGTAGGCGTGTGCACACGTACTGTTCCACCATGTTACTGAAATGCTGCCTCCTGCTAAGACGTTCCATATCAGATGGTGGTGCTGGTTGTTGTGGCGTGCTGACAAAGCTTTTCCACATTTTGGCCATGCTAACCCTGCCTTCTGCGGTGCTGGCGGTGCCTCAACTGCGTTACTGACCCGTTGTCCTTGTAACCACCCAGTAATCAACACAAGTTAGGATGTGGGCAACTCGGCAGTTGGTGCGCAGGCACTGCAGCATGTAGTCGCTCATGTGTGCCAGGCTGTCCAGAGGCAAGGACAAGCTGTCCTCTGTGGGAGGTGTATCGTCTGTGTCCTCCGTATCCCCTCAGCCACACTCCAGTGATGCCCACGAGCTGCGTTGCCCACAGTTCCTCCTCCTCATCATCCTCCAGAACTGTGCCCTGGCTGGACAATTGTGTACCTGGCCTATGCTGGTGCAGGAACCCACCCTCCAAGCTGTAACAGAGACTTTTAACCTTTAATCACCCTAAAAAAGAAGTAAAAACAACATTTCTAAATAATAAAAGTGGTTTTTATTCATGCGGAAAATGTATGGGCTGTAAATGCAGCAAAAACAAAACTCTAAAAGGAATAAGTAAATTTAAAGCGAGACAAAGTGATGAGGAATTCTCTATAAAGGATTTTATAACTTGCTGTAGTAAAAATGTAATTTATTTATTAATTTGTCCCTGTGGGCTGCAATACGTAGGTCGCACAATACGTCCCCTTCATAAACGTATTTATGAACATGTGTACAATATAAAACGGGGCTATGAGCAACACAGCGTCTCAGCCCATTTCAATAAGTACCACAAAAAGGATCCTAATGGGTTAATCTTTCTAGGTATTCAAATAGTTAATAAAGCCTGGAGAGGGGGAGATCACATAAATGCAATAGGTAGGGAAGAAATGAAATGGGTACATCGTCTGGGAACTTTAGAACCAAGAGGTTTGAATATAGAATTTGACTTGTATAATTTCCTGTAAGATGAATAATATAATTTTGCAATTTTATTTTATTTTATTTTATTTGAAGCTTAATTTTTAATTTTTATAAACTATAGTATATTGCATAATAAAGATTTTCTAGAGATTTTAACTTGATTTTTAATATATGTAATATTTGACTAATATATTCCTCCTTTTTCTCTCACTCAGATTGAGTAGATATGTATAATATGAATATAGTCTGTACATTAAAAGGTGTTTGAGATATGTGTTACAATAAAACGCTATTTAGGTGATAAGGACTCTATGAATGAATGTTGTAGTGAAGAATTTTGGAATAACACATAGAGACTAATTTTTAACCAATGAGAGGACATAATGGGCGGATACACGCCAATGAGTGTGGATTTAAAAGAAGGCAGCAGCAGGATGGGAGTGTGATCTGAGGAAGCCGAATCTGAGGCGAAACGCGTCATCACGCACGTCCCGTGCTTACGTCACTACGGCTCCGCCTCCAGGAAGTGTCTGCGGTATTGTGTTTGCCGGCAACCAAACCGAACAGAACATTCGTCCAAAGAAGGATTGAGGGAGCTAAGGGACACCGTTTTATACTGTGGAATTTTGCAGATATTAAAGTCTATTTCGTTTTCAAGCTGCTGCCTTTCTGTGTATCTTTTGTATACAAAGCGGATACAGTTGGAGCAGGCTTATCTGCTCTCCACTTGTGAGTGTACCCATAGAGAGATTGTCTCCATATGCTAATTTATTTTACTGTATCACGCTATGTACTTCTCTCTTTTTATTTTTTATACATATGCACAAGTAATTTGAAGTAACCCAATCGAGGGTATATACAGCTGGGTATTGTATCCACTTAATTTATCTGAATTTTGTGTTGCACTGAAGCACTGTGATATCAGAGATATCAGCACATTTGCACTTTTGTGTATTTTCACGTGTGTATTAGATAATACCACATCCACAATACAAATTGTTGTGAAGTATTACAAGCACAAATATTTTAAATGTGATTTTAAAGAAATATTGCATGTTTTTTGTCTTAAAGGCACAGCGCACCCTTTTTTCTATATTGTCGTTTGAGTGTTTTATGAGCTATTGCACTTTATAAGGGAGCTGCTTTTAAAGTTTTTAAGTACTAGCATTTACAAATTGTAGACGTGTATTGAGCGCCTTTTGTTACTTGTTCTTTTTTGTTGTAACAGAACCCTACCTTTTGCCTGGGAATAATTATTGCTACCGGCCTTTTAACAGCTAACCGGGCACATATACAGCAACAGAGACCATGGATATAATTGAATATGCTTACCTGGTTCATGGGAATTATTCATCATCACAGTTCGGGACTTTTACCAGCATTTGTTTATTTATGCGACCCATATGGTATGGACTCAGTCTTCATAAATATGAATGCAAACTGCCGAACACCGGACCACCCTGCTACCCAATTATGTGGTATTTTACCTCCCTGATCGGCACATACAACCCCTTAACCGAATGGGATGATTTTTCAATATCTTGTTCCCCCAGATTAGGGCTATCTGGGGATACTGGATTTATGAATGTACCCCAAGTATTTGGGGTACATCCAAAACTAGGGTAAAAATGTGTGCGTGTTAATTATGTTAAATGTTTATCTGAGGGGAGGAAATGTGTGGGTTGTACCCTGTCTGTTATTGGTTACTGTGTTAATTATTTAGGTGTCTCCCTTGCATGGGCAGAATAACATAAAAGGAGAATCCTTGTCATTAAAAGTTAGTTCTTCTTGACCCTTCAAAACGTAGCCTTGTCTCGTTCTTGGAAGGGGATTTACTGCATAACCACCTTGCTCTTTTAATAGCTATGCCTGACTCTTCTCTTGGATCTCGTGGATGGGAATAAGTAACTCCACTACTATACAGCAACTTGCCGGGGAAAAAGGAGGTCTCCAACGGCTGATACCCTCTCACTACCTGGGTAGCCGTTACATTGGTGGCAGCGGCGGGATGGTCCTTTCATCCACAGAGCAAGTGCTGAATGGAGTCTAAGTACACCAGACTGAGACCCACACTGAAAGATCTACTGCAGAGTCGTGGAAGGAGTGCCAGTAACAGACCACGGAGAGAGCTGGACGAAATGGATCGGTCCATGGAAGTCACCGAGCCACTTGCTCCTATCAGCGAGGAGGACAAAATTACCCGCATTGTACAGAGGAGGTTAACCATTTACCCAGAGACATCAGAAGAGCTGATTGAGTGGCTGTTCCTCGAAGTGAAAGCGGAGATTCGGGAAAAGAGGGGATACGAAATCGAACTGGTAAGAGCAAAACAGCCCATTACACAGACAGTTCATACTCCCCCTCCAACTAACACAGCAAAGAAAGTACCCTTTACTGCATTTAAAGCGTTTGTGGAGAATGAAGAGGAAATCGATGGATATTTAGCAGATTTTGAGAGACAGTGCTCGCTACATCAAGTACCCCCAGAGCAATGGGTCACTATCTTGTCCGGGAAATTGTCTCGCAAAGCAAACAAGGCCTTTCGGGCTCACACCCCGGAGGATATATTACAATATCAGTGGGTCAAAGATGTGCTACTAACCAGATATGCCGTAACCCCAGAGACTTACCGTCGCCGCTTCCGGAAGTCCAAGAAAAAGGCTGTGGATTCCCACATGGAATGGGCTAACCGGATACAAAGAGTGGCATCACACTGGGTACGAGGTTGCAACGCAAACATCGGGGAGGAAGTGCTGCAGTTATTTTTACTGGAACACTTTTTCCAAGATTTATCTGCCGATTTACAGGACTGGGTAAGAGACAGTCGCCCCATCAACCTAAACGAGGCTGCTCAGCTGGCAGATGAGTACGCCGAAACTAGGAAAGTGAGCCAGGGTACTCCACGACCAGCTAACAAGGTAGAACCTCGTACCCCAGCCACTACCCCTCGCCTGGAGTTCCGTGCTCCCGTACCCCCAGGGCCGTCTCGCCCTCAAGGGTCTAACAACTACCCCCGAGACTTGTCTAGAACGACTTGTCATCGGTGCAGCAATACTGGACATATTGCCCGTTACTGCCCTTTGGGATCAGCAGCTAACAATTGGAGGCGCACTTCACCCAACTCAGAGACCACCGCACCTCGTACCTCTGCCGCCCACTGCCTGGAGACCGAGATGGGCCCAGAGGAATGTCTGGGCATCTTGTATGAGATTTGGGTGGTAACCGCAACACTTACAGGATCACCCAGACCTTCTTTTGGTCGGGGATCTCAAAGGATGTGCGGCGTTTCTGCAGCACGTGTCACGTCTGCCAACGAGTAGGGAAAAGAGGGAATCACCTTAAGGCTCGACTGTCACCTATGCCAGTGATCGAGGAACCGTTTAGCAGGGTGGCACCCCTACCTAACCCCAGTCCATCCGGTAAGAAATATATTCTTACCGTGGTGGACTATGCTACCCGCTACCCGGAAGCCGTCGCTCTGACGAATATCCAGGCTGACACTGTCGCCAGTGCTTTGGTCTGGATATTCACCAGAGTAGGATTTCCTCAAGAAATACTGTCTGACAGAGGGACACAGTTTACCGCAGACTTAACCCAACAGTTATGGAAGGTCTGCGGTATTAAAACCCTTCTCAGCTCACCTTACCACCCCCAGACCAACGGTCTCTGTGAACGCTTTAATGGTACCCTGAAATAGTTACTGCAGACCTTTACAGCCGAATACAGAGACTGGGAGCGATTCCTGCCACACCTCTTGTTTGCATATCGAGAGGTGCCGCAGGAATCCACTGGGTTCTCTCCGTTTGTGCTGCTCTATGGAAGGAGAGTTTGAGACCCTCTCGACCTCATCCGGGAGCACTGGGAAGGAGAGATGAGGGGGTCCCCATTGTGCCATATGTTCTGGAGATGTGGCCCAGGGTCGACAGAGCGCCCGACAAAGGACATTCCAGGTGGGACAGAAGGTTCTGGTGCTTAGACCAGTTAAAGGGAATAAACTCCAGACTTCCTGGCAGGGCCCTTACAAGGAGGTAGCATAAGTCTGAGACACTACCTATGTGATTGCCAGTAGCAAGGATTCAGAAATCCTTCCATGTTAATCTGTTGAAAGAATATCAAGAGAGGCCAGAGGATATTGCAGCCATATGTATTCCTGCTACCGAGGATCCCGACAGCCTACCTATCCCAGATCTTGTAGTGCGCACAGAGCCCAATGGCTTGCTCAGTACTGTGCAACTAGGGGAGCACTTGAACCCAGCAGAAAAGGGTCAGATCAGACAGTTATTGACTGAAAAGGGGTTAACGTTCTCTCAAGAACCAGGATACACCACGCTAGTGCCTCCCTACGTAGAGACTCCAGGACAAAATCCTCTTAGACAGACCCCCTACAGAATCCCTGATGCAGTGAAGGAGGAAATAAGGAAAGAAATCCAGGAGAAGTTGAGACTAGGAGTCATAGAGCTGTCAGATAGTACCTGGGCCTCGCCAGTTGTTCTAGTGCCCAAAAAGGACAGAACTACCAGGTTCTGTGTGGACTATAGCCGCCTCAATGACCGTACAGTGACGGATGCGTACCCGATGCCCTGTGTAGACGAACTATTAGATCGCATTGCCAGGGGAAATGAGCAACGCTGGAGGTCCTCACACAGCGTGAGGACGTCCAGCGACGCTCTGGCAAAGAAAATCTTTGCTATAAATCAGGATGTTCCCTCTAGTGGCTGTCTAGTAGACAGCCACTAGAGGTGGAGTTACCCTGCAAAGTAATTATTGCAGTTTATAAAAAAACTGCAATAATTACACTTGCAGGGTTAAGGGTAGTGGGAGTTGGCACCCAGACCACTCCAATAGGCAGAAGTGGTCTGGGTGCCTGGAGTGTCCCTTTAAGCAATCACTATGGTCAGGGCCAGAGCAAGACATTTTATCTACACAAGTAAAGACACCCAAAATTCAAATTCACCTTTGCAGTCCTGTGTATCTCTTAACACCCCCTCCCCCCCCCCCCCCTCCCTTTTGTCCTGGTCAACCTTGCTTTCGCCCATTTTGTGTACCTTATCTACGTTTTGTCTTTTTACCCATTTGCACATTGCATCACTTTTCTTGTTCTTGTGTTTTATCCATTTTCTGCAGGTCCTAGCCCCGTTATTGGTCTCTTACACCCCCCCCCCCCCCTTAAGTGAAGTTTATTCCCTTTTGGTGAATCATATCCCCCCTTTGTGCCTCTCATCTAGCATGTTCTAGAGTACAGCATTGATCCTCCACAGACAGAGCCCACTCCCTGCAGCAGTCACTGATGACGGCTGTTGGGATTGACACTGTAGCTTCTCTCCAGAGTCTAAGAAAGTCAGGCAGAGGAAATATACAGACACATGACAGGTGCATCGTCACCATATGGACATTAGGCTTTAACCCCCATACCTACCCAATAAAACATGGACACTAAAAAGGTATATGGGTAAAAATTTTCCCACAGCTTTTATTAAAAAAAATCAAGGCCCCTAACCCTGCCATACCACATACATAGCCCCACACTTGTAAAATGCAGTGACCCATATCTGTAAACATAAACATAACAATATGAACATAGATAAGTAAAGTACCAATGGCTTAAATAACCCTGGTAGGGGTATACCCGGATACCCCTACATCCACCAAGTTCTTAGTCAATGACAAGTACGAAACCTTAACAGGAACAAACTTAACAGGAACCATATTAACCGCTTCTTAACCAGCTGAATAACTACCCTATACTTTATGAACAAACAGAGAGCCTATTTCCCTAACCTTCAGCCCACTATCCCGCTGCTGTGACAGAACCCACTAACCCAAAACCAGGAAGGGAGGGAAAAATATTCAGCCAGGTAGGCAGATTAAAAGTGGCTATATCTAAGATGGCTGCCTATTTATCAAGTTTAACACCTTAACTACCAAACCTCCAATCACCAACTACCTTCCTCCTAAGCCCACCTCCTAGCCCTGTCAAGGTCTTTTTCCACTAAGTTGAGCTTTTGTTACGTGGTTCTACAAAGTAGTCCCTTTCAGTAAAACTCCAACACAGTCAAAATGAGTATTTCATAAAGAGTCGGTAATTTTTTTTGTTTTTGTTTTTGGGGAGGTGAGGGGGCGACGGTGCCGCTTTAAATACATTGATCTTGCAGAGATTATTTTTAGTAGCACTTGCATCATAGCAGGTTCAGTAAGTCAAAGTAATATTTCAATAGAAATCAATGTCAATTGCCTCTACTAACGTGTGTGTTGTGTAAGAAAGAAAAAAAAAATCATACAACTGCTTTATATTACAATATACAAAGATAACTTGTTAGTGAAATAAAATATTGCTTAACTAAAAAATGCAATTTGTTGTACATGCTTAGAATTTGACAATACAACCCAGACAGACTATATAATCATTTACAGTTTTCAAGTCTCAAGGGTCCAATTTAAATTTCTCTAAATTTGCTATTGTATACATGCTACGGACCTTTCTGTGACATGATCATTCTATTCTATATTTTATTATTTATTTTTTTACCTAGGGGAACCCTGTCAACTCAGGTATTGATATCTAACTCTCGCCCTCCTTTGAATACCTTTTCTCAGCAGTGCTCTGCCTCTGTTAAAAATCATCAGTTCTGATTACTTTTGTCCAATCCAAAGCTTCTCATAAAAAAGCATTACATTCAATGGCACTGTTCGAGAAGCAGTGGATGTCTTCAGTGTCATCATACTATAAGTGATGATTTTAGTATCTTCATGTTTGGCATCAAGGTTTTCAATTAGGTCAGTCTGACAGCCACTAGAGGGGCGGTTTCAGATAAATGTAAACCTTGCCATTTCTCAGAAACCACAAACTTTTACATTGCTACCAAACAAGGGACAGCATCTGTACACCAAAACCACTGAATTAATATGAATCGGGTTTTGGTGTTTAGAGCAGTGCTTCCCAACACAGTCCTTATGGCCCACCAACAGTCCTGTAGCCCCATGTAGCTAGAGCGCAGCTAAGCGGAAAAAGGCCTTGACAGGGGTTAGGAGGCGGGCTTAGGAGGAAGTAAGCGAGGGTTGGAATTATGGGTAAGTGGGATTGGCTATTTAAATGAGCAGCCATTTTAGGTGAGTCATTCTAACTTCCTACCTGGTCGAGTTTGTGTTCGCCTCGGTGTGCGCGGACTTTGCTTGGTCGGATTTCTTTTGTCTCCTCTGCAGGAACAATGGACGACGTGGAGCGTTTGCTGGAAGGGATCAGGTCGGCAGCACGGCATCAGGGTGTGGACTGGCTACGGGCACAGCTTGGCCCTGCCCTGGCGGAGGCGGCAGATCGGGACGGCGATGGCGGGAGACCGGTCCGGGCCCGGAGGCCCCCGAGGAGGCTAAGCCCGGGCGCGGGGCCCGGTGAAGTTGTACCCGGTAGCAGCGGAGTTCCAGTTGCGACCGGCAGCAGGCCCGGGAGCCGCGTGGTCGAGGCCTTGCCTCCCCGCGTGCGGACGGAGCCTCGGATGTGCACTAGGCGGCAAAGGGATATCGTGGACGGGGGCGCGGCTGCTAGCAGGTCGGAGGCGGCCGGGCGGCCCCCTGGTGCTTCGGGACCCACGGAGGGGAGGCCCAGGAGGGCTTCCCCCCCATCGGACAGCGGAGACAATGAGGAGGCTGGATCCGGGAGACCGCATGGCAGGCCTGGCAGGCATCAGGCAAGTGCAGAGGGCTCAGGTCGGGGCCCTCTTGGCGGGAAGGTTGTTCGGGGGAGCTCTGCCACTGGGGGGGGCGGGAGTAAGCCGGATGGGGGTGCACAGGCCTTAGTGGGAAAGGGGGAGGGCCCTGGGGCCCCGAAGAGAAAATGTGGCTCTAAAGGAGTGAGTTCTAAGGGTGGTAGGGGTTCCCGGGAGGGGGCCAGGTCGGACAGAGGGTCTCCCATAGGGGTGGTGGGTAGTTCGGGGCCATCGGGGTCTGGTAAGCAGGGGGTCAGAGGTAAGGGGGTGGGGGAGGGGGTTTCGGAGGTAGCTAGGCAAGGGCGTAGGGTAGGCCGGGAGCCGGGTCTTTCCGTAGTGGAGGGGCGCAGGGGGGGCCCGGGTTCCAGGAGTAGTAGCGACAGTCCCTCGCCCGTTAGATCTCTGGGGTCCCGGGATGCTCGGGGGCGGTCGGGTCGGCACTGCTCCCCCTCGGATAGCTCAGCAGGGGAAGGTGCGGCAGTCCCTCGGTATGGGCAGCAGGGGCGGCATGCTGGTAGAGACGGGAGGAGTCGTAGCCCCAGGGGTTCCCGGGTGCCACGTGGTGGTAGAGGTCAGCGGGAGGCTTCGGTGCAGAGCAGGCGCTCCCGGGGTCGGGACGGGAGGGGCGTGGAGGTTCGTTACCCCCTACCCAGGACTTCTTCTCCTTGTCCTAGATTTCGGAGCCGTTCTGCTTCCTCACAGGCTGGGCACCGGGTGGGCTCCCCGGTCGGCGAGATGGCGGCGGAAGTTCCTCTTCCCGGACGTCAGGCGATCTGTACTGCAGCCCCCACCGCTCCGGTGTCGGGGGGCTTGGCCGGTGAGTCCAGTGGGTCACTACACTCTAGCGCACTAGTTACCACACTTCAGGCACTACTCCACTCATTGGGGGCGGGGGGTGACACTAGCGGCGTTGGTCAGGTGTGGGCTCCGGGTGCAGTGGCTTCAGGTTCTCGGATCAGGGATTCCGCGGGGCCTAGTACGGGCGGGGAATTGGTGGTGCCGCAGGATGTAGGGGAGGTTGGGAGTGAAAGGGCTGAGTTGTCCGGGGGTATCCCCGACGCGGCTAGGCAGCACGCGTACGTATCTTTTGCGGGCCCGCTGGGGGTCCATTTGAAACAGGACGTGAAGGATAAGATATGGAAGGGCGAGTTCTGTGAGATTTTCTCCCTCCTCCCGTTAGAGGACTTTATTGACCTCAAGGAGGAGGATAAGAAGGATGAGAAAAAGGAGGAGGAGGAGAAGAGGAAGCGGTACCGCAAGATACCGAAGTCCTTTGGTAATTGGTTGCGGGCTTTTTGTGTGCTGGCTAGCGTGCTCGGCGAAAAATCGCCGGGGTTGTGCTCGTCTTTGTTCTGCTATTTGGATGGCATTTGGGAGGCGTACCGGACTTACGGGGGGTTGGCCTGGTGGAGGTACGACGAGCAGTTTCGGCAGCGGCTGGCGGCTAACCCGGGTATGCGGTGGGACCAAATGGATCTGCCGCTCTGGATAAAGCTAATGATGGCGCAAAAGGCGCAGCCCTTTCAGAGCTCGGCCGGCGCCAGGGGGCAGTCCGCCTCGTCGGCCACCTTACAAAAGGGCTTATGCTGGCTCTATAACGAGGGCCAATGCAAATGGGGAGCCTCCTGTCGTTTCAAGCATGAGTGCTCCGGCTGCGGGGGAGCTCATGGGCTCAACCGCTGCTTTAAGAAGGGTAAGTCCGGAGGCGCCAGTGCGGCTGTCGCGCCGGGGGGAGGGGGTGCATCCGCTTCCCCTGGGCCTAACCCCAGTGAAGCTAAGCGCGATGGAGCCGTGGCTAGGCCGCTACGGTAACAGGGCGGACGCTGCGGTGCTCCTGGCGGGTTTTGCGGCGGGGTTCTTTATTCCGTTTCAGGAGCGACGAGGGGGTCAAGGGAGGCTGCGCAACCTGAAGTCTGTGGCTGACTTCCCGGATGTGGTTAGGGAAAAGCTGGGCAAAGAAGTCGGACTGGGCCGCATGGCAGGCCCGTTTGTGGTGCCTCCGCTGGAGGGCCTGCGGGTTTCCCCACTTGGGGTGGTCCCCAAGAAGGAGCCGGGTAAATTTAGACTCATTCACCATCTCTCATACCCAAAAGGGGAGTCGGTGAATGACGGTATTCATAAGGAATTGTGCTCGGTGTCATATGCATCTTTCGACCGGGCGGTCGATTTGGTCCGGCGGGCCGGGCATGGGGCCCTGATGGCTAAGGTGGACATCGAGGCCGCGTTCCGGCTGCTGCCGGTCCACCGGGACTGTCATCACCTACTGGGGTGTTTCTTTGAAGGGGCCTACTTCGTGGACTTGTGCCTGCCCATGGGCTGTTCCATTTCGTGCTCCTATTTTGAGAAATTCAGCACTTTTCTCGAATGGGTGATACGGGTGGAAGCGGGGAGTCGTCTTATTGTACATTATCTAGATGATTTTCTGTGTGTGGGACCGGCTGGTTCCCTGGATTGCCTGCGCCTGCTGCGGACAGTTGAGTGGGTGGCGGGCCAATTCGGGGTTCCGCTGGCGGCGGACAAGACCGAGGGCCCGACCACGTGTCTGAGTTTTCTAGGTCTGGAGATTGACTCTGGGAGGGGCGAATGCCGGCTGCCCCGGGATAAGCTGGCAAGGCTTCGAGGGGCGGTGGCTGCTGTTGCTGGGGCGCGCAAGGTGACTCTGGTGCAGCTACAATCTTTGATTGGGTTGCTCAATTTCGCGTGTCGGGTCATCCCGATGGGAAGGGTGTTTAGTCGCAGCTTGTCGGCCGCTACCGCGGGGGTTAGGTCCCCGCACCATTTCGTACGGGTGTCGGCGGCCATGCGAGCGGACTTGGGCATCTGGGATGCCTTCCTGCGTGATTTTAATGGGACGGTGTTGTTCCGGCAGGAGGGCCAGTCATCGGCCGAGCTGGAGCTTTTTACGGATGCTTCGGGCAGTGTAGGCTTTGGGGCATATTTCGGGGGCTCCTGGTGTGCGGAGCGGTGGCCGGACTCTTGGGGTTCGAGCCCTCTTATGCGCAACTTGGCTTTCTTGGAGTTGTTCCCGTTGGTAGTTGCAGTAGCGTTATGGGGTGACAGGCTGCGCGATCGGAAAGTGGTATTTTTCTCGGATAACATGGCGGTGGTTCACGCAGTGAATCGCCAGTCGGCGGCCTCAAGGCCGGTGGTTCAGCTGCTTAGGCGACTGGTATTGCTGTGTATGTCCCGAAATGTTGTTTTTCGCGCGCGCCATGTTCCCGGCTATTTGAATGAGGTGGCTGATGCTCTATCTCGTTTTCAGTGGTCCCGTTTCTGGCTGGCGGCGCCGGGGGCATCGAAGGAAGGGCTGGCTTGCCCGGACGAGATTTGGCAGCTGGGGGCGTCCTGCTTGGAGGACTCGTGAAGGCTTCTCTGGCACCGGCCACTTGGGCCTCGTACAGTAAGGTTTGGGGCTTGTGGGAACGATCACTGGATGGGTTGGCCATGGACAGCGGGGAGGCCCTGCGGGACGCTTTCTTGTGGTACACCTGTCAGTTGCTGACAAAAGGGCCGTCCCCTGCCGTGGTGGACAGATCCATGGCGGCGATGGCGTTTTGGTTTCGGTGGCATGGGAAGGAGGACTTTACCAAGACATTCGTCATCAGGCAAGCCCTGAAGGGTTATCGCAAGGGGCGCAGGGCGCCGGATACCAGGCGCCCGGTGTCGGTGCGGCTGCTGGGGGATTTGGTGGGTATATTGCCTGAGGTTTGTTTTGATGGGTTTGAGGCTTTACTGTTCAAAGTAGCGTTTGTTTTGGCGTTTTTTGGGGCATTCCGAGTAGGGGAATTGGTGAGTGCTAGTAAGCTGGCGCAGGGGGGCCTGCAATTTTCGGGGGTCCGTCTCTTGGATAGGAAGGTAGTGGTGCACCTTGGCAGGTCCAAAACGGACGTCCGCGGCGTGGGCCGGGACGTGACACTGGGGGCCTTGCCGGGCTCGGCTTTGTGCCCGGTGGCTGCTACGGTGGAGTATCTGGCGCGGAGGCCAGCGGTAGGGGGCTCTTTATTGGTACATGCTGACGGATCGTCCCTTTCTCGGTTCCAGTTCACGAAAGTTTTTCGGTTGGGCTTGGGCAGGTTGGGGCTTCAAGCTGCACGATTTGGGACGCACTCGTTCCGTATTGGGGCGGCCACGGAGGCTGCACGGTTGGGATTGGGGGACGAGGTGGTGAAGAGGATCGGGAGGTGGGAATCAGTGAGATTCCGTTCCTATGTCCGGTTGGGTCTATTAGATTAATGGCATGGGACTGTTTTGTATTTCAAAATTAAAAAAAAAAAAAAAAAATAATAACCATCAAATTTAAAAGGTTTTGTGTTATGATATGAGGGGTTAATGGCTATGTTGGGATGTTTCGCTGTGTTGGTTGGGGATGGGGTAGGGGTCTCTGTTGGACTTCCCTCATCATTTGTTTTCTCCCCCCAGGGCGTGTGGCATGGATCGCGGGCCATTCGTTTGTCTTCTGGGCCGAGAGGAGGGCCGCAGCTCGAGCGCAAGGCCAGCAGCTGGGTTTTCCGAGAGGCCAGTTGGCAGTTCGTTGGTTTGGGTATCGGGGTTTTTGCTGGGGGGATGTTTGTGGGAAACTGTTTGGGATGCTGGCAGCAGGGTACACGCCAGACGTGCTGGTATTACATGTGGGGGGTAATGACCTGGGCCTTACGCCGCAGCGCCGGCTGGTGAAGTGGATGAAGCAGGACATTAATAAGTTGAGGGGCCTGCTTCCGGGGGTAATGTTGGTCTGGTCTGAGATTGTCCCGCGGCGCCGGTGGCAGCACGCTCGGGATACGGGGGCTATGGAGAGGTGCAGGAAGAAGGTGAATAGCTTGATGGCAAGCTTTGTGCGGAAAGTAGGGGGTGTAGTGGTACGGCACCTGGAGTTGGAGGAAGGGTTGCCAGGATACTACCGCTCGGATGGTGTTCACCTCTCGGATGTGGGTTTGGACCTGCTCAACTTGGGTTGGCAGGATGGTATAAGGATGGCTCTGTTTCTTCGGGGTGGCGGAGCTCAGACAGCTTAAGGGGTCAAGGTCTGAGCTTGTGGCGGGACGGGGAGCTGAAGGAGAGGAAATAGGCTCCCCTGGATGAACGTGAGGTGGAATAAACAGATTGTGGTCATCGGTGGTTGAGAGGTTTCGAGTCCTGGAGGTGGCTCAGAACCTGGTGGGGCAGGGGTATCCGGGTATACCCCTGCCGTGGTTAATGGTGGTTGGCACTTTGATATAAAGTTGGTGTATGTTATAATTATGTATATGTGTTATTATATGGGGGTCATTGCCTTTTGTATGGTAGCCGAAGGAACAGGATGCGAGGGGGCGGAGTATGGGGGGCAATGACCCATGTTTACCTGTTAATTTATTATCGATATTATTATTATTATTATTATCATTATTATTATTATTATTATTATTATAATTATTGGTTAATAAAGCTGTGGACAAATTTCCCCATACTACTTAGTGTCTGTGTATTATTGGGTTAGGTTATGGGGGTGGTTTGTCCTGGATTCCGACTGCCCAAATGGCGACTATAGACCTGTCATGTAGCCCCATGTAGCTAGAGCGCAGCTAAGCGGAAAAAGGCCTTGACAGGGGTTAGGAGGCGGGCTTAGGAGGAAGTAAGCGAGGGTTGGAATTATGGGTAAGTGGGATTGGCTATTTAAATGAGCAGCCATTTTAGGTGAGTCATTCTAACTTCCTACCTGGTCGAGTTTGTCCCACCCACCCTCCCTTTGTTTGTTTTGTGTTTATTTAACCCGTTTCTTTCACAGCGGCGGGACGGGGAGCTGAAGGAGAGGAAATAGGCTCCCCTGGATGAACGTGAGGTGGAATAAACAGATTGTGGTCATCGGTGGTTGAGAGGTTTCGAGTCCTGGAGGTGGCTCAGAACCTGGTGGGGCAGGGGTATCCGGGTTTACCCCTGCCGTGGTTAATGGTGGTTGGCACTTTGATATAAAGTTGGTGTATGTTATAATTATGTATATGTGTTATTATATGGGGGTCATTGCCTTTTGTATGGTAGCCGAAGGAACAGGATGCGAGGGGGCGGAGTATGGGGGGCAATGACCCATGTTTACCTGTTAATTTATTATCGATATTATTATTATTATTATTATCATTATTATTATTATTATTATTATAATTATTGGTTAATAAAGCTGTGGACAAATTTCCCCATACTACTTAGTGTCTGTGTATTATTGGGTTAGGTTATGGGGGTGGTTTGTCCTGGATTCCGACTGCCCAAATGGCGACTATAGACCTGTCAAGGTTTTGTCAGAATCCCCATTGGATAAAACAGGGAAATACTTAAATCCTGAATTGTTGGTGGTCCGTGAGGACTGGGTTGGGGAACACCGGTTTAGAGCATCCCTTTACTGTACTTGCAATCTTTATACAAACATCACATATGTATTGTAAAGATAATCCCACACAGTGGTCATATTCTCTGTATCACATCCACGACCTTAATTACAAACCCACTTGAGGAAGTCTTGCAGGAGTGCTTCCTAACAGCACTTGGGCATGGTCTGGTTCACAAAAATAGATCCTACAAGTGAGTATTTGTCCTTTTGTCTATCCTCATTTGTGTATACACTGTATATTGATAGTCAGTCTTCAATAAGGTACAAGAACATTGATTTCCATACAAACTATGCAAATTCTACAAGATATGTTATAGGTTTAATTTTCATTTCTCCACTCCATTAGTTGTATTGAAAGCTCAGTTTACACCACAAAGTCCCAATGTTTGGTTTCCTTGGCAACAGAGGTCACAATTTCACATGTCACCAGTGATGCAGTTAAATTTAGGGACCGCACATCACAGAATGACCTAGAACAGGGGTAGGCAACTAGTACTGTGTCAAAACAAGATCCTGAAGTTCATTGGTGTGCCGGTTATATTTTTGTTTAAACTGAGGTGTGTATGTTGCTGTATTCTGTTTGTTACTTATGGGTGCTATTGTTAATTTGCACCAATGTATTTGTGCGTATGTGTGCTGCTATATTGTATATGTTCATGAGTAGTTTGTGGTATTGTGTATGTGGATATATCACAATGTGTTTGATGGTGTGTGGGGCTGCTTGTGGGTTGCGTGCATGTATGTGAATTGTCAGTGGTGGTGTGTTTGTGGGGACTGCGTGTGGGCTGTTAGTATTATTTGTATCCAGGGAAGAGTTCTTCTGAAGCTCTGTGTATATCTAGCAGTGTGGGTGGCTTCCCTGAGACCCAGTGGGGACTGGGCTGGTCAGGTACAAGTCAAGGGCAGGAAGTGTGATAGCTGCTGTGGGCTACTCTACTCCAGTGCAGATTCCTGTTCACAAGTGCTGGGAGGAAGTGATATGAGATCCCTTCCGCTAATTGTTGTAATGGGTAAATTGGGGATTGCCCTTCACCACCTGCAATCTAGTGACCCCTAGTCTTAATTTAGTTGGTGAAATTTGAGAACAATGGTTCTTTGTTAAAAGTGAACATCATAACTATATATTGAAGACACACACAGAGGAGAAGCTTTATCAAAGTTTTGCAGACAGTTTTGCACCTTTGGTGCTTTTTTGCACTCTAACACTCAATTTTAAATGTACACATTTTTCTTTCAGGGATGCAACAGAGTAATCTTTTTGTTAGGGACACTATAGGCACCCTGACCACGTCATGTCATTGAAGTGGTCTGGGTACACTGCCCCTTTTTAACTCCATGAAAATACCAGACATCCAGCATCAGAGAAAACCCCAAAGGAAAGTATTCAGACAATGTGGCTTAGGTCACCCTTATCGGCTGACGTCTGAAGAGGTGGAAACGTAAACTTTTATATGTGCCATTTTCATTTATATGCTCAATTAAATAAGGTAACTCTTCAAGTGCTGTATGCATGCATTTGGCACTGCTCGATGATGTCATTCTTGCATGTAGCATTGTTCCATTAAACGCCGAATGCATCATCGCATCACTGCGATAAGGTTTTAATTTATGTTTTTATTTACATCCGTTGCATTATTGAAACCAACACAACTGGTGTTTCAAGAAGAATTGTCATTGCCAGAGAGGTGACCGTTCCACGCTCCCTAAATTTTGGAACCTTGACAACTCTGCCCATGGGTGATTGGCATTTTAACACACACACACACACACTTTAATTGGCGGCCCAGGAGAGACCCAGTTTGAAGTATACCCACTGTCTGCACAGTTTGAAGACCATTACCTTGAAAAGAGGTGAGTAAAATTCTGATTGCTTACAGGCCAATACTATAAAAATCTTTAAAGTGCCAAAACAATGTTTGCATTATAGGTGTTCACTGTGTGAACGGTTCGTGAATGCAATCAAGAGTGCTCGCTTGTGTTCATCTCAATGTAAAAATTAAACTTTGCATTGTCCAGGTCCTAATGATATCAAAATAGTTAGAATTTTAATATTCCAGTGATAAATATAGCAGGTTATAACAGTTCAAGTCTACTGAAGTAGTTGTCAACGCATTTCAGTTTTAACACCATTACTTCAATTAAATATGCAGTTTTAAAATTGAAAATGTGTAAACTCAAGCTTGTAAACACGGTCTTTGATAAAGGAAGAATTGCATTTCAATTTTTAGTCATAGCAACTTATAACTTTTAATGTATATGTAATGGAGGTATAGTAATTTCCATGAAGGACTTAATGTCATAGAATTCAAAAGAGTTGAAATTCACCATGAGCATTCTTGGACCAGCTCTGTAAGGGAGAAGAGTGACCATTGTTACGCATGTCTGTTTGGACTTCACAATCGGCAAACTGAAAAAGAAGTAGAGGTCAAAATGTGTATCCATGTGTATCTCAATAGAACAAAAGAAGGGCAAAAAACAAACAAAATAATAAATGAAAGCACTACCCCAAGTCCCCATGCACATTCAAATAATGCCCATTATAATTGTACTAAAATCCTCCTGGTAAAGTAGGAGCTCACCTGCTCCATGAAGGCTAACATCTTAAGGGACTCCTACACTAATAATTCACCTTGCTGCTTCTAGCTGAAAGGCAAAAATCTGATGAGTCAGAAATTAATATTATGAATACTATACACTTGAAAGAGACTAGTCTCACCAGAACTACTACAGCTTAACGTAGTGGTTCTGGTGTCTATAGTACGTCCTGGTCTGCTTTTCCATGTAAATGTTGCCTTTTCAGGCTTTACATTGGTACCTAGTATCACCACTAGTGGCAGTCACTCAGATGGCCACTAGAGGTGATTCCTGGGTCAGCGCTGCAGTGAGCAGCACTGGCATTTAGCGTCTCCATGCTCTGCAAGATTGTCACAGCGTGGGAGAAAAGGTGAGTAAAATCGCCTTTTTACCACAAAGAGAAAGGGCCAGTCACCAAAACAGCCACTACAGGACTATCGTGTCGGAAATATATTTTTGTTTTCCTGATCCAATCGTTTTTTTTTTTTCTTTTAATGCTTAATAGAGTACATATACAATTTTTTTTTTTTTTTTTTTTTAAATACCCATCTCAGAAAGTCTGCCTTTTTAGCTGAAAGCAGCAGGGTGAATTGTAAGTGTAGGACTCCCATAACAGGTATACCTTTTGTCAAAGCACTCAATTGGAGGAGAGAGGGGGTGAAGAGAGCAGTTTAACTCAAATAGATACTTACTATAATGCAACTGGTTTTCTCAGCAGACCACTGCCTTCCACTACAAGATGACCGTTTGAAATATCCTCGTTGAGTGGGTTGGAAAATATGATCTCAACATTTAAAGGCGTATTAAAAACAGGATTTCCACAGACCTAGTGAAATGAGGGGGGGGAAATAGTATATTATATATATATATTTTATACGTGACATAATGGCCAAAATTATATATACTGTATATACTCGAGTAGAAGTAGAGTTTTTCGGCACATTTTTTGTGCTGAAAAACCCCAGCTCTACTTATACTCAAGTCACTGTCTGTATTATGGCAATTTACATTGCCATAATACAGACAGGGGGCTGTGTAGGAGGGGGGCTGGCAGGAAGCTCTTACTTACCTCTCCTGCAGCTCCTGTCAGCTCCCTTCTCCTCCACGCCGGTCCGGTCAGCTCCCCTGTCAGCTCCCAGTGTAAGTCTCGCGAGAGCCGCGGGGTCAGAGCGCGGTCGCGAGACTTACACTGGAACTTGCAGAGGGAGCTGACCGGACCGGCGCGGAGGAGAAGTGAGCTGACAGGAGCTGCGGGAGAGGTAAACAACAGCTCTCTGCCAGCCCCCCTCCACTGAACTGCCAATGCCACTGGACCACCAGGAAGTGAGAGCCCCCCTTCCTGCCATGTAACAAGCAGGGATGGGGGACGAAAATAAATAAATAAATAAAAATAATAAAAAATAAAATAAAAAATAATATAACCAAAAAAAAATGATTAAAATAATAATTACAAAATAATAATAAAAATGCCCACCCCCCACCAAGGCTCTGCAACACATGCACACACTGCACTCATACGCACACACTGCACTCATTATATACACACACTGTAAATATTCAATTAATATAATTTTTTTTAGGATCTAATTTTATTTAGAAATTTACCAGTAGCTGCTGCATTTCCCACCCTAGTCTTATACTCGAGTCAATAAGTTTTCCCAGTTTTTTTGGGTAAAATTAGGGGCCTCAGCTTATATTCGGGTCGGCTTATGCTCAAGTATATACGGTAGTTGTGGAGCTATGAACAGTGTAGATAAAAAAATTTCTTACCACTTTTATTAAAGAGCAACCAGGAAAGACACCAAATATACAAAAAGAAAAAACAAAAATATAGTGCAATTGTAATCATTATATATAAACTTGTATGAATGAGAAATAGATCGACTCACACTGACAAAAGCCTAAATTAATTGGCTCCATAATGAACGCTTCTGTACTATTAGGGCAGCAACACAACCCACTTCTGATGAAGATGCACCTCCAATCAAAAACACAGAAAACGGGTGTGGTGGAATCTCGGTAAAAATAAATTTAGTAGGCCGAGATTACCACGTGGCATGTGTACGTGCATATGCTGACGTATCGATCAGTTGGTTGCACGTGGCAAGATACGATCAGTAGTGTACGGAGCATGTGCAAGAATACCGGATGTAGTATTCCCCCTCCTCCATTGTGCTGGACAAGCCATGCAGTCAAGCAGGAAGTTAATTCTTATTTGTATTGATTGGTTAAGAGAATGTGCGGGTGGAGCTTAATATGGGAGGAGTTATATGCCTATATAAGAAGCCTGCACTATTGTCCGGGGCTCAGAACTTGTTGTATTTTGGTGACATTAGTCCCTCTGAGTCCCGATCGGTGATCCGAATAAAGAATCAATTCCTTCCTGAAGAATTCTGTGTCCATCTCTCTGTGCTTGGCTTCCGTCAGTTTCTCCGGTATCATTTGGTGCATTGGCCGGGAAGCTCATCGTTCAATGGTAGCTGAGAGGCAGAGGCGTGAGACGGTCTATCTTTGCCCACGTTCTCTACGGCTGCACCCCTGAACTTCTGCGTGGACCTCCTTTCGTCTCGGCGCCACTGGTCTGGAGATCATCGGCCTCTACGTAGGAAGTGCTGGGGTGTCCCCATCGATGAGTGTGAACTCAGGTTCAGGAACGAGGAGGTAAGACGACCGCTGTTTTAGACGGCGGACCCACTAGGGGTATACTGATTGTGCGGTAGGCCTATAAGGGGTTTAAATCTGTGTATGGAATCTGCCCCCTCTGTCGGAGGGAAGGAGGGAAGGAGCGAAGGCGCACCGCTCAATCGAACGCTCTTTAGTAAGACCGTTTGATTTGGTTTGGAATCAGGCGGGGTTCTGTGTAAATAGCCCTAGCCGGACACCGGTGTCTTGTCTAGACTAGCGTTCTAGGGTGTATATTACGTTCGCTAGGTCGGAGGGACCGGGAGACTAAGCAGACTCTGATGTACATTATCGTTTGCTAGATCTCAACCTATCTTGGCTAAGTGGGAAGGCGTGTAAATTTGGAACCCACTAGACTTTTGATAGAGTAGAAAGACTAAAAGGGTTCTGTTGTAAATTCCGCCCTCTAGTTCGCTATATGTGGTGCTTGGGCAGTGTGGCTAACCAAAACGGATGTAGATAGTTTTAGGTAGTCCATCAAGGTACTGGCCAATAGTTTAGTTGGGATTGTATATGTGTTAAAGATTGTTAGTAAAGTGTATATCTTGTTAGATAGCGCGAGCTCAGCCGTCTAGCGAGAGTGTTAATAGTGTGTTGCTGTATCATAGTGCACGGTACCATAACCCTGTATATTTACTGACACTGTATATAAGTACTAATCATTGTCGTTTATTGCATGTCTAACACCATAACCACTAATAATTGTATTGTGACCTTAAATTGTACTTTGACCTATGCTAACCATACTGTAACTACTGTTTGTAAAAGACTATGTTACTGGGGTGTGTTATAGACGGGTAATTCATATATAGAGAATTATAGCGTGGGTGACCGTATAGTTTCGCCAAAGGGCATAATATCGATTACTTAGTGACTGGTGTAACAGCTGTGTATGTACGGGAATTCCCTGAGTGTTTATTGTGTTATTGTGTACGTTTCACTTGGTAACTGTACCACGTGGTGCTGTTGCCGAAGGAACGGGCGTGACTGTTGAATAGAACGTGTGTATAGTATTCGTTGTCAACGACGCTCCATTGATAAGTATGGGCGCGTCGGAGTCGACGATTTTGGATCCCTTAGGTTGTATGGTAAAGAATTTTAAAAAGGGATTTACAACATGTGATTTTGGGGTTAAAATGTCCCCTGTACGTTTGGTCACTTTGTGCACTAGGGAGTGGCCTACTTTGGCCGCCACGTGGCAGTTTAGACCCAAATCTGGCACAGCGTGTACACGTGGCTGTATCAGGTAGGCCTGAACTTTACGGATAGTTTACATACATTGATTGTTGGAGACAGGCCGTAAACAACTCGCCAAGATGGGTCCGAATATGCCACGAGGAGCAATGTCGCCTTATGGTGGCCAGGACTCGTTTGTCCACTAGGTCCATGGTTACGCCCATTTTGGACACGCCCCCTGAGTCCGAGATCCCTATGCCGCCCCCTTACTTCCCTGTAGAGGGAAGTGATACAAGTACAGGAAGTTCTACACCCACTCGTCCATTGTCCCCATCTACTTCCTCCTCCAGCTCAGAATCCATCCCACCCGTTACTAAACCTCCCCTTCCGGTACCAACCCCCGTTAAACCCAAATATCCTGATTTGGCGCCAATTCAAGCTTCCGGTCAGGCTTCTTCTAGCCCGGCTCGGAATATTCTATTTACCGACCTTCCCCAAAGTCAAGCTTCTACATCCTCAAGTCTTACTACCCCCCCGACCGGAACCTCTAACCGACGCCCCTCCACGTAGCCCTATACTAACCCGACAACTGACCGGTACCCAACGACCCAAACATTATCAGATGCCTCTTCGTTTGAATCCTGGGTCAGCCTATCTCGATGCTACAGGTCAAATGGTGTATGCTGACCCAGTCTTCGTATATGTCCCTGTCACGACTACCGATCTCTTGAATTGGAAGACCCACAATTCCTCGTATACTGAGAAACCACAAGCTATGACCGACCTGTTCACCTCGATAGTTCAGACACATAATCCGACATGGGCTGATTGCCAGCAATTATTAATGACATTGTTCGATAATGAGGAGAGGACTAGGATTAACCAAGCGGCCATTAAAGCGCTAGAGGATGAAGCCCGTGCTTTAAACCAAGCCAATCCAGCAGCATGGTCCGCAACACATTATCCTAATACCTGTAACGAGTATATACCCCTACACGCAGGATCCAGCCAAACAGAAGACAGCACAGAGGAGAGATACGTCTACCGGACCTTAGAGTGGCCGGACTCGACGTAAAGGAGAAGTACAGAGTCAGGAGCGATCCGAGGTCAAGGGCACAAAGAGACAGCGTAAACGAGAACTAGCCGGGGTCTGGTACACAGGAATCAGCAAGCCGGCAAACAGTACAGACAAGGATAAAGCGAAAACGAAGTCAGAAAACAAAGCCAAGGTCAAATACGGAGAAACACAACTGAACACAACAAGCACTAAAGGGAACTGTAGCAGAAACCACGATAGGGCAAGGAACTAAGGGAAAAGGGTAAGTATAAGTAGCCTTCAAACTAATGTGATTGGCTCCTGTCACTTCCACTCCCCCAACAGGTAAGTGTATGGGGTGATTGGCATGACAGGAGCCAATGGGAGCCTTTTTGCAATTTAGGCTCCCACTGTCTCTTTAAGAGCGCGCCCGAGATTCGCGGCGCGCTCTTAGCTGCAGGCGGGACACGTGACCGCTTCTCGCGGTCACTGCCCGCCTTCCTGTTTGAGCAGTCGGATGAGCCGCGCGTGGCTCGTGCAGCCGCAGGACCGCGCGCGGCTTGAAGAGAGAACCGCGGCCGGCCCCCGGATAAGGTAAGTACCGCTACAGTACCCCCCCTGAGGACACGCCCCCCGGGCGGGCAGGACCAGGCCTGGCAGGAAAACGCGAATGGAAAGAACGTACAAGGCGGGGAGCATGAACAGCATCCGCAGAAATCCAACTGCGCTCCTCAGGCCCATAACCCTTCCAATGTACCAAGTACTGAAGCCGACCCCTGAGGAAACAAGAGTCAATAACAGCAGACACTTCGAACTCCTCATGACCCTCCACAGAGACAGGAGGGGGAGGGGGAGTATGCCGGGTATAGCGGTTGCGTACGTAAGGCTGCAACAACGAGGTGTGAAATACATTGGGTATACGCAGATTCTTAGGCAGACCCAAGGTATAAGAAACGGGATTAACCTTATGTATAACGTGATAAGGACCAATGAAGCGGGGAGCCAATTTCATAGAAGGCACCCGGAGGCGAATATTCCGTGTGGAAAGCAAAACCCTGTCCCCCACAACATAGGAAGGAGCCGCTCTGCGATGCTTGTCAGCCTGAGCCTTCTGGCGGGCAGCAGAGTCCACCAAAGAACGCTGAACCTGCTCCCAAGTATTACGCAAACCAGCCAAATGCTCATCCAGAACTGGCATGCCCTGTGAGGAGAATGCAGCCGGAAGAACAACGGGATGCTGGCCATAGACAACGTAAAAAGGGCTTTTGTCGGAAGAATCATGAGTGGCATTATTCCGAGCAAATTCAGCCCAAGGAAGCAGGTCAGACCAATTGTCCTGATGGTGAGACACAAAACAACGGAGGTACTGCTCCAGAGACTGGTTGGCACGTTCAGCAGCTCCATTAGACTGGGGATGGTAAGCGGAAGAAAATGAGAGGGAAATACCCATCTCCGAACAAAAGGCTTTCCAGAACCTGGAAATAAATTGGCTACCCCTATCGGATGCAATAGATAAGGGAATACCATGTAATCGAAACACTTCTCTAGCGAAGATAAGAGCCAGTTCCTTGGAAGTGGGCAACTTGCGAAGAGACACAAAGTGAGCCATTTTGGAAAACCGATCTACTATCATTAGGATGACTGTGTCACCATTCGAAGGGGGTAATTCAACAATAAAATCCATCGATAGATTAGACCAAGGTCTCTCGGGAACGGGTAACGGATGCAACAGCCCACAAGGAACTCTACGAGAGGTTTTCATACATGCACAAGTAGTACAAGCACTTATATAGTCAGTAACATCCTTACGTAAGGTATCCCACCAGAAATACAGAGAAACGGCTGACACTGTTTTGGAAATACCAGGATGTCCAGCAGTCTTAGTATCGTGATACAGTGACAGAATATCCCGTCTCTCGGGAACGGCAACGAACAATTTATCATTAGGCCTCTCGCTAGGTGCCATGCTTTGTTTCGCTTGTATGGCCTGTAAGAGGGACGAGGAAATAGACAATATAGTAGTTGCTATTATCCTGTCTGGGGGAATGACAGGAGTGACATCAATCTCCTGTTTGTCAATAGTCTCGAATTGTCTGGACAGAGCGTCCGCTTTAGTGTTCCGGTCACCTGGCCTATAGGTGATTATATAATTAAAATGAGACAAGAACAGTGACCACCTAGCCTGCCTTGAAGACAATCTTTTAGCTTCGCTAAGGTAGGATAGGTTCTTATGATCCGTAAATATGAGAATAGGATCCTTAGTTCCCTCTAACAAATGTCTCCATTCTTTGAGTGCTAAAATGATAGCAAGGAGTTCGCGATTACCCACATCATAATTCCTTTCTGCTTTGGACATTTGTTTAGAAAAGAAGCCACAAGGATGCAATGGCTTGTCAGGAGACTCTCTTTGGGATAAGACAGCACCTACCCCTATATCGGAAGCATCAACCTCAAGTATATATGGCAATGAGGGGACAGGATGCTGTAAAATAGGGGCAGAGGCGAACGTAGTCTTAAGAAAGTCAAAAGCCTGAAGTGCCTCAGTAGACCAGACACGTGTATTGCCATCCTTTTTAGTCATACGAGTAATAGGCGCTACTATAGACGAAAAACCTTTGATAAAACGTCTATAATAATTAGAGAAACCCAGAAAACGCTGGATGGCTTTCAGACCTTGCGGCAGAGGCCATTCTATGACCGCAGCGAGCTTCTGGGGATCCATCCGAAACCCCTCAGCGGAAATCAAATACCCTAAAAACTGGACCTCGGATTGGTCGAATAGACATTTTTCTAATTTGCAAGACCATTAGCAAGAAGGGTCTTCAGAACTGTCTTAACATGTCTGTGATGAGTGTGAATGTCTGTAGAATATATTAAAATGTCATCCAAGTACACAATAACAAATGAGTGAATAAAGTCCCTTAAGACATCATTAATAAATTATTGGAACACTGCTGGGGCATTGCAAAGCCCAAATGGCATGACGGTATACTCATAATGACCTGACCGAGTGTTAAAGGCTGTCTTCCATTCGTGGTCCTTTTTTATACGTATCAAATTGTATGCTCCTCTAAGATCTAATTTGGTGAATACCGTAGCATGTTTGAGCCTGTCAAACAATTCTGTTATTAATGGTATAGGGTAAGCATTTTTGATGGTGATTTTATTAAGACCTCTATAATCAATGCAAGGTCTTAAATCACCTTCTTTCTTAGATACAAAGAAGAACCCCGCTCCAGCCGGAGAAGAAGATCTCCTAATAAATCCCTTTTCTAATGATTCTTTAATGTACTCCTCCATGACACGGTTTTCTTGAACCGATAGGGGGTACACCCTGCCCTTGGGAGGTATAGTACCAAGCAACAAATCAATAGCACAATCGTAGGGTCTGTGAGGCGGTAATTTGTCAGCCTCTCTTTTATCAAAGACAGTCTTTAAAGTTAAATACTGAGAGGGTATAGCCGTAGATAAAGGAGGAACAGTAGGAACGTTAATAGAATTCACAGGCGTGACTTCAATAGTACATGACTCATGGCAGGCTTCACTCCTTTACCATATGTTCTCTCCTACCACAATATAGGCAGAGTCCCTCCCTTCTCCTATGTAATTTTTCATTATCAGAGAGTTTGGCAACCCCTAATTGCATGGGCTCCTCTTCAGATACTTTTACACTCTCCGGTGTATTAACTCTGGGGTGAATAGGCGTAACAAAACGTCTATTCCTGTTCTTGGTATAGAGCCTGTCCCGAATCCTATTATCTATATCGATGAGGTAGTCAATAAGGTCCTCTAAGGCAACAGGAAGTTCCTTAGCTGCTACCTCATCCAATATAGAATCTGATAAGCCTTCCATGAAGGCAGTAGTTAACCCATTATTGGTCCAATCGACCTGTGAAGCAAGGGTACGAAACTGTATAGCGTTATCAGCCACAGACCTAGAAACCTGTTTAACCCTCATTAATGCTCTAGCGGCATTCTTAGACCTTTTCATAGTGTCAAAAGTTCTGCGAAAAGCTGTTAGGAAACTGTGAAAGTTATGCACCATAGGTCCATTAGCCTCCCAAATAGGGTTTGCCCATTCAAGTGCTTTGTCGGTAAGTTGGTGCATAAAGAACCCAACTTTAGACCTCTCTGTGGGAAATGAACGTGGATACATTTCAAAATGAAACTATTTGGTTAATGAACCCTCTGCATGTCTTAGAATCCCCTCCATACCTAGGAGGAGGCGTTAAATGTGCTGTAGCATTAGGCATAGTCGATACTTCAGGAAGCAGGGGTGTAGGAGGGTTAGGTGCGGTTGCTGGAATGGTTCTAGCTAAGAGCGTCTGGAGAGCCTGAGCTATTTGATCCATACGGTGATCCTGCTCTACAAATCTAGCCTCATGGGTCGCCATCTGTTGAGCTAAATCTGCGGGGTCCATGGCCCTATCGTAATGTAACGAGTATATACCCCTACACGCAGGATCCAGCCAAACAGAAGACAGCACAGAGGAGAGATACGTCTACCGGACCTTAGAGTGGCCGGACTCGACGTAAAGGAGAAGTACAGAGTCAGGAGCGATCCGAGGTCAAGGGCACAAAGAGACAGCGTAAACGAGAACTAGCCGGGGTCTGGTACACAGGAATCAGCAAGCCGGCAAACAGTACAGACAAGGATAAAGCGAAAACGAAGTCAGAAAACAAAGCCAAGGTCAAATACGGAGAAACACAACTGAACACAACAAGCACTAAAGGGAACTGTAGCAGAAACCACGATAGGGCAAGGAACTAAGGGAAAAGGGTAAGTATAAGTAGCCTTCAAACTAATGTGATTGGCTCCTGTCACTTCCACTCCCCCAACAGGTAAGTGTATGGGGTGATTGGCATGACAGGAGCCAATGGGAGCCTTTTTGCAATTTAGGCTCCCACTGTCTCTTTAAGAGCGCGCCCGAGATTCGCGGCGCGCTCTTAGCTGCAGGCGGGACACGTGACCGCTTCTCGCGGTCACTGCCCGCCTTCCTGTTTGAGCAGTCGGATGAGCCGTGCGCGGCTCGTGCAGCCGCAGGACCGCGCGGCTTGAAGAGAGGACCGCGGCCGGCCCCCGGATAAGGTAAGTACCGCTACAATACCGATCCCGACTGGAACGTTAATAGCAATGATATGGCTCATCTAAAAGCCTACAGAGACGCTATAATTGCTGGCATGAAAGCCGGAGGGAAGAAAGCCATAAATATGTCGAAGACAGTTGAGGTGATTCAGAAAAGTGATGAAGCGCCCAGTGTCTTTTATGACCGATTATTGGAGGCATACCGCTTGTATACCCCCTTTAATCCGGAAGACACCGAAAATTCCCGAATGGTAAACTCAGCCTTTGTCAGCCAAGCCTACGGGGATATTAAGCGCAAGCTGCAGAAGTTAGAAGGGTTTGCAGGAATGTCCATCACCCAACTAATGGAGGTAGCAAATAAGGTGTACATGAATAGGGAATCAGAAAGTAAGAAAGAGGAGGAGCGCAAGATGCGTAAAAAGGCGGATATGCTAGCGGTAGCGATTGCAGGCGTAGATAGACGGGGCCCAGATAGAGGCGATAGTAGGTGGAATAGGGAGCCCCTGAGTAGGAATCAGTGCGCGTATTGCAGAGAAGAAGGGCATTGGAGAAGCGAGTGTCCGAAAAGAGAGCAGTACGAGAGAGACCCACCCAGGGCAGGTTATGGAAACTTTAGAGGCAGAGCGAGAGGTAGAGGAGGTTCAGGGAGTAATGGTAACAGAGGAAGTGTAAGAGAAGATAGGTATTATCCCGCAGCGCAAAGGTCCCGCGATAGAGAAGGTAGGGACTTCGTAGGATTGTCTGACACGGTCATGGAAGACTATTGATACTGACCGGGCTCCATCCCCCTTGGTCGAGCGGAGCCTATGGTCGATGTATCAATAGGGGGAAAAAGGAGTGCATTCATGATCGACACTGGTGCTGAACATTCGGTGGTGACTAACCTAGTTGCTCCTCCATCTGGAAGGACTATTACCGTGATAGGAGCAACTGGAAGAAGTGCTGCAAAACCGGTTCTTAAAAGTCGACTCTGTACATTGGGAGGCCACGTAGTAAAACATCAATTCCTTTATATGCCTGAATGTCCAGTCCAATTGTTGGGACGTGATCTGCTTTCCAAATTACAAGCGCAGATTACATTCCTACCAAACGGAACAACATCCTTAAAGTTTAATGGACCTTCAGGTATTATGACATTATCCGTACCAAAGGTAGAAGAGTGGCGACTTTATACAGCGTTGACTAACCAAAACCCTAGGAGTGATGAATCCTTATTCAACATACCAGGAGTTTGGGCAGAGAACAACCCACCAGGACTGGCCCGCAATATTCCACCTATTAAAATCGAACTAAAACTTGGGGTTTATCCAGTAAGCCTACAACAATATCACATCCCGCAGAAGGCTAAGAAGAACATTCAATCTTATCTGGATAAGTTCATACGGTATGGTATCCTAAAATTCTGTACTTCCCCCTGGAACACCCCATTGCTGCCTGTTCAAAAGCCCGGTACAGATGAGTATCGCCCTGTGCAGGACTTGAGAGCAGTCAATGATGCGGTTGTTAGTATACATCCAGTTGTACCCAATCCGTATAACCTGCTTGCTTTAATTCCGGGCGGGGCAACCTATTTTACAGTCTTAGACCTCAAAGATGCCTTCTTTTGCCTCCGAATTGCCGCAGAAAGCCAATGTATCTTCGCTTTCCAATGGGAAAATGCGGTAACAGGCTCGAAACGCCAGATGACTTGGACAAGACTGCCCCAAGGGTTTAAAAATTCACCTACCCTGTTCGGTTCAGCTCTAAGTCAAGATCTACTGGATTTCGAGTCCATCCCAGGAGAGTGTGTATTGTTACAATATGTAGATGACTTGTTGATAGCCGCAGTCACGAGGGAAATATGTCAGCAAGCAACGCACGATCTACTACACATTCTCTGGAAGGCAGGATACAAGGTGTCTAGAAAGAAGGCTCAGTTGTGTCTGCCAACTGTCAAATATCTGGGATTCCATATCTCTGAAGGTCAAAGAATTATGGGGCCAGAGAGAAAAGAAGCTGTGTGCCAAATACCAACACCCAAGAATAGAAGACAAGTGCGAGAATTCTTGGGGGCAGCAGGCTTCTGTAGGATATGGATTCCCAGTTACGCGATATTGGCAAATCCTCTGTATGCAGCTATCAAGGGTACAGAACACGACCCCTTCCTATGGACTCAAGAACAGCAAATGGCATTTGAAGATGTGAAGAAGGCTTTGATGAGTGCCCCAGCATTAGGTCTGCCTGATCACACACGACCATTCTACCTGTATGTACACGAGCAAAGAAGAATGGCTGTGGGAGTATTGACACAGTACTTGGGATCATGGCAAAGACCTGTTGCCTATATGTCTAAGCAATTGGACGCAGTGGCCAGCGGACTTCCACCTTGTCTAAGAGCCGTAGCTGCAGCCGCCCTGCTGGTAGCTGAAGCCGATAAACTCACACTGGGTCAAGAACTTTATGTACGAGTCCCACATGCAGTACAGACGTTGTTGGATTACAAAGGAAATCATTGGTTTAGTAACAGCCGTATGACCAAGTATCAAGCAATGTTGTGTGAAAACCCAAGAGTGCATTTAGAGACTGTTAATACCTTAAATCCAGCTACCCTTTTGCCACAACCTACTGAAAGTCAACATGATTGTTTGGAAGTGATGGATGAAGTATTCTCAAGTAGACCAGATCTTCGTGATTTTCCCATCCAGAACCCCGACGTTCAATATTACACAGACGGCAGTAGTTATGTGAAAGAAGGGATTCGCTATGCAGGATATGCAGTAACAACAATAGACAAGGTGATAGAAGCTCGGCCACTGGCAAAAGGAACATCAGCACAAAAAGCAGAATTAATAGCACTGACACGAGCGTTACAATTGGCTGAAGGTTTAAGAGTGAACATCTACACGGACTCCAAGTATGCGTTTTTAACCACTCATGCCCACGGAGCTTTGTATAAAGAAAGAGGACTATTGAATTCAGAGGGCAAAGAAATCAAGTACGCAGCTGAAATACTACAACTATTGGAAGCAGTATGGGAACCGAAAGAAGTCGGTATCATACATTGTCGAGCGCATCTGAGAGGAGATGGTGATGTAACCAAAGGAAATCGGATGGCAGATAATGCAGCTAAGCGTGCCGCTGAATCAGGAAGACAGGAATATGAGGAACATATAGCTGCACTTATACCGACTCCACTGTCTCAATGGACTCCAGTTAAAACAGCTCAAGAAGAGGAGTGGTTAAAGACTGAACCTGGAAAGTATTTGGAGAACAAATGGTATCAGTTAGAAGATGGAAGAATAGTTATTCCAGCATCGCTAGCGGTAGAAATTGTCCAAAACTATCACAACGGGACACATTCTGGGAGAGACAGTACAGAAGAATCTCTCAGAAAACATTTCTACATACCAAGATTGTCCAACTTGACTCAAGCCATTGTGCGACGATGTGTAACGTGTGCTAAGAATAATGCAAGGCAAGGACCAGTAAAGCCACCAGGAGTTCAGTTTATGGGGGGGGACTCCCCATGTCCGATATACAAATTGACTATACAGTAATGCCTAAATCTGGTGGACATCGCTACCTACTAGTAGTTGTGTGCACCTATTCAGGCTGGGTAGAAGCATGTCCTACTCGTACAGAGAAAGCAGGAGAAGTTGTGAGATTCCTGTTACGAGAGATAATACCCCAATATGGACTACCCTGCTCTATAGGATCGGACAATGGTCCAGCTTTTGTTAATCAGTGCCTACAACAACTGACTCATATGCTTGATATAAAGTGGAGGCTTCATACGGCATATAGACCTCAGAGTTCTGGTAAAGTAGAGAGAATGAATAGAACTATTAAGAACCAGTTGGCAAAAATGTGTCAGGAAACCCAACTTAAGTGGAACGTTCTTTTGCCCATAGCTCTATTGCGAATCCGTAGTACACCTACCAGAAGGATGGGTCTCTCTCCTTTTGAAATCATGTATGGGCGACCACCTCCCGTACTTGGTAACTTAAGGGGGGATTTGAGTCAGTTGGGAGAAGGAATTACCCGGCAGCAGGTTGTAGAGTTGGGTAAGACTATGGAGGAGGTACCTAAATGGGTACAAGATAGATTACCTGTGAATATTTATCCCCCAGTTCATAGTTACCACCCAGGAGACCAAGTGTGAATTAAGGAGTGGAATAATGTACCGTTAGGGCCCAAGTGGAGAGGTCCTTATTGTAGCGGATTGGTACCGGGCTGTCCTACAACATGTATGGGAATAATTGTATTTGGTCATATTGCTAGTTTAATGTGTGTGAACATGCATAGAAATCATTGTATCCGGTTATATTGGCCGTTCGAATGTGTGTAAAGTACTGCATTCCTCTGGTTGTTCGGTAGAATCATTCGAATGAAACAAGGGAATGAAACTACCGAACAACCAGACCACCCTGTGTAAAGTGTGCCTTCAATTACCGTTTGCAACAATGTTGCAAACGGGTAATTACCTATTCGTGCAGTGTGGTCTTTGTCCTCTGGGTGGCCGCCATTCGGGATACGAACACGTGGCGGCGGCCATCTTAAACTGCCGAACAGCGGTGTTTTCCCGTCGAGTGTCTGGAACTAAAATCGGACACTTGACTAGGCAAACACCGCTGAGACCTCCATACTTCCAGAAATTCGTATAGAAACTACCGAATGACCCGCCGTTCGGTAGAAAGAACCCCACAAACAAGGGAATTCATTCAAACCCTCTCCAGGCTCTATAACACAGGCAATTCGTCTGTTTTCATTCCCTTGTTTGTGACCGACCGCAGGGCCAAAATGCATGGAACTGTTTTCGGATACTTTACCCCTGCGGTCGGTCAATACTTTAAAGTCCCATAACTCCCGAACGCTTTATCCGAATGGGCTGATTTTAAAATATGTTGTTCCTCCAGACTAGGGCTATCTGGAGATATTGGATTTGTGGACGTACCCCAAGTATTTAGGGTACATCCAAAACTTGGGTAAAACTATGTACATGATAAGGGGATTATGATGCTAGAGGAGGGGAGGAGATGTGTGGGAGGTTACTGTTCACAGATTGGATAATGTCTTAAGTGATAGAACCTTCTCCCTTGCATGGGAGAGGGCTTTATAAGGAACTGTGGAATAAAGCTTGTCAGTACTACTCCTGAAACTGTGTGTCGTCCAGTTATTGGGATTGCGATGGGGATATTGCTGTATTACTCTACCTGCTAGAAACCTTGCCTGTGGACTTATCACATTGTTCCTGAGCCTCACTGGGATCTCTAGTGGAGAATAGCTGTGAAAGATCGGCTCTCCGCTACATTGGTTGGCAGCGCTGGGATCCAAACTCACAGAGGAACACGCGTAAATGGAGTACGGATGGAGATTGATTTTTCTGCGCTAAAACGCTCCACGCTAAAAGACCTCCTAGAGGCAAGGGGTATACAAGCCAGCAATAAGAAGAAAGCAGTACTTGTTACAGAACTCATGGCAGAGTACAGAATGGAGGGCGATTCAGTTCCGGCACAGAGGGAGCCGGGAGGAACACCACAAGGATCGGAATTCCAGAGGCAGGTTCAGTTCAGGCTATCCCTTTATGGGGAAAACCCCCCAGCAGAAATTATTACCAGGACAGTGTCCGAGGTACAAGAATTCATCCTAAGGACACAGGCGACAACAGTTCCAGAACAAAGCTCTGCAAGTAGTGTGCCACAGGAAGGTAAGCCTAAAATACCGTACCAGGCTTTTAAAACATATGTGGAGGCAGAGGAAGATATAGACGCTTTCCTGCAAGACTTTGAGAGACTGTGTGCACTGCATAAAATTAACACAGAGGACTGGGTACCTATTTTGGCCGGAAGGTTAACCGGGAGGGCAGCAGAGGCATATCGGACTGTACCTAATGACGAAATAAGGAATTACAGTAAAGTAAAAGAAATTATACTCGCCAGATATGCTATAACACCCGAGGCATACCGGCGGAGATTCCGGGATTTAAAGAAAGCAGAGAAGGACTCGCACGCAGAGTGGGCATGCCGATTACAGAGGGCAGCACTCGGGTGGGTGCAAGCTAGCAAGGCACGTTCTATGGAGGATGTAATACAGATGTTGCTGATGGAGCAGTTCTATGAGGGAGTAACCAGTGAGGTCCAGGAATGGGTAAGGGACAGAAACCCTACTTCCCTCACCGAGGCTGCTAGAAAAGCGGATGACTACCTGGATGCACGCAGGCAACAAAAACCTGCAGCTCCAAAAGCAACCTTTAAAACATTCGGGGGAACCACCTACACCCCAGCTCCACCGAGACCACTACCACCACCACCACCACCACCACCCGCTGCACAGCCCCGGTTCCGACAACCCACCGCTGGCCCCTGTCATCACTGCCAGAAGTGGGGACATTATAAAAGGGAATGCCCACAGCTGCGGGACCGTTCCACCTGGATTCGTCCAGGCCCACCTCCACCCCGGGCGGCCGCAGCCCACCACTACCAGGACCTAGTTGCCACCCCGTATGGTTCCACAGTCCCCATTACCACTGTGGAACAATGGGAGGTACTGCACAAGGCAGATCCTGTCCAGGCCAATGTGGACAATCTACGGCACCATCGACAGACCGTATATCTGAATGGTACAGCAGTCCGGGGGTTACGAGTTTCGGGAGCCACCATCACTTTGGTACAGAGCCACCTGATTTCAGATCAGGCAAAACTGAACAAAACTGTTGCCGTCCGGGTAGCTGGGGGAGCAGTGTACCGGCTACCTACTGCAAGGGTACATTTACATTGGGGAGCGGGGGCAGGGGAAGTGGAGGTGGGGTTGATGCCGCATTTACCGGCGGAGGTTTTATTGGGGAACGATCTGGGGAGGCTCACTTCTGCTTTTGAGCCCCAGTCGCCCACCACAGGGGAGGTCAACCCTGTAGTCACCCGACAACAGGCCCGCACCCAGGACCACAACACACTGCCGGAGGTCCAGGTAAGCAACCCTACCCCCCCTCTAGAATGTGTCCCCTGGGCTCCACCTAATGAATTTGTAGCTGAAGTTGCAACAGACCCCACGCTTCAGGTGTATAGGGACAAGGTTGTCACGGGTCCCCCCGGGGCGGAGGGAGAGAGATTTATCTGGGATAAACAACTTTTGTACAGGGAAACAAGCAAGCAGATGACGTTGTCAGACCCGATAGCGAGGAGACAATTAGTGGTACCGCAGCGGTACCGGGCTGAATTACTCCGGATAGCGCATGATATTCCGCTATCCGGACATCTAGGAGTTAGTCGCACCAGGTACAGACTAACCCAGAGTTTCTTCTGGCCAGGGATTAGCCAGTTAGTACGCAGATATTGCACGACTTGCGATACCTGCCAGAGAGTGGGAAAAAGGGGAGATCGCAGGAAGGCTAAACTTCACCCCTTACCCATAATAGAGGAACCTTTTAGCCGAATAGCGGTGGATCTGATAGGCCCCCTCAATAAAGCTAGCCCGTCAGGAAAAAGGTATATTTTAACGGTAGTAGATTATGCCACCAGGTATCCAGAAGCAGTGGCTCTGACCAACATCCACGCTGAAACGGTCGCGGATGCCCTCATGCGGATATTCTCCCGGATGGGATTACCCAGGGAGATTATCTCGGATCAGGGTACCCAGTTTACCGCAGAATTCACCCAACACCTCTGGAGGATCTGTGGCATTAAGCCTATTATCAGTGCCCCTTACCACCCCCAGACGAACGGGCTCTGCGAACGATTCAATGGTACCTTGAAGCAGATGCTCCGAACCTTCGCAGAGACCCACAAGGACTGGGAACGATTCCTGCCGCACCTCCTATTCGCATACCGGGAGGTGCCGCAGGAATCCACAGGGTTCTCCCCATTTGAATTACTGTTTGGGAGGAGGGTCCGAGGCCCATTAGATCTTATTAGAGAGCATTGGGAGGGAGACCGGAGCACAGACGGCACCCCCATCATACCATATGTGTTGGCCTTTCGGGACCGCCTAGAAGCGTTGACCAAGACGGTAAGGGAAAACCTTCAGGAGGCCCAGACCCGCCAGCGCACATGGTATGATCGGGGAGCCAGGGACCTTAGCTTTCAGGTCGGGCAGAAAGTACTAATTTTAAAACCTGTCCGACATGATAAGTTACAGGCCGCCTGGCAGGGCCCATATAAGGTGGTGGAGCAAAGATGTGACACCACCTATATTATCGGCCCCTGCACAGGGACTGGGGGGCGACGCATGCTCCATGTGAACATGCTGAAGCCCTACCACGAGCGTACTGAGGAGGTAACCGCCATCTGTGCCCCTAACACGGAAGAGTTTGACAGCTTACCCCTCCCCGATTTGCTGGGGGATGGGCAGTTGTCCGGGGATTTAGGGGAGGTTGCGCTGGGAGATCGGCTGAGCCCACAGGAGCGGATCGAGGTACAGCAACTATTAGAAGAGAAACGCGACACGTTCTCTAATGTACCTGGATACACGCCTCTGGCAACTCACCGGGTCGAGACCCCAGGGCAACTACCCATGCGCCAGACTCCCTACCGCATCCCAGAAGCGGTACGGGCAAACATGCGTAAGGAGATCGACGAGATGCTCCAACTGGGGGTGATTGAACCCTCAGACAGTCCTTGGGCATCTCCTGTAGTCCTCGTACCAAAGCGAGATGGTACGACCCGCTTCTGCGTGGACTATAGGAGATTGAACGAGAAGACCGTATCCGACGCCTATCCGATGCCCCGGATAGACGAGTTACTGGACAGAATGGCCAGGGGCCAATACCTCACCACTATTGACTTGTGTAAAGGTTATTGGCAAATCCCCCTGGCCCCAGACGCCATCCCGAAGTCGGCCTTTGTCACTCCATTTGGCTTGTACCAGTTTAAGGTCATGCCATTTGGGATGAAAAACGCCCCAGCCACCTTCCAAAGGATGGTGGATCGACTCCTGGATGGATTTCAGGACTATACCTGTGCCTACCTGGACGATATTGCTATTTTTAGCAATACGTGGCAGGAACATTTAGCTCACATAGGAGCTGTGCTAGATAGGATAAGGGAAGCAGGTTTGACCTTGAAGCCGGCCAAGTGTAGTATCGGAATGGCTGAGGTACAGTACCTGGGACATAGAGTAGGGTGCGGTAAACAGAAACCCGAACCCGCCAAAGTAGAGGCTGTAGCCCAGTGGCCCACCCCTAGGACTAAGACCCAGGTTTTAGCGTTTCTAGGGACAGCGGGGTATTACAGGAAGTTTGTTCCCAATTATAGCGCCCTGGCCAAACCCCTCACTGACCTGACCCGTAAGAACCTTCCCCGCCAAGTAAACTGGACCCCGGAGTGTGAGCAGGCCTTCCAACAATTGAAAAATGCACTGATAAATGCCCCTGTCTTGGCAGCTCCCAATCCAACTAAACGTTTTCTTGTTCACACAGACACTTCTATGTTTGGATTGGGGGCAGTACTGAGTCAAGTCGGGGCCGATGGCGGCGAACATCCAGTGGCTTACATCAGTCGCAAACTGTTACCTCGAGAAGTAAGCTACGCCGCCATCGAAAAGGAGTGCCTGGTTGTGGTGTGGGCCCTAAAGAAACTGCAGCCCTATTTATATGGACAGCCCTTTTCCTTGCTCACGGATCACAACCCGTTAGTCTGGCTGAACCGGGTAGCTGGGGACAACGCCAGGCTGCTGCGCTGGAGTTTGGCGCTACAGCCTTTTGACTTTAATATCCAGTACCGGCCGGGTAAGCAGAATGGAAATGCTGACGGGTTGTCAAGACAAACTGACTTAGAGAAATGATCCGTGAGCCCCCGGACATCCCCAAGCCGATCCGTGTTGGATCAGACTGTGTATGCCGGCTTGTGGGCAAGGGGGAGCAGTGTAGCGGATTGGTACCGGGCTGTCCTACAACATGTATGGGAATAATTGTATTTGGTCATATTGCTAGTTTAATGTGTGTGAACATGCATAGAAATCATTGTATCCGGTTATATTGGCAGTTGAATGTGTGTAAAGTACTGTATTCCTCTGGTTGTTCGGTAGAATCATTCGAATGAAACAAGGGAATGAAACTACCGAACAACCAGACCACCCTGTGTAAAGTGTGCCTTCAATTACCGTTTGCAACAATGTTGCAAACGGGTAATTACCAAAGAAAAGAAAATGTTACATGCGCTTTTTCCTTAATCCCTATGTATATTTAGACAAATGGAGGTCATTTAGTTGCTCCAATGGCCATTGGAGGGATGCCCGCCTGCCAACGTCAAGGCAGACCCCCCCTAAGCGGGTCCTAACACTGACCCTTCAGCCTGCTTCCTTGAGCTTCTAGCTTCTAGCCTGCTTCCTTGAGCTTGAGTTTGAGCTTTTGCTAGAAGCTCAAGGAAGCAGGCTGAAGGGTCAGTGTTAGGACCCGCTTAGGGGGGGTCTGCCTTGACGTTGGCAGGCGGGCATCCCTCCAATGGCCATTGGAGCAACTAAATGACCTCCATTTGTCTAAATATACATAGGGATTAAGGAAAAAGCGCAAGTAACATTTTCTTTTCTTTGGTTTTTACTATATATTGGGGCTGATGTGTGTTGTAGTCCTTGCAGCTTAAGCGCAGGACTTCTCTTTTTGTATTTGCAAACGGGTAATTACCTATTCGTGCAGTGTGGTCTTTGTTCTCTGGGTGGCCGCCATTCGGGATACGAACACGTGGCGGCGGCCATCTTAAACTGCCGAACAGCGGTGTTTTCCCGTCGAGTGTCTGGAACTAAAATCGGACACTTGACTAGGCAAACACCGCTGAGACCTCCATACTTCCAGAAATTCGTATAGAAACTACCGAATGACCCGCCGTTCGGTAGAAAGAACCCCACAAACAAGGGAATTCATTCAAACCCTCTCCAGGCTCTATAACACAGGCAATTCGTCTGTTTTCATTCCCTTGTTTGTGACCGACCGCAGGGCCAAAATGCATGGAACTGTTTTCGGATACTTTACCCCTGCGGTCGGTCAATACTTTAAAGTCCCATAACTCCCGAACGCTTTATCCGAATGGGCTGATTTTAAAATATGTTGTTCCTCCAGACTAGGGCTATCTGGAGATATTGGATTTGTGGATGTACCCCAAGTATTTAGGGTACATCCAAAACTTGGGTAAAACTATGTACATGATAAGGGGATTATGATGCTAGAGGAGGGGAGGAGATGTGTGGGAGGTTACTGTTCACAGATTGGATAATGTCTTAAGTGATAGAACCTTCTCCCTTGCATGGGAGAGGGCTTTATAAGGAACTGTGGAATAAAGCTTGTCAGTACTACTCCTGAAACTGTGTGTCGTCCAGTTATTGGGATTGCGATGGGGATATTGCTGTATTACTCTACCTGCTAGAAACCTTGCCAGTGGACTTATCACCTTGTTCCTGAGCCTCACTGGGATCTCTAGTGGAGAATAGCTGTGAAAGATCGGCTCTCCGCTACACTTATGTTCTTTTGTCTACCCCTACAGCGATAAAAGTGGCCGAAGTGACTCCGTGGATACATCACTCCAGGGTTAAACCAGCAGCAGTCTATTCTTGGCAAGTTACAGCAGATCCAGAGAATCCCTGCAAGATCTGGTTAAAGCGCACGACTCAGTCGGAGTGACGAGGAACCTTGTGGATTATAAATTTTATTGTTTCAGGGATTGGTAAGTGAGTGAGAAGGCCATAATAAAGCCTGTCCGCTCACCAACTAGTGAATTAAAAGTCAGGGAAAGTCTCGAAGGGACTCCTGTGAAGACGAGCAGAACTCCATTCCCTGCAGCCCTTACATCCTGGAAGCTGAGGTGCCATCGCACGGACGAAGACTGAGGATGCCGACGAAAGATGTGTTTCTGATAATGTTTTTATATATGTATTTTTATATTCAGGAAGGTAGAGGTATCGGCACTCCAGCTGTGAGGTATGCATTAAGACTACAAGAACAGGTAACCATATTTCCCAGACCCTAATTTGGCATTCGCAATACGAGTGTAAAGGAGATGTATCAAGGTGTAGATACTTAAATATAGAATATAGTGTGTGCCATTTAGGAGTAGGAGAACCTAAGTGCTTCAGTCCAGAGTATCAACCCCGTACAATTTGTTTGACTCTCAGGAATGGAGATCCTCAGGGGACCCTAATTAATAAAACTGTATTAGAATCCGTACACTCTTCGGGTGTTCTGCTATTTGATGCATGTAAGGCGATATCAAGTGGTAGAAAGCCGTGGAATGTATGTGGGGATCTTAGATGGGAGAGAACGTATGGGTCTAATGATAAATATATTTGTCCCAGCAGTAAAAATAAGTATGTGAGTCCTAGATGCCCAAATAGAGAATATAACTTTTGCCCATATTGGTCTTGTGTGGGGTGGGCAACTTGGGGACAGACAGCAGACAAGGACATGATTGTGACTAAGTTGCCTACTAATCCATACTGTAAGTCTATGGAATGCAATCCAGTCCATATTCTTATAAATAATCCCGACAAGTTTTTAGATAAATATGGTAATTTATTTGGGTTTCAAATATACGGGACGGGTTTAGACCCTGGGACAGTATTGTTTATAGGGATAGAGACCGATACGGTAACCTCCCAAACTCATCAGGTATACCATTCCTTCTATGAAGAAATGAGTATAGATAATAAGATCCCCCATAATGCTAAAAACCTGTTCATTGATTTAGCCGAAAGTATTGCCGGTAGTCTTAATGTTACCAACTGCTATGTGTGTGGAGGTACTAACATGGGAAACCAATGGCCTTGGGAAGCAAATTAGGTAATGTCCGGTTCTGAGGCAGTTGAACAATTAATATCTACACAAGCCGATTATCAGATGAGTGTTAGAGGTAAATCTGAGTGGAGATTAAAGACCTCCATCATAGGTTATGTTTGCATAGCAAGGAAAGGAATGATGTATAATACTTCTGTAGGAGAGTTAACTTGTCTAGGGCAAAAAGCTTATGATGATGATACAAAGAATACAACTTGGTGGTCGGCTTCAAATGTCTCAGAACCATCTAACCCGTTTGCAAGATATGCCAATTTAAAGGACGTATGGTTTGATTTATCCATCACATCTAGTTGGAGAGCCCCAGCAAATTTGTACTGGATCTGTGGTAAAAAGGCCTATTCGGAGTTGCCACAGGACTGGGAAGGGGCATGTGTGTTGGGTATGCTCAAACCATCTTTCTTCTTGTTACCTATTGAAACAGGTGAGACTTTGGGTGTTAAAGTGTATGATGTGAATCATAGGAAGAAAAGGGGACCCATAGAGATAGGCGCCTGGGAAGATGATGAATGGCCTCCCCAGCGTATTATAGATTATTATGGGCCAGCCACGTGGGCAGAGGATGGTACTTTTGGATATAGAACCCCAATTTATATGCTCAACCGCATTATAAGGTTACAGGCGGTGGTTGAGATTATTACTAATGAGACATCACAAGCGCTCAATCTTCTAGCGAAGCATAATACCAGGATGAGGACAGCAGTATACCAAAATAGATTAGCCTTGGATTATCTATTGGCAGTAGAGGGAGGTGTATGTGGGAAGTTTAACCTAAGCAATTGCGGTCTTCAAATAGATGACAAAGGGCAAGCAATAGCTGAGCTTACTAGCCATATGGTTAAACTAGCGCATGTGCCTACTCCGGTATGGAAAGGGTATAATCCAAGTAGTTGGTTTGGTAGCTGGTATGAGCAGTTTGGAGGGCTTAAGGCATTGGTAGGCGGAGTCCTACTGATTTTAATGTTGTGTCTACTCCTGCCATGTCTTATTCCCTTAGTAGCTAGGTCTGTGCAAAGCCTGATGGAAAATATAGCAGAGAGGAAGGCTGCTGCACAGATCATGTCAATTTATAAATATGAGGCTCTAAATCAGGGAGAACCAATGCAGGAAGATGAGTGTTGAAAGATTCACATCATAGACAAGTCTGGTCTGGTTCATGGTAACCTGAGGTGTATGCAAACCAAGGTTAAGTGATGCCTCAAGTAATTGTGAAATATCAAGAGGCATCAAAGGGGGGAATGTGGTGGAATCTCGGTAAAAATAAATTTAGTAGGCCGAGATTACCACGTGGCATGTGTACGTGCATATGCTGACGTATCGATCAGTTGGTTGCACGGGGCAAGATACGATCAGTAGTGTACGGAGCATGTGCAAGAATACCGGATGTAGTATTCCCCCTCCTCCATTGTGCTGGACAAGCCATGCGGTCAAGCAGGAAGTTAATTCTTATTTGTATTGATTGGTTAAGAGAATGTGCGGGTGGAGCTTAATATGGGAGGAGTTATATGCCTATATAAGGAGCCTGCACTATTGTCCGGGGCTCAGAACTTGTTGTATTTTGGTGACATTAGTCCCTCTGAGTCCCGATCGGTGATCCGAATAAAGAATCTCTTCCTTCCTGAAGAAACCTGTGTCCATCTCTCTGTGCTTGGCTTCCGTCAGTTTCTCCGGTATCACGGGCAATACCAATACTGTAGTATTTTACAGGAAGATCTTCCAGTAATACAAAACTACAAGTATTGAACTCAACTTATTCAGAGTCCTAGCTCTGAGGTTAACCAGTTTGGTGCCAATTTGGAAGGGTGGCACTTAACCCTTAAGAAAGGTTCTCCAATGGACACCAAGAAGTGCTTGTGAATGCAATGTATTTAGAAACATAGAATGTGACGGCAGATAAGAACCATTCGGCCCATCTAGTCTGCCCAATATTCAAAATACTTTAATTAGTCCCTGGCCTTATGCCTATCCCACGCAAGCTTAAACAACCTCACTGTGTTAACCTCTATCACTTCAGCTGGAAGGCTATTCCATGCATCCACTACCCTCTCAGTAAATTAATACTTCCTGAAATTATTTTTAAACCTTTGCCCCTCTAATTGTCCTCTTGTTGTGGTAGTTCTCCTTTTAAATATAGTCTCCTCTTTTACTCTGTTGATTCCCTTTATGTATTTAAATGTTTCTATCATACCCCCCCCCAATCTCGTCTTTCCTCCAAGCTATACATGTTAAGATCCTTAAACCTTTCCTTGTAAGTTTTATCCTGCAATCCATGAACCAGTTTAGTAGCCCTTCTCTGAACTCTCTCTAAAGTATCAATATCCTTCTGAAGATACGGTCTCCAGTACTGCGTACAATACTCTTGTGAATGGGCACAACATTCGCTAACTTCCAATCTTCTGGGACTACTCCTGTTAAAAATGATTGGTTAAATAAATCTGTTCGTGGTTTTGCTTGTACACCACTAAGTTCTTTTAATAACTTTGGGGGTCTCGCATTAGGCCCCATCAACTTATTTGTCTTTACTTTTGACAGTTGAAATAGAACCTCTTCCTCTGTAAATTCACATGTAACAAATGGCTCATTTGTCCTTTTTCCTAACTGAGACCCCTTTCCTTCATTTTCATCTGTAAATACTGAACAAAAATATTCATTGAGGCAATCAGCTAAACCTTTATCCTCTTCTACATACATTCATTCTTTTGTTTTTAATCTAACTAATCCTTGTTTTACTTTTCTCATTTATGTATCTAAAAATGTTTTATCACCCTTTTTTGACCGACTGTGCTATTTTCTCTTCTGTGTGTGCTTTGGAGGCTCTTATGACTTGCTTAGCCTCTTCTGTCTAATCTTATAGATCTGTCTCTCTTCCTCACTCTGGGTTTTTGTATAATTACTAAATGCTAACTTTTAGTTTTTACTATTTTGGCTACATCTGTGGAGTACCACAGTGGTTTCTTAAAATTTTTGCCTTTACTGACAAGCCAAATGCAATTTTCTGTTGCCTTCAGCAGTGTAACTTTTAAATAATCCCATTTCTCCTGGACTCCATTTAAAGTGCTCCAGTCTGATAATGACTCCTTTACGCATATTCTAATTTTAGAAAAGTCTGTTTTTCTAAAGTCTAAAACTTTTGTTTTTGTGTGGTGTGACTCAGTCACTGTTCTTATATTAAACCACACTGACTGGTGATCGCTGGATCCTAAACTTTCACCTACAGTAATATCAGATACCAAATCTCCATTTGTAAACACTAAATCTAGTATGGCCTCCTTATGAGTTGGTTCCTCAACGAGTTGTTTTAGATACAATCCCAGTAAGGAGTTTAGAATATGTGTGCTCCTGGCACAAGCAGCTATTTAGGATTTCCAGTTAACATCAGGAAGATTAAAGTCACCCATGATGATAACTTCCCCCTTCATTGTCATTTTAGCCATTTCCTCAACTAGTAGATTATCTAACTCTTCTGTGTGTCCTGGGGGCCATTAAATCACACCTACACGAGTTACTGTGTGATTACCAAATTCTAACGTAACCCAAACGGACTATGCTCGCCTCACCAACTTATTAGGCTAGATTTTATGCTATCCTTTACATACACGACCACCCCTCCCCCTTTTTGCCTTCTCTGTCTTTTCTATATAAAGAGTACCCTGGTATTGCTATGTCCCAGTCATTTTTCTCATTATACCATGTCTCAGTAACAGCGACTAAATCTACATTCTCATGGATCTTATTCCCTAAACTGCGAGCATTTGTAGACATGACTAAGCGTTTCATTTTTTGAACACACTTTTTACAGTTACTTTCTGTTTTTGTTTTGGGGGGCAATTGGATTGATGTTTTATCACCCTTTTGTCCCCCCTTCCTAGTTTAAATACTTCCTAGCAAAACCTCTGAACTGCTCGCTGAGAACATTTGTTTCCTTTTGAGAAAGATGCAAACCATCTTTTTTGTACAGTTCATTTCTATTCCAAATAGAGCTACCGTGAGAAACAAAGCCAAATCCTTGCTCCAGACACCATTCACCAAGCCACAAGTTAAAGTCCCTAATACGCATCTACCTGTCGTTCTGAGTGTTATGTACAGGCAGAACTTCAGATAATAATAGTGTGGAAGCAACCTGTCATATATCATTGGCAAGAACACAAAACCCTTCCTTTACCTCAGAAACCTCATTACAAGCCAAATCATTTGTCCCAAGATGGACAAGTACATTCAATTCCCCTTCCTGCTTTGCTTGCTTAACAATATTACAAATACGTCTCCTGTCTATGTGAGCAGTAGCTCCAGGAAGACATCTCACAAAGCCGCTGTTGTTCAACTCTACACCTCTTAAGATAGAATCCCCCAACAACAACTGCTTTCTATCAGGCCTCACCTTGTCCTTTTTGTCCTGGGGTGCACTCTTGCTCACCTTAGGCATAGAGGATGGTGGTTCCACAAATTCGGTGCCTTATTATTATTATTATTATTATTTAATAATTTAAAACAGTAATTAAAATAAAATGTCCCACTACCAAAAAGCCATCCAACTTCATTAGTGGTTTGTTTTAATTCTTATATATTGTTGCTTGGCTGGAAGTGACAGCCATCTCGACATGTCACAACCACTCCCTGGTTTGGCGTGTTGGGCAATGCCCATATAAGTTCACCATGGTTGGGGGAAGTGACACTGTACTACCTGAGGCATGTCGCCTACGAGGCATGTCACCTTCTCAATGCTTTCCTATGGACGCTCTGCGCGATGGAGGCATAATATGCCTCCAGCGTCGCAGATGCGCCTCTAGTGGCTGTCCGGAAGACAGCCACTAGAGGCTGGCTTAACCCCAAATGTAAACATAGCAGTTTCTCTGAAACTGCTATGTTTGCATCTGAAGGGTTAAAACCTGAGGGCAGGGCCGGTGCTACACAGGCGAAGATGCATTTAAACGCCCCCCCCCCTCCTAAAATAAAAAATAAACAATGCATCTTCACCTCTGTGTCTCATAGCCCCCTTTTGAATTTCTTACCCCCATTAGTGTTGCATATCCACTCTCTTGAATGTCTTACCACTTTGGCCCCTTTGTGCCTTACACCCCCCCTTTAGTGTGTCTCCTACAACCCCTCTTATGTATTTCTTACTTCCCCGCCAGCCCCTTTCTGTCTCTTTCTTCCCCCCAAGCCCCTCTCTCTCTTTTTCTCCCACATAGACATAGATACAGGCAAAAATACATACATGCACAAATACACAAACATACAGACACACAACCATAATTATTCAGGCACACAGTCACAAAGATATATAGACACACAGTCATAAAAGGCACACAATCAAACAAACACAGTCATACAATCTACACATACAGGTACATCGTCGTACAAACACAAACATACATTCATACATTCATACAGACACAGGCACACACAGAAATACAGACACAGACAAAGAAACAGAGATAGGCATATAGAGACATACATACACAATGATACACAGACAGTCATGAAGAGACATATAGACAAGGCATACAGAGACAAACATACACAGACAAACAAAGAACCCTGCACACTGATACCGTGTAAATGCTCCGGCCATCCACAGTGGTGGATGCTCCGTGTCAGGCGGACGTCGCTGGATTCACCAGTAAAGTCTTCAAAAGGAATAAACGCAGGCAATACTCCAATAGTAAGGATGGTATATTTATTGGTAGGTGAACCACCCCTACCAAAGTGTGACGTTTCAGCTCATGCAATAAGGCTCTGCTGAGCCGAAACGTCGCATTTCTTTGGGGTGGTTCAACTATCAATAAATATACCATCCTTACTATTGGAGTGTTGCCTGCGTTTATTCCTTTTGAATACATACACAGACAGTCATACAGAGACATGTTACAGACTGTATGTCTCTGTATGACGGTCTGTGTATCTACACAGGATGGCTAAAAGATAGATCCCCATCTGTCGTGCAACTTCAATAATGCTTTGAAAGCTGGGCTCTACCGATTCCCCATGCTTGCAGGATTGTATTTAGCACGGAGCAGTATTTGCGTGTTTGACTGTAAGCATGTGTTTGTATGGAGTATGTTTGTATGATTGTAGGGGTGTGTTTGTATGGAGTATGTTTGTATGATTGTAGGGGTGTGTTTGTATGTAGTGTTTGCGTTTGAATGCAAGCATGCATTTAGTAGTAGTGTTGGTTTTTGAACGCAGGTGTGTGTTAATGTATAATTTTGGTGTCTGATACAGAGGTGTGTTTGTATGTAGTGTTGACATTTGCATGCAGATGTTTATTTGTGTGTAGTGTTGGTGTTTGAATGCTGAGATATATGCACATATACATATACACATACACTGCCACACACTGTGATACACATACACAAAGATACACAAACTGATACACATTCAGATAGACAGACACACAGATATACTGACACACACTGACAGACACATAGATACACACAGACAGACACATAGATACACACAGACAGACATATACACACACCGAAAGACAGACATATACACACACCGAAAGACAGACATATACACACACCGAAAGACAGACATATACACACACCGAAAGACAGACATATACACACACCGAAAGACAGACATATACACACACCGAAAGACAGACATATACACACACCGAAAGACAGACATATACACACACCGAAAGACAGACATATACACACACAGACAGACATATACACACACAGACAGACATATACACACACAGACAGACATATACACACACACAGACATATACACACACAGACATATGCACACACACAGACATATGCACACACACAGACATATGCACACACACAGACATATGCACACACACAGACATGCACACACAGACATGCACACACAGAGACATATGCACACACAGAGACATATACACACACAGACATATACACACACACAGACAGACATATACACACACAGACAGACATATACACACACACACAGACATATACACACACACAGACAGACATATACACACACAGACAGACAGACATATACACACACAGACACACACACACACAGACACACATATACACACATATACACACACACACATATACACACACAGACACACTGACAGACATATACACACACTGAAAGACAGACATACACACACTGACACACAGACACATACACACACTGACACAGACACATACACACACTGACACACAGACACTGACACACAGACATATACACACACTGACACACATATATACACACACACAGACACACTGACAGATAGACATACACACACTGACACACAGACACATACACACACTGACACACAGACACATACACACACTGACACAGACACATACACACACTGACACACAGACACAGACACACAGACATATACACACACTGACACACATATATACACACACACAGACACACTGACAGATAGACATAGACACACTGACAGACAGACACACACACTGACAGACAGACACACACACACTGACAGACAGACACACTGACAGACAGACACACTGACAGACAGACACACTGACAGACAGACAGACAGACACACTGACAGACAGACAGACATACACACACAGACAGATACACACAGACAGACATATACACACACTGACAAAATGACAGACAGACATACACACTGACACACTGAGACATATACACACAGACAGGCATATACATACACTGACACACTGACAGAGACATACACACACACAGACACTGACAGACAGACAGACACACTGACAGACAGACATACATACACACACTGACAAACTGACAGACAGACACACTGACAAACTGACAGACAGACATACACACTGACAAACTGACAGACATACATACACACTGACACACTGACAGACATACATACACACTGACACACTGACAGACATACATACACACTGACACACTGACAGACATACATACACACTGACACACTGACAGACATACATACACACTGACACACTGACAGACATACATACACACTGACACACTGACAGACATACATACACACTGACACATACACACACACAGACATACACACACACTGACACAGTGACAGACATATACACACAGACTCACTGACAAACATATACAGACACTGACAGACAGACATATGCACACACTGACACACTGACAGACAGACATATGCACACACTGACACACTGACAGACATACACACAAACTCACTGACAGACAGACATACACACACACAGACAGACATACAGACATACACACACTGACAAACATATACAGACACTGACAGACAGACATATGCACACACTGACACACTGACAAACATACACACACACTGACAGACAGACATACACACACACTGACAGACAGACATACACACACACTGACAGAGACATACACACACTGACAGATCCCTTACCTGGGATCCAAAGTGCTGCCTGAGGTAGATGGGAGTTGGAGGAGCTGGTCCTGCCCAGCCCCCCTCCTCTCTGCCTTCTGCCTTTCAGTCTTCTTGGGAGGAAGTCCTCCCATGCTGACTTGCATGTGGCCGGCGGTAGCTCCGCCCCTGCTGGGCGCCAGCCGCGCTGTGTGCTACAGAGGGAGCAGGGATATGACGTATTCATATCCCCGCCCCCTTCACACAGTCCGCGGCTGCAGGTTGGCGCTCGGCCACGCTACAAGAAGTGACCGGCAGTAGAGGGGAGCTGTGAGCCACTCCGGGAAGATCTCAAACATGTTGTTCATGCAAGACAACCAAAGACTTTGCATGATCTGAAGGCATTTTGTCAAGACATATTGGCAGCTAAGACACCTGCAAAAATTAGGGGCCTTATAGACCACTATTACAAAAGACGGCATGCTGTCATTGATGCTAAAGGGGGCAATACACAATATTATGAACTAAGGGTATGCAGACTTTTGAACAGAGGCCATTTCATTTTTTTTCCCTTTGTTTTACGATCGTGCCGTTCGGTTATAACCTACAGTTGAATATGAATTCCATAAGAAATAAAGGAAATGTGTTTTGCCTGCTCATTCATGTTTTTTGGGGGGGGGGTTTTTAATTGTACATATATTACCAATTTTCCAAGAGTATGCAAACATTTGAGAAGAACTGTATATTTAAAATAAAAAAAAAAGATTATATTTACACACACAAGAATATTTTTTTTGTTTCCAATATGCTCCTCTATGCGTACATGTGACTTTCTTTTAATTTATTCCTCAAGGACACATAAGCAGATGTGATGAGATCTTCGATAATACAATTTTTATATCCCTGAGAATTTTCTACATTTCTAAAGTTTCTTTACTTATTTTTAGAGCTCTTTTGGGTCAAACAAGTGCCACATCCAAAAAAACTTTACCATTACTCAAAAATATGTTTTTTGGTCTTTCTTTATATACATTTTTTTTTCTTTACCAGCATTTGTTTTAATTTGGTAAGCCTCTAATGGTTATCTTTGAGTGGAAATTGGATATATTGAATGGAATTTGATCTTGCCTTAAATGAGTCAGTGTGTATTTGTAATCCTTTTAAAATTGCTGGCTAGTATGATAATTACATATAAAGGACATTTTTTTCTTGTTATCTAGCTTTCATTTTTCTTTTAATAAAGTATCCCTGTGTATTTAAAACCTGTTCATAACTTTCCTGTAAGACATTTGTATTAAATTCTCTGATTACATTTATCTCCTTCTATACAGTTCCTTCTTATTCATTCATTCAGTGAAAAGAGATGAGGCTTTGTCAATCTTATTCACGAGCCCTTAAACTGCAGAATGTAAGTTTTGATAAACACTTGCACTGCTGTTACTAAGATCTAATGTGTCTTCTTACAAGCCATCCTTGTTCCACTAGAAACCACAGTGTAAGATAGAAAGGGGGTTGAAAAATTCCCATATTTAAAATATATAATTATAAGCTTGATTACATACATAAGATATTACGAATACTTTGTTTTAATTATTTAATGGACAGAATCTATTGCATATAATTTTTTTTATATATATAATTAGAAACACTGTGTTTATATGTTAAAGACCGATTTATTGTGAAGGAACGTCCCATCACTTGGTTTGGTAATATTTTTTTTCCTGTTAGTTTGCTCATTCAAACTCACCTAGTTCGGTTCCCGAACGAGGACCACCCCAACATCTCATTAGAACGTGGAAAACAAAGTATCCAGTGTAAAACCACAATGGAATCTATTAATAAAATGCTCCCCTGGGTGGCGGCCATTTTGTGTCCCGAACGGGATATTAGGCGGTATTGCGAGACGTGCAATACTTGCCAGAGAGTAGGTAACAGTGGAGATCGCCACAAGGCCAAACTCCACCCTCTCCCCATTATTGAGGAACCGTTAAGCAGACTAGCGGTAGACCTAGTCGGGCCCTTAGCTAAGCCTAGCCCCTCCAGCAAGAAATATATATTGACCGTGGTGGACTACGCGGCCATATACCCAGAGGCAGTGGCGCTGACCAGCATTCATGCGGAAACGGTCGTGGAAGTCCTGATGCAAATCTTCTCCAGCATGAGATTTCCCCGGGAGATAGTGTTGGATCAGGGCTTCCAATGTAACGCAGAGGTCACCCCCCACCTCTGGAGGCACTGCGGCATTAAGCAGATTATGAGCTCCCCTTACCACCTCCAAACTAACGGCATATTCAAACGGTTTAATGGAACATTGAAGCAAATGCTCCGGACGTTCGCGGCCACCAGCCGAGACTGGGAGAGATTCCTGCCCCACTTCTTGTTTGTGTACCGGGAGGTGCCCCAGGAATCCACAGGGTTCTCCCCTTCAAGATACTCTTCGGGAGGCTGATGATGGGACCCCTAGACATTATCCGAGAACACTAGGAAGGGGATACTAGATAAATATGCCCATAAATATCCTCACAGAATGAACCTCCAGGCGGCACAGAGCCGCCAGTGCACATGGTACAATCCGGGAGCAAGGGACCGTAGCTTTTAGTTGGACAGAAGGTTTTAATTTTAAAACCTGTCCTTAATGACAAGTTACAGGCTGCCTGGCAGGGGCCATACCATGTAGTGGAGCAGAAATGCGACACCACCTATGTGATCGGTCCTTGCTCTGGAGCACTAGAGCAACGCATGCTCCATATGAACATGCTGAAGCCCTTCCATGAAAGAGCAAAGGAAGTTGCGGGCGATGTGCACCCCTGCCTCCAAAGACTTTGATAACCTTCCCCTACCAGACCTCCTGGTGGATGGGAGTCAGACAGGCGAGTTAAAGGAGGTCAAGTTGGGAGAACAGCTGAGCCCTCAGGAGCGCGCCCAGGTACTGCAGCCAGGGCCGGACTGGGGATAAGCAATGACATATATTGTCGCATGTAATATGTAGGGCTATGTCTTGCAACCCTAGATGATTGAGTAATATATATATTGCTTTTTCTAATATAAAATATTGGTCCTTTCAGAGTAAAATATTTAATTATACAGTAAGCATACTCACATGCAGACACAGACAATCTCACTGACACACACAAGCTCATTGATACACAGCCTCATAGACAAACAATTTCACTAATATACATAAGCTCATTCACTAGCAGGCATACACACACATGCAAGCAAGCTCACTCACTAGCAGGCGCACACACACACAGCTTAAAGGACCACTCTAGTGCCAGGAAAACATACTCGTTTTTCTGGCACTAGAGTGCCCTGAGGGTGCCCCCACCCGGCTCTGGAAAGGGGAAAAGGGGTAAAACTTACCTTTTTCCAGCGCTGGGCGGGGAGTTCTCCTCCTCTTCTCCGCCTCGTCGGCTGAATGCGCACGCGCGGCAAGAGCTGTGCGCGCATTCAGCCGGTCGCATAGGAAAGCATTTACAATGCTTTCCTATGGACGCTTGCGTGCTCTCGCTGTGATTTTCACAGTGAGAAGCACGCAAGCGCCTCTAGCGGCTGTCAATGAGACAGCCATTAGAGGATTAGGGGGAAGGCTTAACCAATTTATAAACATAGCAGTTTCTCTGAAACTGCTATGTTTATAAAAAAAAATGGGTTAACCCTAGCTGGACACACACACACACACCATGACACAGACAGAAGCACAGCATGACACAGACAGAAGCACAGCATGACACAGACAGGCACACACACAGCATGACACAGACAGACACACAGCATGACAGACACAGCATGACACAGACAGACACACAGCATGACAGACACACAGCATGACACAGACAGACACACAGCATGACACAGACACACAGCATGACACAGACAGACACACAGCATGACACAGACAGACACACAGCATGACACAGACAGACACACAGCATGACAGACAGACACACAGCATGACACAGACAGACACACAGCATGACACAGACACACAGCATGACACAGACACACAGCATGACACAGACACACAGCATGACACAGACACACAGCATGACACAGACAGACACACAGCATGGCACAGACAGACACACACAGCATGGCACAGACAGACACACACAGCATGGCACAGACAGACACACACAGCATGGCACAGACAGACACACACAGCATGGCACAGACAGACACACAGAGCATGGCACAGACAGACACACACAGCATGGCACAGACAGACACACACAGCATGGCACAGACAGACACAGCATGACAGACACAGCATGACACAGACAGACACAGCATGACAGACACAGCATGACACAGACAGACACACAGCATGACACAGACAGACACACAGCATGACAGACACACAGCATGACACAGACAGACACACAGCATGACACAGACAGACACACAGCATGACACAGACAGACACACAGCATGACACAGACAGACACACAGCATGACACAGACAGACACACAGCATGACACAGACAGACACACAGCATGACACAGACAGACACACAGCATGACACAGACACACAGCATGACACAGACACACAGCATGACACAGACACACAGCATGACACAGACACACAGCATGACACAGACACACAGCATGACACAGACACACAGCATGACACAGACACACAGCATGACACAGACACACAGCATGACACAGACACACAGCATGACACAGACACAGCATGACACAGACAGACACACAGCATGACACAGACAGACACACATCATGGCACAGACAGACACACACAGCATGGCACAGACAGACACACACACAGCATGGCACAGACAGACACACACAGCATGGCACAGACAGACACACACAGCATGGCACAGACAGACACACACAGCATGGCACAGACAGACACACACAGCATGGCACAGACAGACACACACACACACACCATGACACAGACAGACACACACACACCATGACACAGACACACACACACACCATGACACAGACACACACACACCATGACACAGACACACACACACCATGACACACACACACACACACACCATGACAGACAGACAGACACACACACACACCATGACACAGACAGACACAGCATGACACAGACAGACACAGCATGACACAGACAGACACAGCATGACACAGACAGACACAGCATGACACAGACAGACACAGCATGACACACACACACACACACACACACCATGACACAGACAGACACACACAGCATGATACACACAGACACACACAGCAAGATACACACAGACACACACAGCAAGATACAGACAGACACCGCATGACACACATACACTCCCACTGACATACATACTTTTTGGTACCTGGGGCCGGGGAGACATGTGGGTGTCCTGCGGCCACATGGAGAGCTTGGATGTCGGCCGCAGGGGAAGCTCTTCTGGCGGCCGCTGGGGGAGCAGGCTGTTCTGTCTCTGCTCCCCCTCCCTCGCGCGCAGCTTAATGAGACCGGGGCCGGAATATGATGTCATATTCCGGCCCCGGTCTATTTCTAGCGCGCGAGGGAGGGGGAGCAGAGACAGAACAGCCTGCTCCCCCAGCAGCCGCCAGAAGAGCTTCCCCTGCGGCCGACATACAAGCTCTCCATGCGGCCGCAGGACACCCACATGTCTCCCCGGCCCTCAGGTGCCGACAGCCCACCGGGAAATTTCCCGGTATCCCGGTATCCCGGTGGGCCAGTCCGGCCCTGACTGCAGCAATTAGAAGAGAAGAAAGACACCTTCTCCAATGTGCCCGGGTATACCCATTTGGCCACTCACCGGGTAGAGACATCAGATCAACTCCCACTACGCCAACCACCATACCGAATCCCAGAATACTAGAGAGCATGCGGAAGGAGATTCAGGAAATGCTCCAACTGGGCGTGGAGTCCTCCAACAGCCCCTAGGCATCCCCAGTAGTCCTAGTTTCAAAACGGGAGGGTATGACCCATACGTGTGTAGACTACTGGAGGCTAAATGGTAAGACAATGTCAGATGCCTATCCTATGCCAAGCATAGATTAGTAGCTAGACAGGATGGCTAGGGGCCAGTACCTCACTACAATTGATCTTTGTAAGGGGTACTAGCAGATCCACAGAAAGAATGGCCACTATATGCTCTGCAACACACAAAACACCTTTAAGTTAAGTGTTCCCTCAAGCACTTAAAATAGTAAATAATACAAAAGAAAAAAACAAAGGCAGAGATGTGTGTACAACCACCAAAAAGTAATAACAGATAATACAACCTGTATAACACTCTGTAGAATCTACCATAAGCACTGTGTGTCAGGTGGAATAAAATACAAATATAGTGCAATCACGGATCACAGTGTGCCAAGACACTGTCTCTTGTCCCCAATTTCAGTGGAACACTTTTTTTGGCCATTGGTATAGACAAAGTAGAAAGATATTGGAGAGGGGGAAATATAGAAACCCTACTGAATACCAAAGAAGCCCAATGGAGTTTCAATTTAAAAACTTTAAAATATGGTTTAAACCAAGAAATAGATTTGTCAGGGCTTATTTAGTTAGGTCATTCAATCTGGAGTATGATTTTTTGTTTTTATTCCCTTTTTCTGGTCTATATAGCTCTACGGTCTCTTGGGACTTGTTTTGACTATTTTTTAGTTGATATGTTTATTCTTTTTTATGTATATACACACACACACACACACACACACACACACATCTTTGGTACGAAACTAATACTTATTTTCCGAGTTACAGATATACGGAATATACTGAGGAAGGATTGCTGTGCCTTATATATTATATAGTTTTTTTTTATTATGTTTTATTATTCACCATTCTTTGTTAGTTATTTTTATTATTTTTATTTTTCATTTATTTTTTTTATTATATGGGAGGCTTATTCGTGCAACCTGTAAAAGGCTCAACATGACAGTCATGATCTATGGATCAAGAAATACAGGATAATTTAATCTTTGTCATATTTATATTTTTTACATTTATCACATTTATTAATATTTATGGATGTTTTAGTTTAAGGATTGATAATTGAATTAATACCAAACTTCATTATCATGTTCCTATAGAAATTTGGTGGTATTGCAGAGTGACTTAATGGCACGTTCATCTTTTCTCTATGGTCACCTTTCTTTTATGGTGCCTTCATTAGATTTATACTGTTTTGGTGAAGCTTTTTCATTATATGATGCTTATTAATAAAAAATACAAATACATAACCCCTTTTTTTCCCATTCGGTCCATATTCATGACTGCTATGTTTTTCCTTATAAAATCATTATGTCATGGTATTGTATTATGTTAAGCAATTTAGGTTGATTTTCATATATATATTAAGATTATTAGTCCTTTTTACAAAGGACTTCATTTCCCATGATGCCCTCTATTTCACGAGATGTCTCACGGCATATATGTGCTATTACATTGCCAGCCGGAACTTTTTCGCCCACCGGGAGTGACGTACACAGAAGGGCTACATGCGTTCCACAGTGGACCGCACGCGATCAGCTGCCGCAAATCCACAGCGAGTCTATACATCCCTGAAGAAGTCCAGAACGGGATGAAATGCGTTGGATTTTAACCCCTTAGGGACACATGACATGTCTGACACGTCATGATTCCCTTTTATTCCAGAAGTTTGGTCCTTAAGGGGTTAATCTTTTATGTACTTCTTATTTACTTTCTTTTACTTTGGATCTGTTATCCTGAGTGCTGCTCCCCTACCTGCTGAGTGTCTGAATCATCTGCTGTACACTTGGATACCACAGTGATGTGGAGACATGCTGTTTTACCTTTGATATATAGTAAGTGCAACTTGTAGAATACATTTTTTATATATTTCCATACAGTCTGCACTATTTTCTTTCATTTTTTGGAGTTATTTAAGAAGACATTCCCACCTCAAGATATCCATGGCTGGAAGACTCATCATACCCATATTATTACCCTAATATTGAGGGAGGCACACCTGTCTTTCTAGTGAGTTCTCTACCACCCTTAACCCCTTTTCTGTGACCATTGTATTGCACTATATTTGTATTTTTTTCCCACCAGACAGTGCTTATGGTAGATTCTACCGAGTATTATACAAGCTGTATTATCTGTTATTACTTTTTGGTGGTTGTACACACATCTCTGCCTTTGGTTTTTTTCTTTTGTATTATGTACTAGCAGATCCACTAGTCACTGAAGTCATCCCTAAGTCGTTTTTTGTCACCCCCTTCGGTCTGTACCAAACCTATATGGGTTCCAGGACTATGCCTGTGCATATATGGATGATATCTCCATCTTCAGCTTTACTTGGCAGGAGCACTTGACCCATATAGGAGAGGTCCTAGATAGCATTAGAGAAGCGGGCTTAATGCTTAAGCCTAGCAAATGTAACATAGGCATGGCCGAGGTACAGTGCCTCTCACAGAGTGGGATGCAGGCAGCAGAAGCCTGAACCCACTAAGATTGAGGCAGTGGCCCACCCTCAGGACGAAGACTCAGGTGTTCGCCTTTCTTGGGATGGCAGGGTATTATAGGAAGTTACTGACAATGAGAACAAAAATCTTGTTCGTCCACCCACTGTAAAGCGCTGCGGAATTTGTTGGCGCTATATAAACATAATAACAATTCAAGACTATGTCATGGCCTCATCTCTTTGAACATTTAAGGTAGATTAGATTTTGAATTTTCCCAACATGACTCAATTGAAAATCTAGGGCATAAATATGTGTACTTATATATGTTAGAGAGGAGAGAATTTGGATGTAGAGTTGCTGCTACATTTTACAAAGACTGAGAGGTTGACTTGTTTAAGAGGGTATGTTATTCCATTCTTACTAATATTTCAAGCATATACTTTAATCATAATCCCCGCTGTTAATTATTTTAATGCATCATTGCGTCTTATATTTAATAAAATATTTTAAAAGACAAAACGTTATTGTTTCCAAGACAATCTCTATTTATATTATATTCTCAATTATTTATATATTTTAAATAGAGAAACTCTTACCAACTATACCACATTATTGCTAAAGAGATCTACGCAGTCAGACCTGGTAAATTCTATGCTTTAAGACTTTAGAGTGGTAAATAGGGGTACCATAGCAATTGCAATAGAATTTCTTTCAAATTACTAGGAATTCATTTAGCCTTTTATTCCAATAGAAAGCATACCTTTATCAACAGGCGAGGTTTGGACAGTGTTACCACTGATTGAGTCACTAAAGACCCTTCTTTGTCGTCAAAGCACACTGCCACAAATCGTATCAAGTTGTCATTTTTGAGAACATTTTTATATTGAGAATACGTAATGGTGTATGGCATTTTCTTTTCTGGGGGAAAAAAAAAGTTGGTAATTTGTGGAATATCAAGATTAAAGAACCTTTGTAAAATTACATCTTAAACTACACCTATAAAAGGTAAGAACTTACCAGGATCCTGAAGACATTAAAAACTGGACATTTCCCACAGTTAACTCAAATATATATTGTTAAAACAGGAAAACCCAAATATGTAAAGTATGACAATAATTGACAAACTCAACTAAAATTTACAAGGGATATTACCTTCATTAGGTCCCAGACTAATAGACCGGGTTTCAATTAGGATGTCTTTCAGTGGTGCCCTGGTATAGACCATTGTGTGCACTCTCAGATTGACTTCAATAACTTTTGTTTCATCATTTGTGTTTTTAAGGATAAGTGTGGTGGTAAAATCCTCTCCAACTTGTGATGGTTGACCCGGTTCAAAATTACCCGTGAAGTCTGGTTTTGGTGCTAGATTTTCAGGATTCTCAATAGATTCTCGTGCTGTGGACATTAAAGATTGTTTTCTTAACACGATATTCTGAGCCTTTGTCAATATTTCTCTTGCTTTTGGAGTCCCTAAATTAAAAAAAACGTGACAGAAAATGGTTTACACATTTTTTTTACATTGATGCCAAAAGCCAGTCACTATTTCACTTATCTGATCTAGAATTGCCCTTACCACAGTTTAGAAATACGATGCATCACTGTGAGCAGAGTTGCTAACACAACTCCATAGCAGTAAATGTTTTATTAACGGAGCAGAGGATTTTCTTAGTATGTTTAATAAGGAAGTTACTTTGCAGAAAGAAAAAAAAATTGGTATGTACTGCAAAAAGCTGTAAAGCTACCTTACGCTGCACTCTATACTAGACTGCCATTCCATACTACTACTCCCCAGTCTATCAGCACAACACAATGCAAGCATTCCTTTGCACAAGTGTTTCACTTCATACACGCCAACCCCGCACTGTTAGAGGGATCTCGCACGCTCTCCGACTTCGAGATATACTGTAAAACAAAACAACGCTCAACCTTTTATAGACTCCTCCAGACCAACCACACCAGCCCCTTACTCCACCTTCATAGATTCCCGTCCCAAAGACCTCAATATTCAACTTACACCATCTTCACACAAATACACATGACTATCTGCACCAAAGTACAGGAAAGTTGCTACAAGAGAATTTTCAGGTGGAATTCTCCGTCCAAAATACATTTCCCATTTCCAAACACACCGAATCTTTGTTGGAAGTACTCTCAACCAGGGGAGTCCATGGCTCATACCTGGTGGCATTGCCCAATAATCCAAAAGGTACTGGATCAATATTGTGAAAATGACCACTATGGTAACAGGAATTAAACAATCTCTTACTCCACACACTAATATTCATGATTCTACTTCACCCCTCCCCAAGCCTCAGCGAATTCTCCTTACCCACCTCATAACGGCTGCCAACCTACTCATTCCTGCCAAGTGAAAAAACCCTGAAGCTCCATCAATCGGGGAATGGATCGCTAAGGTAGACAGACTCAAAACCATAGAGGAGATCCATGCCTCCATCTCTCATAAATATACATTCTTCCAAAGTAGTATGGGCGCCATGGGTTAGATTTATGGCCGATACAATCTAGATGCCAAAATAACACATCCCTCGACGGCTTGGCTTAACTGCAGGAGGGATCTTTTTCCTCCGGTTGCCTTCCCCCCTACTTCATCCTCTTACTTAATCCTCCTAAGGTACAACTAACGCACAGAGCATCTGTGCCCATACCGAACTTGGGGGCCAAGCCTCCATCCCTTAGCCCATTCTCCCTTTTTAAACCTCCAGTTACTGTTTTCATAGCTATACACTTAGTATACGTTCTTTCATATAAGTCGATGCAATGATAACATATCACAGATATGCCCTCTATCACCAAAATGGGGGACTGGACAACCGGTAAACACCAACTCCCCCCCCCACCACCACCCCCTCTCCCACCCCCTCTCCCACCCCCCACTTACTAACACTGAGTAAGTGCATACCCTAGAATCTCCAAAGTACACATGGCAAAAAATTGGTCAGAGCAACTTACCTGATTTAATGTGATCTACAAGTTATGATAAACATACAGACATCAAATGTAAAGTCTAATTGAGCATCTGTAGCCATAATATAAAGCAAAACTGGACACCTGCCAACACATGTCACGAACAACAATGTTGTACCACTTGAACAAATGTTATGGTGTTGTACATATGTCACGATCATCATTATTTTACCACTTGAAAAAAACTTATGGTATTGTTTTACTGTCCAAATTTTGTATACCCAAATATTGTATATTCAAATGCTTACAGTAAAAGGGTAAAAAAAAAAAAGATATTTTTTTTTTTTTAAAGTCCCTCCTCCTTCCATACAGTCTTTTAGGAATCTTTTCACTATTATTTTTATTTTTTTGCCACCTTCCTATGGGTCTACCAGTCACAATTCAGCCTCTCTGTGCCTTAAGGACCAAGTAAACAGGTTGGGTCAGGTTTTAAAAAAAAAAAAGTTAGTACATTTTACACCACAGAGACATCTTTACACACACACACGCCTTTATTTGCAGAAGGCAATGGCTTAATGAAGAAGCCTTTATATGATCTTCACAGCCTTCTTTCCTTTGTTTTTTATTTTTTTCTCTGCGGATCCTATATGTACAATTGCATTGTACTCACTTTCTTCGCCTGTGTTGTTGAAGCCCTGAGACAGGACCAAGGATCTCCATTTGTCAATTTTGATTCACCCACACAAATGGCGAACAAAGGTAGAGGCATTCGTCACTTTGATATGCTTGCTTTGTAGGTATTCCGTCCCTCGTGAGAGTTCGCAAAAAAAAAAACAAAAAAAAAAAAACAATTTGATCACTCAAATTCAGCGTGAATGTGCTGGCTTTCCTGGTCGCCTGTACTAAGAAGTGCCGCCATTTATATGCATTGCGCGAATGTTCAGCATCTTCAACCGCAGAAGAGCGAATCTTCTGTTTTTTTAAAGGGACATTTAGCCCTAAATCTATAGAGAGACCGTATCAATATTTTGAAAAGGTTCTGAAAAGTTACTGAAATGTTTTGAAAGACATCTTACGTTGCCTAATTTTTTTTTTTTTTATATATTTTTTTTTTTTTAAGACTGGATTATTCAGGGGAAAAAAAGACAAATTAAAAAAATTAAAAAATTAAAAAAAGAATAGGTTGGAAGGAGAATTCCCCTTAAGGAAGCTAGTTGGAAAAAGTTTAAATTATAGATTGCTTCTCCCTCTGCCTCACATGGTTCAGTTCCAAGAAACATAGGTGAGCTAATACGATAGATTCTCATCTTTGAGAGATACCAAAAAGTTCCTATGTGCCCTATCTTGTTTATATATGGCCCTATGTTTTGCAGCCCAAGTATGAGCCTGGACAGATTGGGGGATTATGTACCTCCAAGAAAACAAAGGCTAATCTAACCATTAAGAAGGCTGAACTTGATGGACGCAAGTCTCTTTTCAGCTATGGAACTATGTAACCAGTGCTTAGAATGCAACCAGATGGCACCTGAAAGGAAACAAATAATGCCCAAGTTGTCTGACTGAGGTAGCTGAAGCACAACCCAAACCAATACCACAGAAAACACTCAAATCCTGGATAACTTAAGTCCTTGCAGAAGATTTTAAGGCTACCACTAAGAATAGGATTCCTGCCAAGCATCACAAAGTGTACACTTGTTCCTCTTCTTCAGAATCTGAACCAGACTTCTTGGAAGACAGAGGATGAAGAATTAGAGATGGAGTACTCCAAGTCAGACTATAAAATCAGTAGAAAAACTGAGATACTCTAAACATTCTTGAAGAAAAATCTGAATTGTTGTAATCAGATTTTTCAAAGATTTAAATCTTTAAGACCTACATTTCCTGTTCATCCTACTAGCGAAAAGTAGTATCCTCTACTGATGGGGAAAAACTGAAAAGAATGACACCCTTAAAAATTAAAATCTATCCATTTGCTTCCAAGGACTGCAGCAGTCATCAAAATAGCCAAACAAACCACTTTGCCTATTGACTCCATGGCATATTTAAAAGACCCTACAGAGAAATGGTTGGATGCAAATTTGATTAAGGGATAGTTAACCCTAGGATCTGCCCTAGCATTAACCATCTGATCCATGAAAGTCTGGCTAGATAACCTAATAAAGGACATCACTAGAAGATTCAGAAGAGATCTTTTTTTTTTATTTAATTTATTTTTATTGAAGAAAATTAGTCATAGAAAACATCCAATTGACACAACCTCATATAAGCGTGAGGGAGCATACTTGACCCTTTGCATGTGAAATGTTAGCATGCACATTGAATGAGTTACGTACATGAGTCAAGAGATTCATTTCTACTTTAGTATAATATTCAGATCAAGGAGGACATAGTGCTAAATAAAAGTGAATGGTAGGTCCTAGGTTGTCAGAGCCTCCTGACATCTGTATGATGTACATAACTTCTTGAAAAGACTCTTACGGGTATGCCTTAGCCAAACATGGATACGCAATAATATCATAGAAAAAAACAGTAGGAAAAGAAGTGAGAGAAAAGAAAAAAAACAAGAAAAGAAAAGGCAAACAGAACTAAAAGTGTACATAGTATGCCAAAACAATATTAAACAGTAATAAACTATTTTGTGACCTAGTTAATTAAAAAAAATCTTCAGTTCCAAAAGGACGAAAAGGAATAGGTATGAAAAACTGTCTCCAAATGGGGGGCGGAGCCGACAGCTGAACCGACTGGTCGCATGCACTGAGAGCTCCGTGATCCTTCGCATTAAACTACGGATAAAACCTTTTAAATTCACCCCCAACCAGAAAAACCCGACCTGACCCTACCTGGCAAACGAGATAGAAATGGGCAGGAAAAGCAAAAAACAAAAACCAGACCCACCATGACCTGGCACAAGCATTGGGGACCTATGGCAGCGAGCACATGGCGCCCTGGAGCCTGAAATGGCCGCTTACTTGGACGACTTCGACTCCGAGGATCAACTCTCGGACCCCGAGGACTCTGTCCTACCCACAGCCCAGGCTCCAGCGCCACCCACACCGCAACCGGACTCTGCCCCGGTCACGAAAGCGGTCATGCAGGAACTGCTGGCGGACCTGCGCCGGAACATCAAGGCTGACGTGGCGGACATGCGAAAGGACATCCAGGGCCTGGCAAGCCGCACTGAAACCCTGGAACAAGACTCTCGCAGCCACACACGGCAGTTATCCACTGGACAACAACAACTAAAATCACTGCAACAGCAGCACCTACTTATGGAGTACAAAATCGCGGCACTGGAGGACTCGCGGCGCGCTCAGAATCTTAAAGTAAGGGGCATAGCGGAAGCGGTCCCAGATACCGAACTGCCTCACTTCATGAGGCGCCTGGTGAGCTCAATAATCCCACCGAAGCAGGCCAAGGGAGTGTGCCTGGATGGCATGTTTAGGATCCTCAAGCCGATGACGGCCCCAGCGGATGCACCATGGGACCTAATAGTTAAATTTCAGAAAATACAAGATAAAGAAGCTGTGACAACAGCCATCAGAGGCAGCACACCGTACGCCTTTGAGGGCATGGCCCTTACGTTTTATGCAGACCTCTCTAGAGGGACTATGGCAAGGCGCACAGCCCTGAGACCATTCACCATCCTGCTCCGCGCACACAACATCAAATATCAATGGCGCTCATCATACAAGCTCCACGTAACCCACGGAGGCACTTCGTACTCAATAGCAGACCTGCAGGAAGCGAGGGGACACCTCTCAGCCTTAGGCCTACCGCAAGACTCTTTGCAGCAATCCCGCTTATCCTCTAAGCCCCATGTGTGGAACCCGGCTACCTCCAAGACATTTGTCCCAAGAGGGCCCACCCACGCCTCTCAGAATGGGGCCCCGGCCTGAGCACCACTTATGGTCCCGCAAGGCCAAGCCACCCACGCTTACCGCTGCTTTGGTGCCGGTCAAAAATGACTATGTGTTATGGTTAACGTTTTCACTTTCTTTGTGTTTGTTTTCTTTTCATTATGATGGCATCTGCATTAATACAGCTTACAAGCACCAGATGTGATGCCCAGGTAGCTGACCAGTTGTAGTAAAGATGTCGGTTTATCTATGTCCCACCTCCCTCACACAGCCCTCATACCCTACTAGGGATACCTCAGCTATTAGACGACACCGAGCCACATACACTTCCCACGCAACTACTCATGCATACGAAGTCTGGGCGGCACAGCCTCCTATCCCACCCATACCCAGGGACGACAGCCCTAACTGCTGTAACTCACCCCAATACCGGGGAATGTACCAGGCCACAAGGGGTAACAGTCATCCACACAAAGGGACGCAATACCCAGGATTGCGTTACACACGACCGGGAGAAATCACCCCTTCCCCGCCTAACCGCAAGCTCAGATCAGCATCCCTTGCGATCGCCCCTCTCACACGCCGACCGCATCAAGTGGCCCAAATTTTCCCACACTGGTGCCCTTTACTAAAACCACTCAGGGTATCATGCCCTCAAGCCAAAACCTAAGGTATGCCCGCCTTGTACAAATGCGTACCCGACCAGAACACCCCCCTTAATCCCCACTATGTGAGGACAACGTTTAAACAAAGTTAAGCTGAGTAAGGGATAGACCAAAAGTAATTATTCACTCAATGCAACTATTCCTTCACTCATGTTAGCGACACCCTAAAACACATGGGTAGACTCTATTGCTAGCTCTAAACTGTTAAGCTCAGTGTCCAATTTGATACCTTTAACCAATACCTACCACCGTTATTGACTTATATTATGTTACGAAAATACCTATGCAAAGTTATTCTGTACTGTTTCATAGCCATATAAAAAATGTGCCTGACATACCAAGTACCTGTTAACCAAACTGTTTTATTGCGCTAGGGGACTACCTTTGGGGTACCTCATAAGCGACTGTTGTAAACCTGTGCACTTCAAAAATAAAGAATTAAAAAAAAAAAAAAAAAAGTCTCCAAATGGCTCCTTCAGGGAGTAATAGAAGTTTCTACCCAGGAAACGTTCAAAGTAATTTAGCCCGTCGTATTCCTAGCCCCCCCAAAAAATCAATGGGGAATGGAGAATGATCATAGACTTCAAAAGAAAGTCACTTATTTATTTAAAAAAAAACAAAAACAAAAAAAAACAATCTTGCCTTTATTGTAAAGTTTTTGCCATACAAACAAGAGGTAGGACTATCACACCTGTATCACACCTACGACTAGAGGCAACGTCTTACCGGGCCTTAGACTGGCCGGACTGAACATGCCAGATAATGGTCATAATTAGAGTTGAGCGAACCCAGACTGTAAAGTTCGGGTTCATACCAAACATTACGGTTTTTGGACCTCGGACCCGAACATATCATTGTATGTTCGGGTTGGAGTTCGGTGTTCGACGATTTAATGGCGCATTTTGAAAGGCTGCAGGGCAGCCAATCAACAAGCGTTTGACTCGTGTGCCCTTAGAAGCCATCACAGCCATGCCTAGTACTGGCATGGCTGTGATAGGCCAGTGCAGCATGTGACCTAGCCTCTATATATAAGCTGGAGTCTCGTAGCGCCGCACGCTCAAGTTTGCAATAAAGTTGTTTTTTAAGTAAAGTTTGCAATACTTGTTTGACATGTTTGTGGTGAGTCTGAAGGTCAGGTGTATAAAAAGTGATATAATCCAGGTATACTAGGACAAATTAATAAATCTAGTCCCTGAGTACATAATTAATAAAGTCCTGGAACACTGCATCCTTTAACATGTCGCATGAGTCAGATACACCGGCACAGGGTTTCTGAGTAGCATCTCTGTTAATGCCATGAAGGCATATATCATTAAGGACACCACAAGGTTACATAGTTACATAGCTGAAAAGAGACTTGCATCCATCAAGTTCAGCCTTCCTCACATATGTTTTTGCTGATCCAAAAGTAGGCAAAAAACCCAGTCTGAAGCGCTTCCAATTTTACAACAAACTAGGATAAAATTCCTTCTTGACCCCAAAATAGCAGTCAGATGTCTCCTTGGATCAAGCAGATATTACCCCACTAATTCGAAATTATATACCCAATGTTTTTGCAAGTATTTATCGCAAAATAGCAGTCAGTAGTGATGCACCGAACTGTTCGCTGGAGAATAGTTCCCGGCGAACATAGCGTGTACGCGTTCGCCACGGCGGGCGAACACATGCGCGGTTCGATCCACCCCCTATTCGTCATCATTTACTAAACTTTGACCCTGAGCCTCACAGTCAGCAGACACATTCCAGCCAATCAGCAGCAGACCCTCCCTTCCAGACCCTCCCACCTCCTGTACAGCATCCATTTTAGATTCATTCTGAAGCTGCATTCTTAGATAGAGGAGGGAAAGTGTAGCTGCTGCTCATTTGATAGGGAAATGTTTAGCTAGGCTAGTGTATTCAGTGTCCACTACAGTCCTGAAGGACTCATATGATCTCTGCTGTAAGGACAGCAGCCCAAAAAGCCCTTTTTGGGGGCTAGAACATCAGTCTGCATTTTTTTTTGTGTAATCTAATTGCAGTTACCTGCCTGCCTGCCAGCTTCTGTGTCAGGCTCACAGTGGATACTGTGCCCACTTGCCCAGTGCCACCACTCATATCTGGTGTCACAATAGCTTGCATTTAAAAAAACAATTTTTTTTTCACTGTAATAGATTAATTAGCAGATAGTTGTCTGCAAGCATCTGTGTGTCAGGCCAACAGCGTGTACTCTGCCAGTGTGCACATTGCCACTCATATCTGGTGGCACAATAGCGTGCATTTAAAAACCCACAAACTTTTTTTCACTGTAATAGATTGAATAGCAGTTAGTGGTCTGCAAGCGTCTGTGTGTCAGGCTCACAGTGGATACTGTGCCCAATTGCCCAGTGCCACCACTCATATCTGGTGTCACAATAGCGTGCATTTAAAAACAAAAACTTGTTCACTGTTATATATTGAATAGCAGTTACTTGTCTTCAAGCGGGTGTGTCAGGCCTACAGCGTGTACTCTGCCAACCTCTGCCAGTGCACATTGCCACTAATATCTGGTGTCACTTGATTTGCGACAGCCCGACACGTTGGAATTCAACACTCCTAATGTTCGACCTCCTGCTCCAACAAGAAAAAGCCAATAATTAATATTTGTATGACCGGGGTGCTAGGACAGCCTCTGGGGAGCTGCAAATTTTTTTGCCACATTACTGGACGCTCATGCGCAATGCCTGTAGGTTCATGCGTCATTTAGAGGAGGTGACAAACCTAGTCAGTCACACCGAAGGCACCATCAGCTACATCATACAATTTGTTTTCTGCCTGGAGCGTGCCCTGCGAAGAGTGCTGGATCAGGCCGTAGATGAGCAAAAAGAGGAAGAGGAAGAGGAAGAGTTGTGGTCACCATCACCACCAGAAACAGCCTTATCAGCATCGCTTGCTGGACCTGCGGCAACGCTGGAAGAGGATTGTGAGGAAGAGGAGTCAGAGGAGGAATGTGGCTTTGAGGAGGAGGAGGAGGAAGACCAACCACAACAGGCATCCCAGGGTGCTCGTTGTCACCTATCTGGTACCCGTGGTGTTGTACGTGGCTGGGGTGAAGAACATACCTTCATTGAGATCACTAAGGAGGAGGAACGGGAAATGAGTAGCTCGGCATCCAACCTTGTGCAAATGGGGTCTTTCATGCTGTCGTGCCTGTTGAGGGACCCTCGTATAAAAAGGCTGAAGGAGAACGACCTGTACTGGGTGTCCACACTACTAGACCCCCGGTATAAGCAGAAAGTGGCTGAAATTTTACCAAATTACAACAAGTCGGAAAGGATGCAGCATTTGCAAAATAAATTAAAAAGTATGCTTTACACAGCATATAAGGGTGATGTCACAGCACAACACGAATCTAACAGGGGAAGAGGTGAAAGTAATCCTCCTCCTCCCACGACCACGCCGGAGAGGACAGGACGCTTTAAAGACGTGTTGTTGATGGAGGACATGCAGAGCTTTTTAAGTCCTACGCATCGCCACAGCCCTTTGGGATCCACCCTCAGAGAATGACTCGACCGACAGGTAGCAGACTACCTCGCCTTAACTGCAGATAGCGACACTCTGAGGAGCGATGAACCCCTTGACTACTGGGTGTGCAGGCTTGACCTGTGGCCTGAGCTATCCCAATTTGCGATAGAACGTCTGGCCTGCCCCGCTTCAAGTGTCCTGTCAGAAAGGACCTTCAGTGCAGCAGGAGGTATTGTCACTGAGAAGAGAAGTCGCCTAGGTCAAAAAAGTCTAGATTACCTCACCTCTATTAAGATGAATGAGGGATGGATCCTGAAGGGACTGACAGTGGGCAATACATTAGACTAAAAAAAGCCTGATGAGATGCGCTGCCTTGGGCTAAAAATGGTGACCCTATGTAGGAGGAACAGTCCCTATTCTGCTCTGTGTCTGTGTGTATCAGGGTCCCTGAGGACAGGTGTCAATCCATATCTGCCAAGTGACCCTATGTAGGGGGAACAGTCCCTATTCTGCTCTGTGTCAGTGTGTATCAGGGTCCCTGAGGACAGGTGTCAATCCATATCTGCCAAGTGACCCTATGTAGGGGAAACAGTCCCTATTCTGCTCTGTGTCCGTGTGCATCAGGGTCTCTGAGGACAGGTGTCAATCCATATGTCAAGGTGTCAATATGTCATATGTCAGATGTCAATCCATATCCATTGTGATTTAGTAATGTTAGGTGATTTATGCCCTTTATGGATTAAAACCAGACTCTGCATCAACTGTGTCATTTTCCATGGGAGTTTTGCCATGGATCCCCCTCCGGCATGCCACAGTCCAGGTGTTAGTCCCCTTGAAACAACTTTTCCATCACTGTTGTGGCCAGAAAGAGTCCCTGTGGGTTTTAAAATTCGCCTGCCCATTGAAGTCAATGGCGGTTCGCCCGGTTCGCGAACGTTTGAGGAAGTTCGCCGTTCGCGAACCGAAAATTTTATGTTCGCGACATCACTAGCAGTCAGATGTCTCCTTGGATCAAGCAGCTATTACCCCACTAATTAGAAATTATATACCCAATGCTTTTGCAAGTATTTATCCAATTGCAGTTTAAACATCTGTATAGACTGACAAAACCACCTCTTTAGGCAAAGAATTCCATATCCTTATTGCTCTTACTATAATAGAAACCTTTTCTTTGCCTTAGATGAAATCTCCTTTCTTCCAGCCTAAATGTGTGACCTCGTTGTCCTATGTATAGCCCTGTTTATGAATAGATTTCCAGATAATGGTTTGTACTGGCCCCGGATATATTTGTATAATGTTATCATATCCCCTCTCAGGCGCCATTTTTCCAAACTAAAGAGATTACATTTTTTTTTACCTTTCTTCATAACTAAAATGCTCCATTCCTTTTATCAATTTTGTAGCTTGTCTCTGCACTTTTTCTAGTGCCATGATATCCTTCTTTAGAACAGGCGCCCAAAATTGCACAGCATATTCAAGGTGTGGTCTTATCAGTGATTTATAAAGAGGCAAAATTATATTTTCATCTCGAAAATTTATGCCCCTATTTATACATGACAAAACCTTACTGGCCTTAGCAACGGCAGATTGACATTGCATATTGCTGCCTAATTTGTTTTCTATAACAATTCCCAAATCCTTCTTGTGTGTGGTTATCCCTAGTTCACTACCATTTAGGGTGTAAATTGCTTGTGCATTCTTAACCCCGAAGTGCATAACTTTGCATTTCTCTACATTAAATTTCATCTGACATTTTAGTGTCCAGTCCCCCAATCTATCCAAATCCCTCTGCAGCAAGGCAATATCCTGCTCACATTTTATTACTTTCAATGGCTTTCAATGCCCATTTCAAGATCATTTATAAATATGTTAAATAGAAGCGGTCCCAAAACAGAACCCTGAGGGACCCCACTTACCACTTTTATCCAACTTGAAAATTTACCATTAAATGACAACTCGTTGTACTCTATCCTTTAGCCAATGTTCTACACAAGAACAAGAATATTGAAGACTAACCTATTGTGAGGAACCGTATCAAATGCCTTGGCAAAATCCAAGTAGAGCACATCCACCTCAACACCCGGATCTATACTACTACTTTCTTCTTCGTAGAATGCAATTAGGTTAGTTTGACATGACCTATGTTTCATAAAACCATGCGAGGATGAACATGTGACACTCACCTGTCCAGGCCCGGTGGGAATGCCGGATTTCCTGAAACTGGGTACATTGGGTACCCTGGAGTTGTGAGGGAGAGTTTGTACCTATTTTATACCCCAACTTTAGCGTGGTACCTATGAATGTTTGCTCCCATATTAAGGACCTTGTCTCCTCCACTGTCAGCCACACTGCGCCCGCCAGCCATCTAACTTTCAAGGCTGCACCAGATCTTCTTGGTCCCGGTCTTATGCCAATCCATCATTCTGGACAAATTAGTAGTTTGGTAGTATGTTTTAAATGAGGGTAATCCTAGCCCCCCTCGAGTTTAGATCTCATAGGTTGCGACATACGAAGTCTGGGTCTCTGGCCCCTCCAGATGTAATGCACCACAGCCGTGTTGAGGGATTTGAAGAAAGCGAGCGGCAGAGTCAGGGGTATGTTCTGTAAAAGGTAGAGGGAACGTCCTGGGGAGGACGTTCATCTTTATGGAGTTGATTAGCTCAGTCCAGGAGAAGTGGGGTTCTAGCCATGTCTTCATGTCCACTTGAAGGCAGTTAAGAAGTGGTTGAAAGTTAAATTCATACAACAATTGCAAGTCACGTGCTATTTAGATCCCGAGGTATGTTAGCCGATCCTTGCACCAACGGAAGTGGTAATTTGAGATCAGGAGTTCCAGGTCTCGGTCCGATACAGAGATGTTCAACGCTTCCGATTAATCTGAGTTGAGATTAAAATTGTAAATGTACCAAAAATAGAAGAAATAAGGTGTGCTTAGCGCTAGTACAAAATAGCACAATATCCCCATTGCCAATGATCATCTACTTCGGCACAAATATTAAGTATAGCAACAAAAACACCAGGTGGGGAGTACACATATAATATAAACAATGAAAACTTATATAAATCTTCTCTTTGAAAATTGGATGGTTGAGGTCTATCAAAATCATACGAACAGAAGCTAGCATAGTATAATACTGTCCATTTAAAATATTAATGGCAAGTAGTGATGTCGCTAACATGAAATTTTCCGTTCGCGAACGGCGAACACAAACTTCCGCAAATGTTCGCGAACGGGCGAACCGCCATAGACTTCAATAGACTTCCAACATTTACTAGAACACCATAATAAAGATCCAAAGAGACTTATTTTTTTGTGTTTAACAGATTCTGGGTCATTGGAGAGGGAATAATAATATACCATCTAATCTCCGTAAAAACTATTGATTTGGAAACAATGACTCCCAAAAGATTTAACATTGACCTAGAATTAAAGTATCTTAATAGAATTTCTTTATTTTTATAAAAGGTCAGATAGATTAAGTTTTACATTGATTTTTAGATTTGATTCCCTTCCCCTCTTTCTTCCTCTCTCTATTTCCTGGATAATACATAGTTTTATAGACGCATTCATTTATATATTTATATATTTTTTTGTGTTTAGAGTTTTAGTATAAATAGGATTAAGTGATCCAAGACCCTAATTCAATTTGTTGATTGCTATTATAGATTTTTCTTTAGATTATATGTATGATATCTGCCCATGCGTCCAATGGAACGCATATGATCGATTTTATGTATACAGACTAATGGACTGATACGCGATCAAACAAGATGGGAAACGCATCACACGACGCATGCGCACGTAACCGAAGGAAATTGAGGCTTGAATTTGGAATGCACAGGATGTGTGTTAGATGGAGTCCAGAACTGCAGAATGTTGAACGTTGGGAAAATGCCAAGGCACCATTTTTAATTTCCGGTCTGGTGAGAATAATATGTATTGAAGGACGCAGCTATATCAGAGGGGTGGGCTGAAACGGTGTGTGGCCCTGTGTGGCTTTTGTGGATATTGTAGCTGTCCCGTCCTTTTCAGCATACGTGCAAGCAAACGCCCACATTTGTTTCAGTGTTCATAAATTATTATTATGTTTTTGTAAACGCTTGGATTTCTGTAGCACAAAGTAATTCTGTTGGGTGAGAATCGTCTGGAGTTCTTTCCTAGCCATGAGCAGGTCTCGTGGTTTGGCTTCAGTCTGAGACCATTTAGGATATCTCTAACTATGAGATCCTCTCCAGTATTGCTTTCTGTGCCATGCCTATCTTGATTAAAGTACCTCAGACTATGAGCTTCCCAATCTATCTTACAAGAGTGCCTCGTTCATTCTCCATACGCGTTGTGTGGGTCGGCGATCTGAATTTAGGCGAGTGGTCCAACCAGGTCATGTTGTCAATGTCAGCATCTTTGAGGTGTGGGAGATGGTCCTGAGGTATGAGCAAGTAGTCAATAGGTCATGGACCAAGGAGAAGAACATGAAGTGCATGGATAGCACTCCAGATGCATAGATTGCAAGTAGTCCACCATTCAAAGTCGCCTCATGGCCTTTCGGATGAACCTTATACAGCTGTGAAGCACCGTGCTCTTCCCCAGGACATTAAAGTCTCCTCCGAGCATCAAAGTCCCTTCGAAAAACCCTGCCAAGATCTGCAGAGTGGAAGACCAGAAGACATGTTGCCTGGCTTTGGGTGCATATACGGTGGCGAAGGTGTAGAGCTGGGAAGCAATGCCATTTGTAAAATAGGAAGGAAAGAAGCGGGAAGGGAATAACAGCAAGAAGATGAAAAAAAAAGTTGGATATAGGAAGACACTGATCCAGAGGACAGTGCATGTGGTACCTATACCAGCCAGGATAAATGTGTCTGCTCAGGGCAAAGGTGACCACCTATATTATTACAGTCTCTCTCACCGATCCCTGTACAGAAGATGACAAGAAAATTAGAGCACGGTTATGCCACCTAGGTGGTGTCTCACCTCAAGTCACAAGGCTAGGGTGACGGAAAACCCACAAGTTATCCGAGCAAATTGACCATCCCATAGCTCACCTAGTAACCCATGTCCCGAGAGATCTGTTAAGATTATTGTCCATGGCCAACCCGTTCATCCCAAACCATCCCCAAATGCCCCGGGGCCCCTGCTCACCTCAAGTGGAGAGGAAATAATAAAACAATAAAACAATTAGAAAAATAAAAACAGGGAGGGTTGGGGGAGTGGGAATGATCACTTTCATTCAGTCGGTTCCTGTAAGTAGAAACAAGAAGAAAGAAACACTGTCCTGAATGGAGATCGTTAAAACATAACTTTTAATCAGAAAAAATATCGGAAGAGGGAGAGGGAGAGGGAGAGGGTCATCATAATCAGAAACAAAAATTATTTTCCTTCTCCAGAAGACATCAGCTTCAGCCAGAACGGATATCAAATTCCTATCAATTATAATTATAGGAAGGGGAGTGCACACAGGGTCAACTTGGACTCAAGGTGTCCAAGATGTCATCACATGTCCTTGGATATTAATAAGAACAGAGAGCAGTGACCGCTTACATAAATCATCAAGGAGGTACAAAAAGCAATTAAATCGACTACTTTGATGCATTTGGCTCAAATACACCTGACATTTTTAAAGGCGGTAGATTACCTTCTGGGTTCAGAAAAACTCCTAAGGGACTATCTCAGCAGAATCCACTTTTTTCCAGGAGATGGAATCTGAACCCGAAGATAATACATTATGACCCTGACAGAATGGGCATGTCTTAGTTGGACCTTATAGCCAACTGAAAGAACTCACAAGTCACGTGCTTCTTTTCCAACACCAAACCTACAAGCCTGGGGGCAGGGTACGCTGTCTCATCAATAAAAGCCATCAATCCCAGTAGACCAGAAGACCGTGGTACCCACTTATTCTGAAAATGGCTCAAGTTCCTCATTAGAGACTACCTGCCATAACAGATCTTCTGATTCATGCCCAGCTTCCCATCCCAATCCATCCAGCTGGAACATGGGGCTCTGGCATTTGAAAGGATGACACAGGGGCTTATCAGAGTCAGCAATAGATCCCCTGCTTAAAGCAATAATGCCTTCTACCTCCTCTTGCTATTGCCACATTTGGGACACTTTCAAACACTAGACAAGAGAAAAATCCTTTGATTCACCTTCAGATATTGGAATTTCATCAGGCAGGCCTGGACAATCTCACAGGCTTCCAATCTCCTTAGATCTCGGTTTTTGGTTCTTCAAGCCTACAATGAGAATACATCCACAATCTAGAAACTATACCCCACCTTGGAATTAACCCATGGTTCTAGATGCATTAACTGAACCTCCTTACTCTCCTCTTACAGACATCTATACACAATGCCTCACCCAAAACCGTATTCACAGTTGGCATCTTTACAGCCAAATGTATTTCAGAAAGCATTTACTAGTGAAGAATCACATATCCTCAACTTCTTTGATATTGTGGCGTTTAAGCCCAGAGAAGATTTCCTTCTGAAAGTAGTCTAACTCATCTCCTCCAAGAAGTAGTTTACCCATCCTTCTTTCCATCTCCATCAAACCTGGAAGAAATCAGGCATCATGAACTGGAGATAAATATAATATAATATAATATAATATTATATATATATATATATATATATATATATATTATATATGAACATTTTACACATTTATTTTGTGTACAGACTTATGTACATATTTTTATAACCATTTTCATATCCTTTATGTATTTTTGTATTTGTGGGTGAGCCCACTCGTGTCCTCTCTATGCCCTTTAGCCTAGCTGCAACAATCTTTATGACTGATTTCTCTACAGTTTGTTTTATGTTGGTATTGAAAATTGTATGTATATGACGCTATGTAAAATATCCTTATATCCTTTTGCATTTTTAAATATGTTTTTAAATATGTTTTTAAATATTTTTCAATATATGTTTTAAATGTTATTCAAATAAAGTTTTTTTTAATGTAATCTGTACTTTTTAAATAGGAGTTTAATGGAAGTAATTGGCATCAAATGAAATTACTGAAATTGCATCAAAGGTTGTGTAATTGTTTACTTGTTACACTCTCATACATGCTCTTTAGCGCCCATACACTATATCCCGTAAGACCTGGTGGTCCGATACGGAAGTGTGTCCTCCGGCGTAGACTATCAATAAGGCTATTTGTGTTCCAGGCTGGAAGTGCGCGCATGCGCGGTGACGTGTATGGGGACGTCTGCCGTAAGGCGCATGCGCACACCAATGACAGCAGTGCGATTTCAGGATATTTAAACAGCCGGAACAACTGTGGACATATAGCTCTTGATAACGTCCATAGGACAAAACGCGTTGAGTGGAAAGAAAGCTGCCAGTATCCCCATAAAGATTTCTGGATCGTGAACAGTTCAACTCTGCCAGATTTATCCTCTTCAAGTTCCATCTGGGAGAAGACCATTTACTATCTGGAGACTTTGAAGTTAGATCCACATTTAAAGAGGACTTCGCACAGGAGGGGCTTTCTAGCACAACTAAGATATATGTCTTTTTTGTGCCACTAAATTTGTGAGTGAACTAATTTGTATCTATTTTTTTACTGTGTTATTAAATACTTCACTATAGGTTTTATCTTTTTATCTCTTTACATGGTTATACCTGCCTACACGCATGGTAATTATATTCACATGTTTGTAATTGTGGCGCCTCCATTGGTATATGGTTTTTTTTGTTTTGGTTTTTAACTATACTATATATTCACTTGAATTGTTTTTGGGATTGAGAGTGACCCTTGTTTTGGAGTGGCTAGCCTGCACGGTCTTTTGCCCTTTATTCCTACATACTGCCCCTTGTAGAATCATGAACTGGACATCAGAGAGTATCAAATATATACCAGGGACATCAGAGTTCAGGAAATTCCACAAATGGTTTGTCCTTCCTTCCGACAATTGCAAAGGTGAGGCAGCTTCTTCATCAACATTAAGACCCTGGATTGCAATAGTCATCTCAGGTGCCTAAAATATAACCTGACCCCTCCGCAAAAAATTAAGGCTCATTCCACCAAGTCTTTGGCTACTACATAAACTAATTGGGCAGAGGTTCCTCCGGATAACATCTGTAAGGCAGCAACTTACCCTACGAATTATTAAACATTACAAAATGGAATTGTCATCCTCTTTCTTTCAGTTAACACTCATAATCGAAAATAAATTCTACTTTGATTGCATCAAATTTGGTGTAATTTCATTATTTTTGTTCTCCCTTCTTTATGTTTTCAGCTTGAGTGTTACCCATAAGTGATGCTGCCATAAACAGCCAAGAAAAAGGAAAATTGAACACTTACCAGGTAATTTTCTTTTCCTTGCTATTTATCATGGCAACAACTACCTCCCACACCTTTTGCTTTCTTTAGAACTTGTATGGAAGGAGGAGTCTTAATTGGCCAATTCCTGTCCTGATCTGGATTTATGGTGGGCCTCACATGATAAATAGCCAGATAAAGAAAAAAATTACCGGGTAAGAATGTATTAAAATTTTCCTTGATTTTTCTCCTTTGTATTTGACACCTTCACATGCAGATCTTTAAATAATCACTCTGGGTTCAGTTTTCTAAGGTAATCTTAATATTAGTGTTAAAAAAAAAAAAAAACTAAAAAAACCAGACATTAAAAAAAATAAAAACAATAAGCAGAAAATATTTTACATGGTCACCTGCAGCATATTTGTGGGCATCTGTCACATCAGCAATGGCAATGACACCCAAGGCCTTCGTGCCAACGAACTTTCCGGCTGGGTGAAAGTTTGTGTAACCTTTCGGTTTCGACGTATTATATCTAAAAATCTGTTCATAAATTTGGCAGTTAAGTTCAGCGAAAAAAATGGTGGCATCAGTATCCAGGGTTAGAAAACCCTCTTTAATCACTATAAGGGAAGCAGGTCCAAGGCGATGTATACCTAAAAATCAGAAACAAGAAGCCAATTAAAGTACTGCATTTACACATCTTGGAAAACTATTTTTAAAAATTCAGCACCAATCTAATAGATATACATTTATATTTCCATAGGTGTTTGATTACAATTCATATGTTTATGCAGTTTTACATTTTGAGGTAAAATGCAGTAGAAAACAAATTATGTCTTGATTGGCTACTGGCAGTGGCTATGGCAATTCACCATGAAGCAGCAATACTAGAATTCATACACACTTCTGTCATGGCCTATACTGTTTAAACAGTATATAATTGGTTGCCAAGCTCTTGACCATTCAAGTTTAAATCTGTGGTGCCCAAAAGATAGATCCCCAGATTTATTTAAATTTACAACTTCTATGATGCCTTGTCAGGTTTTCTTTTTCAAATATTCTTACTTTTTTTGTAAATAGACAAATCTGACAACAGAAAAGGACATAAATCGATGCTTAAATAATCTCTTAAAATTAGAACTCAGAAATGAAACACAAACATATGTTAAGATGACAGATGACAAGATCGTTGAAGGGATCCAATTTAAACTGGATTTTAACTACCGTATATACTCGAGTATAAGTCGAGTTTTTCAGCACATTTTTTGTGCTGAAAAACCCTCACTCGACTTATACTCGAGTTAATGTCTGTATTATGGCAACTTACATTGCCATAATACAGACAAGGACCGCCAGGCTCATTAGAAGCCCGGCGGTCCTGTTGGGGGGCTGGCAGAGAGCATTAACTTACCTTCCTGCAGCTCCTGTCAGCTCCCTTCTCCTCCGTGCAGCTCCTCTGTCAGCTCCCACTGTAAGTATCGCGAGAGCCGCGGGGTCCGCGGCTCTCGCGAGACTTACAGTGGGAGCTGACAGAGGAGCTGCACGGAGGAGAAGGGAGCTGACAGGAGCTGCAGGAAGGTAAGTTAATGCTCTCTGCCAGCCCCCCCTCCTACACAGCCCATACACTGGACCACCAGGGAGTGAGAGCCCCCCTCCCTGGCAAGCTAACAAGCAGGGAGGGGGGACGAAAATTAAATCAAACATTAAAAAAAATACAAAAAAATACAAAAAAAAAAATATATATATTAAAATAAAATAAAAAACTTAAAATATTAAAATAAAAAATGTATAATAAAAATGCACTCCTCCCACCCAGTTCTCTCTCTCACACACACACAATCTGCATTCTACACACACTCATACAAACACACACTCTGCATTATATACACACACACTCATACAAACAATCTGCATTCTACACACACACACTCATACAAACAATCTGCATTCTACACACACACTTATACAAACACACACACTCTGCATTATATACACACACACTCGTACAAACAATCTGCATTCTACACACACTCATACAAACACACACACACACTGTATTATATACACACACACTCGTACAAACAATCTGCATTCTACACACACTCATACAAACACACACACTCTGCATTATATACACACACACTCATACAAACAATCTGCATTCTACACACACTCATACAAACAAACACTGCATTATATACACACACACTCGTACAAACACACACACTCTGCATTATATACACACACACTCATACAAACAATCTGCATTCTACACACACTCATACAAACACACACACACACACACTGCATTATATACACACAGTGTGTGCGTATATAATGCAGAGTGTGTGTGTTTGTATAAGTGTGTGTGTAGAATGCAGATTGTTTGTATGAGTGTGTGTGTGTGTATAATGCAGAGTGTGTTTGTATGAGTGTGTATATAATTCTAAAAATCACAGAATTTCATAGCCCCAAGTTTTACCCTCGACTTATCCACGAGGCATAGCATATTTCACAATTGTTGGTCACAAAACTGCCCTCGACTTATACATGAGATCGACTTATACACGAGTATATACGGTATATCAAATCGGATCAAATTAGTGGGTGCAAAATATACATTTTCTCTATCCAGTATCCTCATTTAAAGCTATACTCGTCAGAGGAGACCAGATAGTTTCTAATGGCATGCTCCATATGTCATTGGAATAATTATAGATGGCCATGATGGAATAGATCTAGATTTCCAGTTCTTAGCTACGTCACAAAAGTTTTGTTTGCTACAAGGAGGCCAGTTTAAACAAAGTAAAGCCATTTCTGGTAAATCCTTTCATATTAAATTGGACATATAAAAAAGAAAATCTAATTATTTTTTTCAAATTGGATACAATCTATGAACAGCTCCACCAGACATGTATATATGTAACTCTTTCGCTTACATCTCCAACATAATTTAGATACCATGGGGAACTTTTTATGACTTTAGAATAAACAAGATAGTTCTTACTTATCAGTTTGAAATGACAATGGTTCACCTTTCTTATACTAAATGGTTTGCCTCATTAAATAGAATGAGGGGTCTTGCTATGTAATTCCCTTTCCCAAGTAGTTAAAGCTGTAATTTCCTCATTCACGGAAATTTTAACAAATGTTTTAGCTTTCAAAAATATTCTATGCAGGTTATAAATGCTTACAGAACATATTTAATTATGATAATTTTATGTTTTCTTTTTTCTGGGTGGTGTGCTAATGTGAACTATTCCCGTAAGTTACTAAACCCATGGAGGCAACTTAAAATTGTCGATTAAACTAGGGAATGATGCAAGAAGGAGAACAGAGGTCGAGCCAAAAATTAGATACACTGAAGAGATGGGGGGTAACCCCAAGTAGAAAATAATGAAGCAAAAGGTGGTGTACCTACACAGTCTGAAATTGAAATCGAAAATTGGCGACTGACTGTCAAATGTCAGAGATAACGGACTAATTGTTACCAGACATAATACGGAGTTAATTAAATCGAAAAATAAATTCATTTTATTGAAATAACTTGTAACAAAAATTAATGTGTGGTACATGTGCTTGTGTACAGACAGTGAACATACAATAGGTATTAGAAATCTATACCCTGTTTAAAAATACCTAATAGTGTTAAGGATTCATCTAACCAAGTAAGCTAGGGTATTATCTATAGTTGCGTACAACCCCTGTTTACATAGAGAGACTATCTAGTCTGCCTAACAATTCGATGCCAGACTGCACAGGAAGATTAGCAAGTATGCTAATTTTACATTTTAAAAGTTCGAATAAATGAATTTCCATGCAACCTTGCATTATTTTCATACATTTTAATACCAAGATAATTTATTGTCTTATTGGCTAAAACAAATTTATATTTTGATTTAGTGGTTTCCGATTTGATGTTCAGTTAGACCCTATTCAAATAGTTTTTTTTTTGTGTTAATATTAACCCCTTAGGATCAAACTTCTGGAATAAAAGGGAATCATGACATGTCACACATGTCATGTGTCCTTAAGGGGTTAAAATTAGAAATCTGTGCATAAACGGAAAACGCTTTCAAAAAATGAATTAGAGATGTAACTGGATCAGCCATTGTTATCAAGGTATCGTCTGCATAGAATGAGAGTTTCAGTTCTTGTGAGCCGGTGGGGACTACTTTAATATCCAGTCTGAACATAACATTTTGTCGGACTACTCTCGCAGTAGGAACCTTATACAGGGACATTATTGACTTTTGAATCCAACTATTCTCCTCAAATTTCAGCAAAGACTCACTTAAATAATCCTAGCCGACCATGTTAAAGGCCCTTTCTGCATCCACAGACAGGGTCAGCATAGGAAAACCTTGCCAATTTAGACAAATTCTAAATATTCAGAATTTCAAATTTGCGTTGGCTGTTCTGTTTGGTATGAATCCCACCTGGTCAAGATGTACTATCGACCATCACCTTTTTTTAATCTGTCAGCCAAAACAGCTTAACATCTGTGTTCAAGAGCGAAATACACCTATAGTTTTCAATTTACGTAGGGCATTTGTGTAGTTTCAATATAGGAATTATATTAGCTCTTAAAAGTTCCTAAAAAAACAAAAAAAAACCTTGAGTACTACATTCTACATCGTGACCAGGTGGGGAGCAAAATAAGAAAACCATTTAAAAAAAAATTAAAAATTGCCAAAGCAATCAGGGCCCGGAGTTTTTTTGTTTCTCTAACTTTGGTTAATTTGCTTGTTTGGTCACTCTTGGATCCAATGTTTTCTTCGCTAGAATTTTTTTTCCAAAGATGCACATACCAAATGTAATCTCCTTTAAGTAAATTTGTTTTTATTTAGATTGGGGGAGAACTTATTTTGCTCCCCACCTGGTTGGGGAAATGTTAGGAAGATAAATATTAACTAAGGTATATACAATCTGGTCTATCCTATATACAAGTATTAAGTATCGACCCAAAGGATCTGTGAACTGACACATGGTCTCCACTTAGACAACAAGCAAATACTATTGCCATACCATTTTGTTTTTTATTTATATTTGAAGCATTAAACACCAAGGGGAAATGTCTACCTCCCCATCTTAACTTATCAGATTGCTTCCAACGTGCTTCCTGTAAAAAAAATAAATATATCAATGTTTTCTTTTACTAAGAATCCATGGACCAAAGACCTCTTTCAGAGAGAATTCAAACCATGTACAATATTCGATATGATCCTAACCCTTTTTTTTGTTACAAATCCCTCACTGATCTGTGACACCCCACATACATAAGTTTAAAAATCTATGGGAGAGCTAGAGTGGATTATTTCCCTGGGGTCCAGTGGGGCTGCCAGTCTGGCTGCTGCTGTCTTCCTGGGCTATGTTTCACTGAAGGTGACTGTCTCACTGACAGCCGCTAGAGGCGCTTCCGCGATTCTCACGGTGAAAGTCACAGTGAGAAGAAAGCTGGACGTCCATAGGAAAGCATTGAGTAATGCTTTAATATGAGCGGTTTGAATGCGCGCGGCTCTTGCCATGGGTGGAGAGTTCCCCAGCACAGAGGGAGCCCAGCGCTGGAGAAAGGTAAGTGGCTGAAGGGGTTTTAGCCCCTTCAGCCCAGTGGGAGGGGGGCCCATGAGGGTGGGGAGGCCTAATGACCCTATAGTGCCAGGAAAACTAGTTTGTTTTCCTGGCACTATAGTGCTCCTTTAAAACGGATGACCTAATCATGAAAGCTGAAGAAATTAAGTGATTAAAATGAAACAATCTTTGCAAGTCTGGAGTGCAAGTCTTCTTGTTGGATTGTAGATTAGAATGTATTGAACAAAATAATGTCTACTGGATGTCATAGTCTACCCCATTACTTGAAGCAATACCTTTATAAGATGCCCCTGAATCTGTATCCAGGACTTGCCAATCACTGTGATCATGGATATCGGGTCTCCTCATCCACATTTCAGTCAATGTATGGAAACACCTGTTAAGTATTTGGAAAGATTCAAAGAAATAGTTTTTTTTTTTTTTCTGCAGATGGCATAAAGAAATGGGAAAAAACAGAAATAGGGAATAATATATATATATATATATATACACACACATATATATATATATATATACACACACACACACAATTAGTATTATTAAAGAATGATCTTGCTTATTCTTTATTTAAAATCTCAATATACTGAATAAAATCTTTTTAAAAAACCACAAAAACACCCATATACCCTTCAAAGGTAACCTCTAGGAGCAGGTTTGTCCTAAATGTTCAACACACATATATATCCAGGTTTGTGAAACTTTATACTTTCCAATAACAGGCCAATTGACCCACAAAGGTAGTAAGTTAAAATATAGATATATACAGTGAAGAACAAGACACCCTTCCACTTTGAGGAGACGAACTCTCCAATTTCTACAGTTGCCTACAAGAGGGGGGGAAGAGGGGGGGGAAGAGGGGGGGGAAAGGGGGGGGAGAGGGGGGGGGGGAAAGGGGGGGGGGAGAGGGGGGGGAGAGGGGGGGGGAGGAGGGGGGGAGAGGGGGGGAGAGGGGGGAGGGAGAGGGGGGGAGAGGGGAGGGAGAGGGGGGAGAGGGGAGGGGGAGAGGGGGGAGAGGGGGGGGAGAGGGGGGGAGAGGGGGGGAGAGAGGGGGGGGAGAGGGGGAGGGGGGGAGGAGGGGGGGGGAGAGGGGGGGGAGGGGAGAGGGGGGGGGAGGGGGGGAGAGGGGGGAGAAGGGGGGAGGAGGGAGGGGGGAAGGGGGAGAGGGGGAGAGGGGGGGGAGAGGGGGGGAGAGGGGAGGGAAAGGGGGGGGGAGAGGGGGGGTGAGGGGGGGGAGAGGGGGAATCCTCCTCAGGATATTATAATAATAATAATAATAATAATAATAATAATAATAATTAAATACACACACATCTCTAGTAACAATGTATAAATAGTGGAGAGGATACTATTAAAGTAGCATGAGTATGCAACATTTCACGATTTGAATCAGGAAAAGGGAGATTAGATTGGAACATAAAACTTTACTTTATTAGAAACCCAAAAAATATACAATTAATCTCCAATGGATATAGATATTCTATTGTATTTTCAAAGAGGCTTAGAGTTAGAGTAAAGAAATTATAATACAAGTACCTAGAGCAAATAATCTCTGCAGTACAGAAGCGGCTGTCTAATTAGGCGATTTAGATGGCCGCCTAAGGTCTCGCGGCCACCTTAATCTCCTTAGGGCAGACTTAAATGTCAAGTCATCGGTCCATGACAGAGGACCCAACATCTGGAGGGGGCCCAGCGGCTTGCCCATTATGAGAGGGAGAGCATGCCTACATTTTGTAGCTCTGCCAGGTGTGAGCTGCAGACTGAAGTGTCTCTCAATCTCCAGCCAATCAGAGCATTGCCGGGGGTTACCACAGCAACGCTCTGACTTCTGGAGATCGCGAGACTCCTATCACATGGTCTGCAGCTCTGCTCCCAGAGGAGATGCAGACTGGATAGGAAGCCCAATGGACCACCAGGGAGCCAGCTAGCATTCTTATACCTTTTCCTCACTCGGCCCCCTGGCACCCTCTCCTTCCCGAACTCTGCCCCCTGGCACTCCCTGGCATCCCCTCACTCTGCCCCCTGGCACCCTCTCCTTCCCAAACGCTGCCCCCTGGCACTCCCTGGCATGCCCTCACTCAGCCCCCTGTCATGGATTGCAGGATAACATTTACAAGTAAAGGTTAAAGGATCTTAACATGTATAGCTTGGAGGAAAGACGAGACAGGGGGGATATGATAGAAATATTTAAATACATAAAGGAAATCAACACAATAAAAGAGGAGACTATATTTAAAAGAAGAAAAAACTACCACAACAAGAGGACAGTCTTAAATTAGAGGGGCAAAGGTTTAAAAATAATATCAGGAAGTATTACTTTACTAAGAGGGTAGTGGATGCATGGAATAGCCTTCCAGCTGAAGTGGTAGAGGTTCACACAGTAAAGGAGTTTAAGCAATGCGTGGGATAGGCATAAGGCTTTCCTAACTATAAGATAAGGTCAGGGACTAATGAAAGTATTACGAAAATTGGGCAGACTAGATTGACTGAATGGTTCTCATCTGCCATCACATTCTATATTTTGAGGTCACCCCTTCCACACACTGCCCCACGCTCACTTTAACCCCTACTGATCACGTCACCTCTCCCCCACACACACACACACACTCTCCCCCCCCCCCCACCACCACACACTCTCCCCCCCCCACCACCACCACACACTCTTCCCCCCCCCCACCACCACACACTCCCCCCCACAAAGTCATAAAACATAGCTTCACCATAAACAAAGTGCACAAAGGCCACAGGCAGCCCCCCCATTATATACAAAACACTGCAAGCAGCTACCACACACAGATGCTCACAGAAACAGATTCACATACAAGGATTCTCATGGTCAGACACACACTCTCAGGCACATACACAGGTAGACAATTCCAGACACACTCAAATACACAGAGCCAGATAAATACACATTGTGACTGTGTCTGTATTAGTCAATATTTCTTCATCAGTGGGTTTGTGTGTGCATGCATGTGCATGTATCAGTGTGCACATGTATTTGTGTATACGTGTGTATATAGGTACACGTATTAGGGTGTGTGTGCGCGTCTGCAATGTGATGGTGGTATGGTATGGGTAATGCAAAGATAAAGTTGCAAGCAATATATATTATATACATACACATTCATAGGGAAACACATATGATAATATACATGTAACGGGTTAAAGAATATGTGGGGAAATGTCTATGACATTGTTTACTTATATTTTACAAAATAAAGTTAGAAATTTTAAAAGCCCAACCAAAATGTTAATTTTGTTTCAAAAATAACCCCTTTACACTGGCACTTACGTCTACACAACTGCCAGGCTATACAAACATACCCAGGAATCGTGTATAAATTATTAGCAATAATTGCAAATTATGCCAGAACTACAGTCAAAGAGCTCACAACGCAGCGTCATAGGGAGCCATTACAATGCAAGGCTCTGGAGATAAATACACACACACACACACACACACACACACACTGTATCCAACGCTGCAAGCCTGCCCTTCATTATATCTACAGTCTCCAATTTTTTTCACTAATTAAGAGTTTCGCCTAAGGCCTCGCAAAGTCTAGAGTTGCCCCTGCTGCAGTATAATCCAAGTCAGTGTGGTACCTATTACATCCAACCACAACTGGAGTACTAGCAGTAAGAAAATGCCACAATTGAGGTATCTAGAAAGTAGCGCTTATTACTCCTAAATTAGAATACACAAAATAAAGGGAGGGATCACGTACATAGAACCTGACAAGAAAGAGCCAGATAAGAGGATGAAAATGACAGGCGATCTTGTAAATATATACAGTAGTGTACATTACTTTATGTTGTAAGCCAGTGTGTCTCAACCTTTTACAGATAAGTACCTCTGCATGTATAAATATATCCCAATGTAACCCTGCACCGAGAAAATAATTTCTAATCTTTCAAATTCAAATTAAACGTCTAGGCACAGGTATTTAAATTAAATTCCATATTGGATAACAAGCCTGATTAAAAGGTAGTAAAGAATATCATTTTCTAAATAAATAGGATATAATTCCCAGATTTTACCATTATGCATAACTCTTTCTTTATCCCCTCAGCAGTAAAGATAGAGGAATATAAATATTATCAAAAATGAAAGAAAAAACAGTATAGGTACACAGGCAGCCAATCACATAAGCAGAGGAAGTGACTATAAAAGGTCGGTGTCTCCCACAATCCCCCTCTTTCTTGCGGGGAACATGAACGATATCCCACTTGGCAAGAACAGGAAACATTAACAAATCGATAACTTCAAGCTAAAAGAGAGAGAGAAATATGGTAATAACCAAACTCCAAACTGAAGACTTACCAAACAGACTGTCGGTTGTTAATCCTCACCAGACTGTCTGTTGTTAATCCTTGTCCTCACCATAAGGACGTCTGCCCGAAGCGGCACCATGGGGGTATCTTCTAGCTGGGAAGAAGGGGGGAGCCCTCTGATCCTGGAAGCCCCGGGAGGGGAAAAAGGAACCTCTGCTGGCTCGGAACGAACCTCGGAAACTAGGGCCGCGTGGACGGTTCCTGCTACGCCCGGCCCCTCCGAAAACCTTAGGCGCAAACATGCGTTTCATGTTGGCCTGGGCCTTATCAATGGCAGTGAAGGTCTTGACATACGACCCAAGGTCTTTCACAAATGTAGTACCAAATAACATCTCTTCTTCGGATGAGCTCGGTTCCGCCACCGTCATGGCAGCCAATTTGGGGTTGATTTTTAGCAAAATCGCCTTACGTCTTTCCGTTGACATAGCGGTATTCACATTTCCCAAAAGGCAAATAGCCCGCTGGACCCAACCAACGGCCACATCAACATCCAGGGCCGAGTCGCCAGCTCTAGCGGCATCCAGAAGTTCATGCAGCTTCGACAAGGGGCCCAGGGTATCCAAGATCTTGTCTTGGCACCCTTTCAGGGAGTAGTCCAGGCCCTTTTTCGGTTTCCAGCCTCACTTGTTCAGAAATTGCGCGATCTGAGGGTCAATCTCAGGTGTCTTGCAGGCCGAACCCGGGAGGGAAGGCCTGGGGCACTCAGCGCGTAACTTATTGCGGCCCTCTTTGGAAAAGGGGGTACGCATGCGTCGAGCCACATACTGGGCGATATCCTCTGGGGGAACCCACTCCGCTGAACGGGGGTGTCGAAGGTAGTCTGGCTCAAACAGGGGGTTGCCCTGTGGATCGAACAGCGCCTTACTATCACCAGTGGAGCCCTGTATAGGACCCCGGGTAGCGGTAGAGGCCCCAGAAGGGGTCACACCCGTAAGGGGTAGATCCTCGCCCGACTCACCCTCATCATAGGAGTCGTACTCCATCACGTCTGAGTCATTTTCCACACTCCGGTCAGTATCCAACCCTTCATCCAGGGCCCTAGCCCGTTTCCACAGTCTAGCCTTTTTTTAGCCCGGCCAGGGGCTCTTTTGCGTGTGGGAGGCGCGCCTTCTGTGACTGCCTCAGGCGTGTCTATCATGGCAGGTAGAACCTGCATCGAGGAGTGGGAGTCGATGTGTTTAGCCTTAGCCTTAGCCTTACGGGCTCCAGGCATGGCTGGGGCAGGTGGGGGGGTCCCGACACCTAGGAGGGCAGGGGCCGCCAGGGAAGGCAAACGCTTGGTTTGCAGGGAATGGGAGAAGGAGGAGGATACAGCACCCATAGCAGATGCAAAAGCCTTTTGTAATGAAGATGCCATAGTGGCATCCAAAAGGGCCTGAAATTCCTGGGAGGCCACAGTACCCTCAGGATTATCCTATAAAGTCCCCAGCAAGGCCCTCTGGCCCCTCATCCCTGTCCTGCATATAAGTAAAAATAGACTACAAATGTACAGGAGCTCTGAGAAAAATATTAAAACTAAAACACAGGGTTGAGTAACCCACAGAAACAAAGAACGAAATAACCTGAATGCTGGTGTGCCCAGGGGACCCAGTGGCCTGCAAGAACTAATGGTAGTCAGACCGCACAGCGGGAGAGCAAGTGAGGCTGGCCACGAAGAAAGTCAGCCCCAAAATGTCCGCCACACGTGTAAGTATGCCGATCGCGGTCAGCCTACAGGCGGGGGAAGGGGCGCATGCACCCAACCCGCGATCGCTATGGGACAGTCGTGGCAGTGAAATACAGTCGCAGAAAAACAGCCCTGAAGTCCCGTGCGCCCCCCACAGAAGTAGGGCAGCGCGGGGACAAGGACAGAGATGGCACTCCCGGCGGGGAGAAGCAGGGAAAAAGGGTGGATAACCCAGGCACACCAGCAGGAGGTAAACAATCACAATAGTAATCAGACAAGCTGCACAGAGAAAAAGGCAGTAAAATAACAACAATAAAAGCACAAATATAAAATCACAAGAGGAGCAAAATACTTAGCTGGTCTGAGGGAGCAGCAAAGAAAGAGGGGGATTGTGGGAGACACAGGCCTTTTATAGTCACTTCCTCTGTTATGTGATTGGTTGCCTGTGTACCTATACCGTTTTTTTCTTTCATTTTTGATCATATTTATATTCTTCTATCTTTGCTGCTGAGGGAATAAAGAAAGAGATGCATAATATGAGCCTTTTACTTAATTCGGCTGTGTTGGGTCATATGTTATCCTGACAATATCCCTCTAGTATACTACTTACTGAGAAACATATTAGATCTTGCTGTGGAAGCCATCTGGGGGTACTAAAACAAATCGGCATTAAGTTTATACAACAACAAAAAAAGATAGAAAGATATAGGCAAACCTATAATATTACGTATATATTAAAGGAGAAAAAAAAACAAAAAAAAAACAAGCTTTTTTTTTCCAGACTGGCTTTTGCACATGGCACTTAAACTAGTAATTAAGGCCTTAAATAGACTTTAAAGTAAGGAAATAGATCACTGGTAACCATGTATATATGTATAGGCGACTTTAAAGAGACCAAAACTGAAAACAGAAGAAAAGATGTGCGCTCCTTAGTTCATAAGTAAACTTAGAAAAGGCCTTGTTTTATCAAAAATGTAATTCTGTAATAAAGTAAAATCACAAATCACAAGATAACGCTGGACATGTTGCTCCTCCCACAATGACTACTAGATTGCTAGTGGTAAGGCCAGTCTCATGTGCACAATAAATAAAAATTAAATAAACAAATATAAGACACAGCTATATTGACTAAAAATCTTGTGAAAATGATAGACACTTGCCAAAGCACCTCAAGCCAGGTATGTTGCAACAGTATCAGAAAAATTAAGCAGCATGTTGCAAACTGGCATGGGCCTGTGGTGTGTCAAAATGTGTCAAATCACATCAAAAATGTATTGTTAAAAATTATAGATCAGTCAAATTAAAGAAACACTATAGTCCCCTAAATTAATTTAGCAAAATAAAGAAGTTTTAGTGTATAGATCATTCGCCTGCAATTTCACTGCTCAATTCACGGTAATTTAGGAGTTACATCACTTTGTTTCTGTTTATGCAGCCCTAGTCACACCTCCCCTGGCTATGATTGACAGAGCCTGCATGAAAAAAAAAAAAAACTGGTTTCACTTTCAAACAGATGTAATTTACCTTAAATATTTGTATCTCAATCTCTAAATTGAACTTTAATCACATACAGGAGGCTCTTGCCAGGTCTAGCAAGCTGTTAACATAGCAGGGGAAAAGAACATCTTAATTAAACAGAACTTGCAATAAAGAAAGCCTAAATAGGGCTCTTTACAGGAAGTGTTTATGGAAGGCTGTCCAAGTCAAATGCAGGGAGGTGTCACTAGGGTTCATAAACAAAGGGATTTAACTCCTAAATGGCAGAGGATTGAGCAGTGAGGCTGCAGGGGCATGTTCTATACATCAAAACTGCTTCATTAAGCTAAAGTTGTTCAGGTGACTATAGTGTCCCTTTAATACAGTACTAAAAACATACAATAATGCAACAATAGAAAAATTATTAGGGCAATAGGATTTTCCTTCATTATGACTGTGTTAGCAGCATTTTGCCCATACCCAAAATTGCAGCCTTTAGCTTGTGTGCCCTTATCCACATAGAAGCTTATATACTGTGAGTTCCACCACTACTGCACATGCGTTTTGAGATGGAGACAAATGGTATGTGGGAGCTGGCAAAAGCAGAGAAACTAGTAACAAAAAAAAAAACCACAAACATGCCAAACCCAAGATAGGCAAACAGAGCAGCCATGAAACCATGCCAGGAAAAAAAATATATATCTGTAAAAAAGGCTCCAGATGATTTACAAACTCCAAGGCGAATATTTGGTATAAGTGATTAACTCAAGAGAAAGGGATAAAATAAGTTGCCACAAATAAAAGAAATATAAACATAGATAGTCAAACTGGCTAAGTATCCAAAGGGCTGTAGGACAGGCAAAAGACTGTCAATCCCTTTAAATTATTTTATTTTACCATCGGCTGTAAAGGGCAAAGCTAACCCATTAGTACGTGCTACCATAGCTAACAAAATTAATATATTCATTCTATGTTTCTATTGGAAATGCTAGCAGAATGCTTGGTTGTATAGGGAGAGGTATTAGCAGTAGAAACAGAAAAGTGATCATGCCATTGTACAGAACACTGGGCAGACCTCACTTGGAGTATTGTACGCAGTACTGGAGACCGTATCTCCTGAAGGAGAGTCAATTTTGAAGATAACTGGGAGATTGCTTAGATAAGGAAGACAAGTCAAGGAAATGGGGCAGCAATTCACCCCTTCATTAAGATGCAAGAGCAGATTGGACAACTCTACAGTTTATGGTTAGAGTTGATGGCTAAAATAGAAATCCAGTGCACTCACTTATCAACTAAACAGCTACTTTGATGCTGACAAATTTGACTAGTTTTATTAAAAACACCTAATCTAGGCAAAAAATAATGGGGGTTTAGTTACACTATATGATCATACATTACATAAGCCTGCCACAAACGTCAATGTACCCCATCTTTGGCAGGTCCTACTCTCACTGCCAACTGTCTACTAAATGAGCTACTCACTTGGGGAAATCCTTCCATCTCGAGTTCTCTGCAGTACAAGGCTTAAATAGGGTCCTGAGATGAGACACCTGTGACAGGGGGCGGTGCAAAACCAGGGAGCTGGCTAGACTCCTAAATATATATGGGAAAACAAGGGGCTGGCTGCACTCAACTAAACATGCTTATATAGGGTGCTGCGGGGGGCCAATAAGTACAGTAAAAATAGAAATCCAGCGCACTCACTTATCAACTAAACAGCTACTTTGATGCTGACAAATTTGACTAGTTTAATTAAAAACACCTAATCTAGGCAACAATAATGGGGGTTTAGTTACACTATATGATTACAATTGATCCAACACACAGTATTAGTATCACACTTAGAAATAAGGATAATGTCTAACCAGATCTTAGAATGGCCTTACTTATTGTACCAGAGAATAGTCAAAATACTAGCTGAGGTCAGGAACAGAGATTTCCCCAAGTGAGTTGATGGCTTACCACAAACCAGGAGACTTTTCTGGCATGGGTCTTGCACTTTCGCTAAAAACACGAGCAATACGAAACTGCTTATCAGTGTGGCGAGCTGCATCAAAGATTGTGACAAGGCGAGTTGGAATGCCCAGACATCGGAGCACTGAAAGGAACAAAAAATTGTATTAATGCAGAACCCTAGGCACAATTAAATCTTGTGCTTTGAAACAAGCATGCGATTATTGCAAGATTTAATAATTCTTCAAATTTTTATTTTATTATTTCTGGAGAGAACGAATACCAAAAAAAACAAAATTTTACAAACTCGTGCAAAGTACTCCTGCAGACACCCAACACTGCCCAAATGAGACTGGTCCATTCTGACGCCAGCTACGGAGAATTGGGACACTTCCATTCCATGTTGTAGGACTCACACCATTCTTGTAGTCCCCAGTCCAGTTTCCTAGAAGAATGCTATTCTCATTGTGATGGTTAACCTGCAGAAGAACACATTTTGTTTCTAAAAAGTTTGACTTGAGAAAAATAAATAAAAAGTAGCTGGATAAATTAAACTGATGCAAAATAGAACAAAAAAAAGGTTGCGCCTAAAATATACAGTAAAACATATAAGAGTGTATATAATAAATAATATAAAATAATACAATTTAATATTAAATGAAATATAAATGGATAATTGGCAATAGTCCAAAACACTTATCATAAGTCCATAATGGTAGATGCCATGTATAAGAACAGGGATCCTGAGGCGTAAAATGGGGTGTGTCTTCACAAAGGTGTCCTTGAAATCCAGTGAAGTAATATGTGGAGAAAAAAACAAGAGGAACTCCAATGGCACAGTATATAGATGAATAAAATGGTAAATAAAATAAAAGTAGTCTTACTCACACTTTTCAGAGCTAGAACCTAGCTCTGATATAACGCACGTGAAGTGGAATAATCCCCACTCAAGGATATGCGGAGTAATATTGATTGGCGAGTATCTGGCTCAGATTCAACGTCCAAGTTGGTATTATTCGACCCAGGGAGATAAAATAAAGTATATAGTGCTCTCTGTATAGTAATTAAAAGGTATAAAAAGAGAATAAATATACTACTCACAGTAAATAGAGCAGGCTTGTACTGCTCAATGTAGGCGCTTGGGTGGTATCATCCCCACCTAAGGATTCTTTAGGCTTCTCGTCAGGTAGATAGTATATGTATAGTCAGGTGAAAAAGAAATCAAAATGGCTATAAAATGTTTTATGCCAAAGTATTTTCTTTATTGTAAAGTAATAAAATTATATAAAATTGTATAATTTTATTACTTTACAATAAAGAAAATACTTTGGCATAAAACATTTTATAGCCATTTTGATTTCTTTTTCACCTGACTATACATATACTATCTACCTGACGAGAAGCCTAAAGAATCCTTAGGTGGGGATGATACCACCCAAGCGCCTACATTGAGCAGTACAAGCCTGCTCTATATACTGTGAGTAGTATATTTATTCTCTTTTTATACCTTTTAATTACTATACAGAGAGCACTATATACTTTATTTTATCTCCCTGGGTCGAATAATACCAACTTGGACGTTGAATCTGAGCCAGATACTCGCCAATCAATATTACTCCGCATATCCTTGAGTGGGGATTATTCCACTTCACGTGCGTTATATCAGAGCTAGGTTCTAGCTCTGAAAAGTGTGAGTAAGACTACTTTTATTTTATTCATCTATATACTGTGCCATTCCTCTTGTTTTTTTCTCCACATATTACTTCACTGGATTTCAAGGACACCTTTGTGAAGACACACCCCATTTTACGCCTCAGGATCCCTGTTCTTATACATGGCATCTACCATTATGGACTTATGATAAGTGTTTTGGACTATTGCCAATTATCCATTTATATTTCATTTAATATTTAATATTAAATTGTATTATTTTATATTATTTATTATATACACTCTTATATGTTTTACTGTATATTTTAGGCGCAACCAGGCCCGGACTGGCCATCGGGCAAACCGGGCAAATGCCCGGTGGGCCGCGATGGCCATGGGCCGAGGCCGGCAGGAAAGATCAAGAGATCTCCCCTGCCAGCCCATGCGCAGCAGCACCGGCCCCAAGATGGAGTTCTATCCCATCATGGGCCGATGGGGAGATCGGGAAGGGAGCCGGTCTCCCTCCGCGCACGGCGAGCAGCTTCCGTTCTCTTCTTCTCGCGAGCTCCGAGATTATCAGAGCGTTGCCATGGTAACCCGCGGCAACGCTCTGAAAAAACGGCGCTCGCGAGAGGGAGAGAGAGAGAGAGAGATGGTCTGTACCCTGCGGGGTACAGACTGAATTACCTGCCGCTGGACCGCCAGGGATGTGTGTGTGGCGTAGCCCCCCCCCCTCACTGGACCACCAGGTATGTGAATGTTCCCTCCCCCACATAAAAGTTAAAAGGGGGAATAAATTGATTTTTTTTTTTTTTTTTTACTTTTTAATAATTTAAGGCCATATACACACACACAAACACATTACACACATACAAACACACTACACACACTGCACCCCTGCACTAACACTCACTGCACCACTAACACACACACATTCTGCTCCCCTGCATTAACACACAAACACACACTGCACTAACACACAAACACACACTGCACTAACACTCACTGCACCACTAACACACACACATTCTGCTCCCCTGCATTAACACACAAACACACACTGCACTAACACTCACTGCACCACTAACACACACACATTCTGCTCCCCTGCATTAACACACACTGCACTAACACACACTGCACTAACGCTCACTGCACTAACGCTCACTGCACTAACGCTCACTGCACTAACGCTCACTGCACTAACGCTCACTGCACTAACGCTCACTGTACTAACGCTCACTGCACTAACGCTCACTGCACTAACGCTCACTGCACTAACGCTCACTGCAGTAACACACAAACACACACTGCAGTAAAACACAAACACACTCTGCAGTAACACTCACTGCACCACTAACACACACACACACATTCTGCTCCCCTGCACTAACACACACTGCACTAACGCGCACTGCACTAACGCGCACTGCACTAACGCGCACTGCACTAACGCGCACTGCACTAACGCGCACTGCACTAACGCGCACTGCACTAACGCGCACTGCACTAACGCGCACTGCACTAACGCGCACTGCACTAACGCGCACTGCACTAACGCGCACTGCACTAACGCGCACTGCACTAACGCGCACTGCACTAACGCGCACTGCACTAACGCGCACTGCACTAACGCGCACTGCACTAACGCGCACTGCACTAACGCGCACTGCACTAACGCGCACTGCACTAACGCGCACTGCACTAACGCGCACTGCACTAACACGCACTGCACTAACACGCACTGCACTAACACGCACTGCACTAACACGCACTGCACTAACACGCACTGCACTAACACGCACTGCACTAACACGCACTAACACACAAACATACTGCTCCCCTGCACTAACACACTACACACACAGCACCCCCTGCACTAACACACAAACACACTACACCCCCTGCATTAACACACTGCATACACTCTATACCCCTACATACACACTACAGCCCCTGCATTAACACACAATACACACTCTATACCCCTATATCCACACTGCACCTCCTGCACTTACACACAAACACACTACACACACTCTATACCCCTTATATACACACTATTCCCCTGACACTCACATACACACACTAAACACACTCTATACCCCATAAACCTACACTACACTCCCTGCACTCTCATACGTTATACCCCTATAAACACACACATCACACCCCCTGCATGCACCCACACTAATTTATATCCCCTATAAATACATATTCTGCACCCCTTGTACACACTACACCACCTATGCATACATTGTCCCCTCTATACACATGTGCTCTACAGCTCCCATATGCATACACACACTATAGCCCCTAGATACACTCACAAACACACAGTACAGCTCCTTACATGCACACACTCCACAGGCCCTATATAAATACACACACACAAACACACATACTTTACAACCCAGAGACACACACACTACAGCCACTAGCCACATGTAGTACGCCACAAACAGACCTCTTCACACACACAATTGCTCTACACACATGCAACGTCCAAACATTTACAACAACACAAGGAACATCCCCACACATGCACAACACTCTTTAACAGTCCGGTTCCTGTTTTGATCTCTGGTATCCCACTATTGAGGACACCAGAGACAAATCGCCAGCAAACGCAGCACAAACTCACCCCCCCCCCCCCCCCCCTTCCCCCCCAAAAAAAATCCTGGCATTTATTTTAGCCAGGAGCACTGGATGCTCTGGAGCAGTCACATTAACATACTCATTTGGTGGGGGGGGGAAGGGGGTGTGCGTGTCAATGGTGGTGACATGACATGCCCCCTTTCTGGCCCCGCCCCTAATAGTGGGCTGCTCTGCCTTTAATTGCCCGGGCTGAATTTTTGTCCCAGTCCGGCCCTGGGCGCAACCTTTTTTTGTTCTATTTTGCATCATTTCTTATCATTAGGGGATTATAGGGGACTCCCCTTTAAGGATTGCAGCCTTACTATTATTTTCTTGTGTGGCAATCTAGCGCTGATTTTTTCTCTTTCCATTTTGGATAAATTAAACTGCCTAGTCTGAATGATATACAAAGCACTGTGTTGGCAGTATAAAGGGGTTTACTCTATATCATGGGTAGGCAAACTTTTAGTAGTACTGTGCCAAAACAAGAACTTAAAGTCCCTTGTCATACCAATCCTATTTATTTTTATTAATTGAGGTGTGTATGTTGCAGTATTCTTGTGTTATTTATGGGTGCTGCGGTTGCTTTGTAGCGTTTTTTGTGTGCGTATGTGGGCGTTTATATTGTATTTGTGCACTAGAAATCTGAAATCCCAGCAGGCCTCTTGATAGGCCAGGGTCTTCTTCTGGCAGCCTCGAGTGCCATGCATGGCATACGTGCCATAGGTTGCTGACCCCTACTCTAGATATATACATGGCATGGCAACATGCTTCTAATCAAGGGATGGAGGTATGAAGGTGATATTCCAGTATGTGACCATAGAAATTAAGGTCTTAATAGGTCATTGCTGTGCCCTGTAAATACATAATTTCTGGGATGGATTTAGATGCAGGACTAGTGTTACAAGACTGGGCTGGCACGATTTGTAACACCCAACCTATTATTTTATAAAGTCTTCAGTTCTCCTGAAGGAAATAATGTCTGCTGCTGTATCCACTATGACCATCACTTCAGTACTGTAAAGCTTACAAAACATTGTGAGGGGCAAAGACACAAGATGGGAGTAGCATTGGAGCGTTTCAATCAATGCTAAAGAGTAAGTAAATACTCACCATACCACATAATGTTCTGCTGACATATTCAGCGCAAGATCTCCTTATTAGCTCCTGCTCAGGATCCCTTTTTACATCCAAACTCTGGTCATAAAGAGAGAAAATTATATCCAAAATGTCCTCTTCAAACTGGAATAAATCATACAGAAATACGTTAAAATGGGGGAGAAGGGGGAAGGGGAAGGGGGAAGGGGGGCACAGCTCTACTGGAAGCTTACAATATAGTATATACAGTGGCACTGTATGCCTACAGGGAAAATGCAGTTTTAGAAGTACAGTACTCTGAAATAATATGGAGTTTATTAATAGTAACTGAACCTGTCACCTATACATCCTCTCCATATGCTATGCACAGCATAAATCACCTTTCCAGGAGTAGGAGAAGTGCTGCTCAGCGGTCCTATGCCATAAGGTCGGGCTTTTGCGACATTCTGGTGGACACCGGCCACTGCGGATCCACACTGATATGTAGCCTCACGTCTGTCCACGGTGGTAGCGACAACGACGTGCGGGTGACTTCACGCAGAGGACGTGCACACATTTTGGGGTTAAAGGCCGGGTACGGCCAATTGGATTCACAAAAGGGATATTAAAACTCACTCATTTCTTCTACTCATTGCCCTGTAGTGGTTTCCCTTTGCTGGTTATCCGACAGTGTGTTCCTGATCGTGTTTCTTTGGTTTTTGACTTTGGCTTCGTTCTGACTTCCCTGAATTCTGGTATCCCTGACTGTAGCGGAGAGCCGATCTTTCACAGCTATTCTCCACTAGAGATCCCAGTGAGGCTCAGGAACAAGGTGATGATAAGTCCACAGGCAAGGTTTCTAGCAGGTAGAGTAATACAGCAATATCCCCATCGCAATCCCAATAACTGGACGACACACAGTTTCAGGAGTAGAACTGACAAGCTTTATTCCACAATGCCTTATAAAGCCCTCTCCCATGCAAGGGAGGAGGTTCTATCACTTAAGACATTATCCAATCTGTGAACAGTAACCTCCCACACATCTCCTTCCCTCCTCTAGCATCATAATCCCCTTATCATGTACATAGTTTTACCCAAGTTTTGGATGCACCCTAAATACTTGGGGTACATCCACAAATCCAATATCTCCAGATAGCCCTAGTCTGGAGGAACAACATCTGTTAAAATCAGCCCATTCGGATAAAGCGTTCGGGAGTTATGGGACTTTAAAGTATTGACCGACCGCAGGGGTAAAGTATCCGAAAACAGTTCCATGCATTTTGGCCCTGCGGTCGGTCACAAACAGGCGAATACAAACAGGTGAATTATTGCTGTTAAGTGGCCTGACGGGGATTCGGATGAATCCCCTAGTTCGTGGGGTTCTTTCTACCGAACGGCGGGCCGTTCGGTAGTTTCCCCACGAAGTATTGGGAGTCTGGAGGTCTCAGCGGTGGTTGCCTAGTCAAGTGTCCGATTTCGGTTCCAGACACTCGACGGCAAAACACCGCTGTTCGGCAGTTTAAGATGGCCGCCGCCACGTGTTCGTATCCCGAATGGCGGCCACCCAGAGGACAAAGACCACACTGCACGAATAGGTAATTACCCGTTTGCAACATTGTTGCAAACGGTAATTGAAGGCACACTTTACACAGGGTGGTCTGGTTGTTCGGTAGTTTCATTCCCTTGTTTCATTCGAATGATTCTACTGAACAACCAGAGGAATACAGTACTTTACACACATTCAACTGCCAATATAACCGGATACAATGATTTCTATGCATGTTCACACACATTAAACTAGCAATATGACCGAATACAATTATTCCCATACATGTTGTAGGACAGCCCGGTACCAATCCGCTACACCGACTATTGGCTATTTCTTGCAACTGTGTTTCGTTCTGTGTTCCTGACCTCAGCTAGTATTTTGACTATTCTCTGGTACAATAAGTAAGGCCATTCTAAGAGCTGGTTAGACATTATCCTTATTTCTAAGTGTGATACTAATACTGTGTGTTGGATCAATTGTAATCCTGACAAAACCTTCATTTGAGCAATAGACATAACATTTGAAATCCACCCTACTCATGGTTAAAGTCAGTGGTGGAATTACCACCGGTGCAGCTGCATCATGGCCCACACTATTTGGGGATCCATTGGGTGGTCCGACCGATATTACTGCTTTATCACTGATCAGGGGCCCGGTCTGGGGCTGTGGCCCTTTAAGAGCCTGACCAAACCCTGTAGTGTTGTTCGAGGGAGGGAGGAAGGGAGGGAGGCAGCATGAAGGGAAAGAGATATGAACTGCTGCAGACTCCACACTCACATCAGATTCAGCCAGCATCACCAGGACTCCAAGCAAGCCACCCTCCTGGACATAAACTAATAAGAGTGGCTGCATGTATAAAAAGTGATATTTATGTCTTTATGTCAGTGTGTGTGTGACTGTGTAAAAGTGTATATGAATGTGTGTGTTAATGTGTAAGCATACCTGTGTGCCTGTCTGTGTGTGTGTGTGTGTGTATCAGTGCTGGCGTGTCCATAAGGCGGCCCAGGGGCGCATATTTCTGGGTGTGGCCGGCAGGAGGAAAGCGCACAGTGTTCCTCTCCTGCCGGTCACTTCTCGTAGCGTGGCAGAGTGCCAGCAACTCAACCCACCCTGCTTTCCATTCTCTGCATTGCCGCGGACGGTGTGGTGGGGGCGGGGATATAAACACGTCATATCTCTGCTCCCTTTTGTTATCGGCATGGGAGGAAGTCCTCCCAAGAAGACTGGAGCAGAGAGGAGGGGGGCTGGCCATTTTAGGACTGTGTGTCTGTACATCTTATATCTGTGATTGTGTGCCCGAATAACTAGGTCTGTGTGCTTGTATGGTTGTGTGTCTGTATATATGTATTTTTCCCATATCTATGTCTGTAGATAGATAGGGGCTTGGGGGAAGAAAGACACAATGGGGCTTGGGGGGGGGGGGGCGGTGGGGGGAGTAGGAAATACATAAGAGGGATTGTAAGAGACAGACCAAAGGGGGTCTTTGATCACTGACAAAGAAATGATCAGTCTATAATTTTAATAGCAGGTGTATTTTAACAGTGAGAGATGGAACAAAAAAATTACAGAAAAACGCTTGTCAAAAAAGTTATACATTGATTTGCATGTCAATGAGTATTTGATCCCCTATCAGCAAGATTTATGGCTTCCAGGTGTTTTATATACAGGTGACGAGCTGAGATTAGTAGCACTCTCTCAAAGGGAATGCTCCTAATCTCAGTCTGTTACCTGTATAAAAGACACCTGTGCACAGAAGCAATCAGATTCCAAACTTTCCACCATGGCCAAGACCAAAGAGCTGTCCAAGGATGTCAACAAGATTGTAGACCTACACAAGGCTGGAATGGGCTACAAGACCATCGCCCAGCAGCTTGATGAGAAGGTGACAACAGTTGGTGCGATTATTCGGAAATGGAAGAAACACAAAATAACGGTCAGTTCTGGTGCTCCATGCAAGATCTCACCACGTGGAGTTTCATTGATCATGAGAACAGTGAGGAATCAGCCCAGAACTAAACGGGAGGATCTTGTTAATGATCTCAAAACAGCTGGGAACAATTGGTAACACACTATGCTGTGAAGGACTGAATTCCTGCAGCGCCCGCAAGGTCCCCCTACGCAAGAAAACACATGTACAGGCCCATCTGAAGTTTGCCAATTAACATCTGAATAAATTAAGTGGAGAACTGGGTGAAAGTGTTGTGGTCAGATGAGACCAAAATCGAGCTCTTTGGCATCAACTCCATTCACAGTGTTTGGAGGAGGCGGAGGAATGCGGCCTATGACCCAAACAACACAATCGCCTCCGTCAAAATGGAGGTGAAAACATTATGCTTTGGGGGTGTTTTTGTGATAAGGGGACAGGACAACTGCACCTCATCAAAAAGGACAATGGTCGGGGCCATGTACCATCAATTCTTGGGTGAGAAACGCCTTTCCTCAGCCAGGGCAGTTAAAATGGGTCTGGTATTTCAGCATGACAATGACCCAAAACACACAGCCAAGGCAACAAAGGAGTGGCTCAAGAAGAAGCACAATAAGGTGACGGGTGGCCTAGCCAGTCTCCAGACCTTAATCCCATAGAAAATCTGTGGAGGGAACTAAAGGTTCGAGTTGCCAAACGCAAGCTTTGAAACCTTAATGACTTGGAGAGGATCTGCAGAGAGGAGTGGGACAAAATTCCCTCCTAAGATGTGTGCAAACCTGGTAGCCAACTACAAGAAACATTAACCACTGATTGTCAATGTTTTGCCACCAAGTACTACATAGAAGGGGTCAAATACTTATTTCACTCATTGACATGCAAATCAATTTATAAAACTTTGACATATTTTTCTGGATTTTTTTTTTTTTTGTTACGCTGTCTCACTGTTAAAATACACCTTCCATTAAAATTATAGACTGATCATTTTTTGTCAGTGGGCAAAAGTTCAAAATCAGCAGGGAATCAAACACTTTTCCCCCCTTACTGTATGTATGTATGTATGTATGTATGTATGTATGTATGTATGTAGCAGTGTATATGCATACATCCAAGCAAACTAAACATGCTAACATTCCTGCAATCCAACCCAAATATTGCATCCAAACACACCCCTGCATTCAAACTCAAATTATATACAAACACACCCCTTCACTGAAACACCAATACTACACACAAATGTACATCCACAGTTAAAAACAAGCATTACATCCAAACACACCTCTGTATTAAAACACTAAATATATATATCCAAATATTCCTTCAAAACACCAACACTACACACAAGTACAGCACTGTTTTCAAATGGTGTGTGCATATATAAGGTTGTATACAAATAAAAATATGCCGCTATATGCACACACATACTCTATACAAAAACATGCTTCTATTCAAACGCACAAACACTGCTCACAAATACAACCCTGCAAAGAAGGGCAAATGGTAGATTACTAGCTGGCATAGCATCGTTAGAGTTGAAAGACAAAAGGAGGGGGGAGGGGAGGAGTGCCCAAAAACATTTCTGCACCAGGGCCCTCTCTACATTAGTTCAGCCAATCAAAGACTTCCCAATGCAGCTAAATGAGAAGTTTTGAAAGGCAGGTGCTCTGAGCAATTGCTACCTCACGTTTAGCTCCACTTCGCTAAACATCCAGGAAGTTTGATTGAGATTGATTTGCCAGGTGATGTAAAAAGGTTACATGTTTGATTTGATTCAAGTCAATATATTTTCATAGAAGTTGGACTTTCAAATGATTTTTAAGTTTTCTGATAGCAAAACTCAGCAACTGCAAAATAACCCATGGGCTTTTTACCCTACAACCTTCCTTGTTGCAATAGTGGATTGATAGTAAGATGCTTGGTGGTGGACCTTTAGTTGTAGTGGCCATGAGAAGAGGCAAGTGCCACGTTAGCAAAGACCTATAGCTGTATTAAAATTACAAAGACTCTTCCTGGTGTTTGGGGTGTGTTTACTACACAATTATTGTAATGCTAAGAGTTGTACGTAGATTATTTTTCGTTATAATCATGTAAACACTCCTCATCCCTGCCTTTGATGCCATTGGACAATATACATTACCTGTCCAAAGTCCCATGGTCTACTGTTAATGATTGGTTCATGGCCATATAAAATTAGTCCAGTATCATTTAGTACATATTCTCTTCTTTCCTCTTCAATGGGCATGAATACCTCGTCACCTGCAAAGTATATGAAGGACAACACATGATTATTTACCAATGTGAGAATTTTTTTATATTATATATATATTTTATTTTTTTTTATATATATATTTTTATATATATATATATTTTTTTAGTTTGGCTATTTTGGAATACCGTGACTCCCAATGGACTAAATGAATATATTTCTTATTTGCAATTTCAATTTAGATTTAAATTTGCCTATGCATAAATAGTTTTTTTTCTGTTTCCTGGTTTTTGTTTTTTTTCCAGGAATTATAATTAGGTATATAATGTCCTAATAGTTTTACAATATTAACGGCATTGTCTATATTCTGCAATATGTGGCTGTTCTCATTGTGGATGTTTATGGTGTACCAACATTAGAACTCATTCCTCCTGTGACTCACTCCAGCCCAATAGTTTAGCTTAAAGTATTAAAAGGATACTGCAGACCCCTAAAGCTTTTTGAACAGTTTGTTCTTCTAAAAGCTAGCTAACCCCAGGTTAAATAGAAAAAAATTACCATGTCAGACTTCTGGCTCACCTTTGAGCTCTACAGAGAGATAATCTGTTCCTGGTTCCCTCAACGCAGAGAAGAACCAGCCTTGTGCCTACACAAATTGGTGGATTTAGGGCACAAACTTCCCATTCTATGACTATCCCAAGGCAATGAAAGCTGTAGCTCCTTTTTACATCCGTACAGATTGGAGCCAACTTGATACGGAGCTATTCAAAACGCCCTGGTAAATGCCTTGCCAGCCTCTTTCTAGGGAGCCCAGGAGCTGTCCGACTGGCCACCTCAGGTACCCCCCCTGAGGCTGGCACCTAGTTGTGATGCAGGCGGGTGGTGAGGGAGCACTCTCCCCTGAGATCTCCCCTGCTCCCTCGCACACACTGCGATGCTGGAGCCAGAATGTGACATCACTACGGCCCCAGCATCACTGAGAGGCATGCGAGGGAGCCAAGCTTCCTCGCCGTGTGCCTGACTTTCCGACTGACCGCCAGATGACCTGCAAGCCCCAGTAGATCCCAGGGAAGAATCTACCAAAATTACACCAAAATGTAAGCAAAAAAAATAAAATAAATGCGAGTGTGTTAGTGCGTGTCTGTTAGTGAGTATCAAAGAGTGTGTGTGTGTGTGTCACTGAGAGTGTATATGTCAGTGAGTGTCACTGAGAGTGTGTGTATCCATGTCTGTCAGTGAATGTGTGTGACACAGTATGTCTGTCAGTGAGTATGCATCTGTATCTGGTCAGTGAGTGCGTGTCTGTAAGTGTATATGTGGATCTGTCAGTGAACGTGAGTGTGTGTTGGCTAAACAGTGTGAGAGACAATGACTATCTGTAAGTGAATGTATGTCAGTGCATGCATCAGTGAGGGTGTGTGTGACAGGAAGAGATATTTGGAGGGAGGGGGGGGGGGGGGGTGCCTGAGTTTTGCCATGTCCAGGACAGCACAAAACCAGAATATACCACTGCTCCATGTCAAATATCTTCATGGTGTACACTTTGAGTTTCACCATTGTATAGTTGTGCTGTATTCTTCTGTGATTGTCCATTCTCCAGTGTCACAGAATAAATACATTCTGGTGCTCAGTAATCCAGAGAAGGTTGCTTGTAACGATTTAGTGAACGTTCAAATGTAACCCAAACCAGATCTCCAAATTTTAAAAATTAGAGATTTATTTTGTTGGAACTTCCTTTTTTGCCATTTTAAATGGAACACATTTTTTTGGTATCAGAAGGTCTAATTTAGACTTTCATTTCTTTCTATCCGTAGCAAAGCTGGTGATTCACATGTTGCTGGGAGCTGCATATACAGGTAATGTACCAGAAAGTGCTCTACAGATTGTTTGCACCCATGACTTCTGTTTAAGTGTGCTTTTATGGATTAAACAAACCCCTCAGCCTGGCCATTTGACCGAGGGTGATTAGGAGTTAATGGTTTGATTCCATGCGAAGCAAGAACCTCATTTAAGCTCTATAGAAACAAAATGCCTCCAGGTCATGCAACGTCTTTGATCGTCTTGAATGAACCACACATTTGAGATCTCCCCAGTGTGGCTTGATGATATTAAGGTCAGGAGACTGATGTTGGCCACTCCAGAACCTTCACTTTTAGGCTATAACCACTGGAGGGTCAACTTGGCCTTGTGGTTAGGGTCATTTTCATGCTGGAAAGTCCAAGAGCTTCCAATGCGCATGCCTTCATGCATTAGAATGCAAATTGTCTGCCAGTATTTTCTGATAACATACTGCATTCATCTTGCCATCAGCTTTCACAAGATTCCCTGTGCCTTTAGAACCCACGCCCCTGCAAAGCAAAAATAAAAACTAAATCAGTGAGCCACCCCCACCTCTCCCAGTGAAGATGGTATTCTTTTCACTATAGGCCTTGTTGACCCCTCTCCAAACATAGTGTTAATGGTTGTAACCATAAAGCTCTATTTTTGTCTCGTTACTCCAATTACAGTGTGCCAGAAGCGGAGGCGTGTCAAGCATATTGTAACCAGGCCTTTTTGTGGCATTGGTGCTGTAAAGGCTTCTTTCTGGCAACTTGACCATGCAGCTCATTTTTGTTCAAGTATCGCCATATTGTGCTCCTTGAAGCAACCACATCGTCTTTTTCCAGAGCAGTCTGTATTTCTCCTGAAGTTACCTGTGGGTTTTTCATTGTATCCCAAACCAATTTTTTGGCAGTTGTGGCTGAAATCTTTCTTAGTCTATCTGACCTTTGCTTGGCATGAAAAGAAACCTGAATTGTCCACTTCTTAATAAGTGATTCAGGGCGTTGGATATATTTTATTATCCTTTTCCATCTTTATAAAGTTCCATTAGCTAGTTACGCAGGTCTTTTGACAGTTTTTTTCTGCTCCCCATGGCTCAGTATCTAGCCTGCTCGGTGCATCCACGTGAGAGCTAACAAACTCATTTAATATTTATACACATACACTAGTTGCAATTTAAAAAGCCACAGGTGTTGGAAATTAACCTTTAACCTGTATGTGTCACCTTGTGTGTCTCTAACAAGGCCAAACATTCAAGAGTATGTAAACGTTTGATCAGTACAATTTGGGGGATTTCTGTGATTATGAATTAAAAAGGAGCCAAAAACACCATGTGATAAATTTCTTCATATGATCACTATCCTTCAACAAAATATTTTTTTTGCATAATCAGTTATTTTCAAAATCAATGCCAAAATTTCACAACTTCTGCCAGGGAATGCAAACTTTTGAGCACAATTGTATATCATCGTCAAGATAGGGGGGAGTTTGTGAGGGGATTGTTGTGCCATCATTTGTTTTTCATGCTGCTTTAAAGCCCATTGAATTGCGGTTGGCATGGAATGCCGTTATGCAATTAAATTTTATTTACTGATGTTGTGGACATGAGTATTACGTCTGGCCATTTATAATGGACATTAATTATGACCAAATAGGTTTGACCTGCAACTGGTCCTGCAGAGTCAACATGTAGTCTTGACCCCGGTTATTCTACCAATGGCCAGGTTTGTATGCAAGATTTAGGTGGGTTTCTTTACACCTGGTTGCAACCATTTGAATTCTTAACCTGTTTCCTTATTTTCATTTCTAGTAACCAAAAAAGGGATTTCTAGAGGTTTGCTTAATTCGTAGAATTCCAGGATATCCTTTATTTAAAAAAAAATAAAAAAAATTTAAAAAAAATATATATTTTTTTTTTTTACATTTAGTTTTCTTCCACTCATTTTGAGAATAAGAACTCTGAATCACATCACAACCCAGTCATCCATTATTAGGACTTCCAGTCTTACTGATCTGCGACATCCTTTTTCAGTATACTTCTTGACAACCGCTTATAATCAGCCACTATGATTGATGCATTATCTTTTACACATGTTTCAACATTTGTGGAATACATTTATTTCAAGATTACCTGCAGTAAAAATAATGTTATAAGTCTCACTTGCAAAACTAAGATTAAGGGGTTCCAGGTGCTAAAATCAATTGCACAAAAATGTATATCAAATATATGAAATAAAAACAGTTAAACAAAACAGGTGGCGGGGGGCGTGATGTTGGAAGACACGTGACGAGGACGCGCACGCAATGAGGGTAGGAGACAATGCCCGCGGGGAAGAAGCGGCTGAGTGTTTGACGGGAGAGTGAAGCAGCGAGCAGTGCGAAGGAAACAAGCTAAGCGAGGAGAGACTCGGAAACCAAGGAAAGCAGTGCTGGTAGTCACTGATACAAACAAATGTAGCGAACATATCGTGCTGAGAAAAAGAAAATAGGAAACAAGTGCGAAATTATTATAAGCTAAGTACTTGTACCTGGCATTCTCATTGTCACTAATATTTTAATACCTTGCTTTGTTATCAGGTATTTTTAATTTTTTTATTATCATTCCAATATCCTACTATAAGTCCATTATAAGCTCTAAAAGCTAAGTGCAACCATTGATGGGTATGACAGTTGGTATTCAAACCGCCGTTTCATAGAAGCACTGACAAGGTTGCCATGATTGAAGCCTGAAGCCTGTAAGCGGAAAAAATAAAATAATGAAAATCCGCAAAAAGGAAAGAAAGGAAAAAGGAAATCATTTTATCTAATATTTTTCTTTTTAGAGCAAATTTTTTTTTCTTTTTTTTTCCTGTTAAGGGGAACAATCTATAGAGAGTAAAAGCACAACATATTGGATTAGTACTCTTAAAAGTGGAAAATTTAAAACAGGTTAAAATGGCATCAAGTCAAGAAACAGAGATTTCAACAATGGAACTCTCCCATTCTACCTTACCACCTTCCCTGAAAATAATGATAGAAGAAGCTGTAAAAGATATTAAAAGGGAACAAACTGACAAATTCTTAGATATAAAATTGGATATTGCAACATTAAATGATAAAATGCAAAGCAGAGAAGAAATAAGAGACTTTCAAATGAATGAGTTAAAAGAATCCCATAAGACAATAATAAAATTAAAAGAAATGGAAGATAAAGTCTGCATAATGGAAGACAGATCAAGAAGATGCAATTTGAGGATCAGAAATATTCCTGAGGAAGTAACGGGTAGCAATTTAAAATAATTTTTTGGAACTTTTATGGACCATATAGGAATACAGAGGAAACAACTAGAGCTACAAGTTATAAGCATACACAGATTACCGCAAAGAAAACAAGATCATAAGTATCCTAGAGATGTAATTGTTGCAGTATACTCACAAGATTTTAAATCACAGATGTTTTATAAAGCATGAAATGCGCCAATTACAGAGGATAATTTTAAAAATCTAAGAATTCTGAACGATCTTTCCGCTACTACAAGGTCCAGAAGAGCAACGTTTGCACCAATCTTTACGATTTTGAAAAAACAATCTAAAGTTTAAATGGAACCCCCAATCTAAACTGCTAATTTCATATAAAGACGAATGGAGAGGATTCAATTTGCTAGAACACGCACTGGAATGGCTAAATGCTAATGACTTGGCTTAAAATTTGGAGTTCCAAAAAAAAATATTCTTTATGTAATTAAGGGAAATATGACATAACACATTGATAGTACACTTAGTATGAATAGGTTTGCAATCAAGTATGAAAGCAGCCTTATAATGAAAGTCAAGTCTATGCACTGAATTTGCACAAGAAACTCAAAATAAGTTAAAGTTAATAATTGGGAGATTTTTTTTTTTTTTTATGAATTATTAGAATTATATGAAACGTATGTAATTGATTAAGATAGTAGGCACGTTTACAATTAACGATTGGATCCTGCACTAAATCTACATATGAAACTTAGTCTTAAGAAAATGTGTGATGAGATTTAATGTTTGGATATATGTCATAAGATATAGGTGTTAATTAGTGAGACAAACTACATGTCTATAAACATCTAGTTTGGGGATCACAAAATGATAGGTTTTTTTTGTTTTTTTAATGTAATTTAATAGATATTGATACTAAAAGGGAAATATGGCATAACACTTTGATAGTACAGTTAGTATGAATAGGTTTGCAATCAAGTATGAGAGCAGCTTTGGATATTATGAAAGTTAAGTGTATGCACTGAATCTGCACAAGAAATGCAAAATAAGTTAAAGTTAATAATTGGGAGATTTTTTTTTTTTTTTATCAAGATAGTAGGCACGTTTATAATTAACGATTGGATTTTGCACTGAATCTACATATGAAACTTAGTTTTAAGAAAATGTGTGATAAGATTTTATTTTTGGATATAAGTTATGTAACGGATCACCTGGCACCCCGACTGGGTACCTCCGTTAATGGATGCTCCTAGTGCTTCCTGAGGACTCCAAGCACTCTGGCAGACACCACAATCACCGAATCCGAGAAACCTTTAAATTCTCCCAAGCATATGAATGCTGTAGACCATTGAATAGGAACCATACGAATAGGCTTGTACTCCTAGCAGTCAACTGGAACAGCATGCAATAAATCCTTCCCCCAATAATGAGACGACACATCACTTTGAGGGTAAAACAGGAACTCTGGACTGGCTCATCCAGCCTGGCTTTTATTTCCATCTCACACATACAGGCCACACCCAGGGGGAGGCATAAAAGAACCAATGACATAGATGTTACCTCCCACACATCCCCTCCCCTTAGTGTGACACATAATCCCATTATACATACAGTGTAAAATATACTTTTACACAACTTTCATAACTTTAAAACCATACATCACATTCACATAAAAATACATATCCACAATCAATCCATTCAGGGGAACAACATATTAAAAAATGGCATGAATCCGACCAGGGGTTCAAAAGTTACTAAAAGTATCTTTTGTTCCTTTCTGGCTGGCAGAAAAACATCCCCACAATGCACCCTGGTTTCCTCCCTTCTGCCCTGGAGTTAATTGGAGAAGTAATCCAATTACCCAGGACTCCATTAACCACATGGTTGCAAAACAACATAAAACACTTTAAAATACATAAAGTCACATTTACACATAACACACAGACATTTCACCTATCCCCAGATAGCTGGGATCTGCACGCACAAAACTACCGAATAGCGCGCAGATCCTACTCACACAGTACAATTGCCATGGAGCTAAAGTCTTTCCCATAGTCTTTCATTATATGAATAGGCTCCATGGTACGGCTATCTGGGGTATCACATTCCCATAAAGTCTGGTCCATAGTCCAAAGGCAAGAGGCGGGCAATCAGCCCCGTCCAAGGACACGTGGCGAGGTCGGTTTCGCCACACTTCTCCCCTTTACCCCCCAGACTAACAGGGTACTTGACCTCCTGCCGGTCAGTGCCCTTGTTAGTCCAGCAGCCCACCCACAAGACAGAAACAGCAGAGCAGCCCACCCACAATAAACAGTTACTACACCTGGGTGAGGGAGAATCTTGTCCAGGTTCAGGTGCCTCACCACGGCTGTGTGGGGGACTGGTAGGCTGCCTTGGTAGGTTGCTGAGGGGGCAGAGACCAGCGGTACTCTGTCCTGTTGCCAGCACTACCACGGGAGTAGTCTGGTTGGAGCCTGGTTGCTGGAGACCGACTGTCTCCCCTTTAAATACACCGCTCTGCTGCTGGAGACCGACTGTCTCCCCTTGAGTTACACCGCTCTGCTGCTGGAGACCGACTGTCTCCCCTTGAGTTACACCGCTCTGCTGCTGGAGACCGACTGTCTCCCCTTGAGTTACACCGCTCTGCTGCTGGAGACCGACTGTCTCCCCTTGAGTTACACCGCTCTGCTGCTGGAGACCGACTGTCTCCCCTTGAGTTACACCGCTCTGCTGCTGGAGACCGACTGTCTCCCCTTGAGTTACACCGCTCTGCTGCTGGAGACCGACTGTCTCCCCTTGAGTTACACCGCTCTGCTGCTGGAGACCGACTGTCTCCCCTTGAGTTACACCGCTCTGCTGCTGGAGACCGACTGTCTCCCCTTGAGTTACACCGCTCTGCTGCTGGAGACCGACTGTCTCCCCTTGAGTTACACCGCTCTGCTGCTGGAGACCGACTGTCTCCCCTTGAGTTACACCGCTCTGCTGCTGGAGACCGACTGTCTCCCCTTGAGTTACACCGCTCTGCTGCTGGAGACCGACTGTCTCCCCTTGAGTTACACCGCTCTGCTGCTGGAGACCGACTGTCTCCCCTTGAGTTACACAGCTCTGCTGCTGGAGACCGACTGTCTCCCCTTGAGTTACACAGCTCTGCTGCTGGAGACCGACTGTCTCCCCTTGAGTTACACAGCTCTGCTGCTGGAGACCGACTGTCTCCCCTTGAGTTACACAGCTCTGCTGCTGGAGACCGACTGTCTCCCCTTGAGTTACACCGCTCTGCTGCTGGAGACCGACTGTCTCCCCTTGAGTTACACCGCTCTGCTGCTGGAGACCGACTGTCTCCCCTTGAGTTACACCGCTCTGCTGCTGGAGACCGACTGTCTCCCCTTGAGTTACACCGCTCTGCTGCTGGAGACCGACTGTCTCCCCTTGAGTTACACCGCTCTGCTGCTGGAGACCGACTGTCTCCCCTTGAGTTACACCGCTCTGCTGCTGGAGACCGACTGTCTCCCCTTGAGTTACACCGCTCTGCTGCTGGAGACCGACTGTCTCCCCTTGAGTTACACCGCTCTGCTGCTGGAGACCGACTGTCTCCCCTTGAGTTACACAACTCTGCTGCTGGAGACCGACTGTCTCCCCTTGAGTTACACAACTCTGCTGCTGGAGACCGACTGTCTCCCCTTGAGTTACACAACTCTGCTGCTGGAGACCGACTGTCTCCCCTTTAGTTACACAGCTCTGCTGCTGGAGACAGACTGTCTCCCCTTTGGCTAAACAGCCCTGTTGTGGGGGGGGCAGGACCGACCATCCCTACCCCCTGTGCTGGAAGTGCAGAGACCACGGTCCCATCTGCACAGGTGTGGGGCTTACAGTCTCCCCCTGGTACATTAAGCTGCCGCTGGAGAGAGGTGGTAACCAGCTCCTCTCCCATTAGAACACTCTGCCGCTGGGGAATGGAGACTGGGCTCTCTATTCCCTGTACATTAATGATCCGCCGCTGGGGAGAGGTGGTAACAATCTCCTCTCCCATGCATACTTCCCGTCTCTGCGGAGGGAGACCGACTGTCTCTCCTCCCAGCACAGAGTCCTGCTGTGGGGGAAAGGGGGCTGGGCTCTCTATTCCCTGCTGGATACTCTGCCGCTGGGGAATGGAGACCGGGCTCCCAATTCCCAACAAATCACACTGCCGCTGGGGAGGGAGGACGGCTCCTTCAGCTCCCTGTAACTTGGGCGCAGAGACCACGGTCCCATCTGCGCTGGTGTGGGGCTTACGGTCTCCCCTTGGTGGGTTAGGCTGCCGCTGGAGAGAGGGTGTAACAAGCTCCTCTCTCTGAACTGTAACCTGCCGCTGGGGATCTGGGCCGACTGCCCAGCATCCCTGTAGGGCCGGTAGAGAGACCTCGATCCCATCTCCACCTGCCATCTGTGGGTCTCTCCAGGACCAGTCTATGAGGTCCCCTATTTCTGCAACTGGTAGTGAAGCAGGGGGTACCTCTGCCGCGTTTTCCCAGCTATAGGCTAGCAGGTCTGGGTCTGCCACCCAGTTTTCCCGGTCTGCGTCCCTGCTCTGCGGCTGGCAGGAATTTAATAGTTCTACATAGTCCATCTCCAGCTCTCGTTCCATGGCAGCGAAACGGCGGAGGTCTTCTCCCAGTCCAATAGATCTCGGGCCCTGTATCATCTCACCTCGGTAATGAAAGATAGCCCAGTACCGTGACTCTGCTGGACTGCCGAAGTCGACATCCTCCACTAAGGCTTTCCACAACAGGCCAGGGCTCGTGTAGTTCTCCCCCTCTGGCTGGATGCCCTCTGCCCTCCACGTCTCTGGCTGGACAGTGCACCACCACAGTGCGCGGTATGAGGCGTCCAGGCTCAGTTCCCTTTCCACGAGGTACTCTAGTTGTCTTACCCGCTGCCCTCCAGGTTGGTCTCCCAGAAGCGGCATCCGCCAGGCCATTTGTTCCTCCAACTGGTATGCGACACCAGGAAGGCGCTGCTGCCGTTGATACTGGACTTCCTCCAGGGCATCGTACCATAATTCTTTCCGGGCATTATCTCTCCATTTTAATTCACTCTCTTCCTCAGGTGTGTGTGTTGCCCAGGGGTCTACGAACCCCATTTTCCCAAATCTTTGTGTAGACAGGGACGCTGTAGGCACACTAGCGTCGCCCTCAATTTGTAAATCCAAACGTACTGTGTCTCCGAGCTGCTTTACCTCGCACTAGGACGCCATCCCACCATTTGCCACCAATGTAACGGATCGCCTGGCACCCCGACTTGGTACCTCCGTTAATGGATGCTCCTAGTGCTTCCTGAGGACTCCAAGCACTCTGGCAGACACCACAATCACCGAATCCGAGAAACCTTTAAATTCTCCCAAGCATATGAATGCTGTAGACCATTGAATAGGAACCATACGAATAGGCTTGTACTCCTAGCAGTCAACTGGAACAGCATGCAATAAATCCTTCCCCCAATAATGAGACGACACATCACTTTGAGGGTAAAACAGGAACTCTGGACTGGCTCATCCAGCCTGGCTTTTATTACAATAATACACATACAGGCCACACCCAGGGGGAGGCATAAAAGAACCAATGACATAGATGTTACCTCCCACACATCCCCTCCCCTTAGTGTGACACATAATCCCATTATACATACAGTGTAAAATATACTTTTACACAACTTTCATAACTTTAAAACCATACATCACATTCACATAAAAATACATATCCACAATCAATCCATTCAGGGGAACAACATATTAAAAAATGGCATGAATCCGACCATGGGTTCAAAAGTTACTAAAAGTATCTTTTGTTCCTTTCTGGCTGGCAGAAAAACATCCCCACAATGCACCCTGGTTTCCTCCCTTCTGCCCTGGAGTTAATTGGAGAAGTAATCCAATTACCCAGGACTAAAGGCAGACTCCATTAACCACATGGTTGCAAAACAACATAAAACACTTTAAAATACATAAAGTCACATTTACACATAACACACAGACATTTCACCTATCCCCAGATAGCTGGGATCTGCACGCACAAAACTACCGAATAGCGCGCAGATCCTACTCACACAGTACAATTGCCATGGAGCTAAAGTCTTTCCCATAGTCTTTCATTATATGAATAGGCTCCATGGTACGGCTATCTGGGGTATCACATTCCCATAAAGTCTGGTCCATAGTCCAAAGGCAAGAGGCAGGCAATCAGCCCCCTCCAAGGACACGTGGCGAGGTCGGTTTCGCCACAAGTTATTATAGGATATAGGTGTTAATTAATGAGACAAACTACATGTCTTTTTCAACATCTAGTTTGGGGATCACAGAGTGATTTTTTTTTTTTTTTTTAAATAATCAATCTTAAAATAGAAATTAAGATATAAATTGTAGATGGAGCCTTTGGTATGATATGGTATGCAATAGTTATTGAATAAGACAGATGGCATGTTTATAAGCTAGAGTTTGTAACAATATACCCCTGCACGCAAGATCCAGCTAAACAGAAGGCAGAACAGAGGAGAGATACGTCTACCGGACCTTAGAGTGGCCGGACTCGACGTATATAGGAGAAGTACAGAGTCAGGAACAATCCGAGGTCAAGGGCACAAAGAGACAGCGTAAACGAGGACAAGCCGGGGTCTGGTACACAGGTAACAGCAAGCCGGCAAACAGAACAGAAAAGGATAAAGCGAAAACGAAGTCAGAATACAAAGCCAAGGTCAAATACGGAGGAACACAACTGAACACAACAAGCGCTAAAGGTAACTGAAACAGAAACCACGATAGGGCAAGGAACTAAGGGAAAATATATATTTGATAGATGTGAATAAGTATGTACTGCTCTTCCTCATTTTCAATAACCAACTAGTCAGAAATTGGAATTAAAATGTCTGAATTTTATAACCAGTTGACAAAATTCTAACAGGTAACAACTCCCTCTCCCCCTTACCTATTCAGACTTAGAGCGAGTAGTTAAATAAATAAAGAGACTTCGTAAGTCTCTTATCTTCTCTGCGGGTTGGGTTGTCTTCCCCCATAGGGTACACAAGAAGGTACCCAGACCTTGGTTCACATCCGATTATCCAAGAGAATGTTAAGTATTTTTTGGGTAATGACTGAGATAAATGTTATTGTATGTTTAAAGTATGTCCGAATGATTTGGGTTAAACTCTTAAGCGGTTTAATATATAAAACGATATATGATTAGATTAATTTCCATAAATGCGCAAGGCTTAAACTCACGTTAAAAGAGGCTTTCTATATGATGTAATGACCAGAGAGAATGTTAAAGTTGGATTTATTCAGGAGACTCATTGGTTAGCAAGTAACAAATGTTTATGGCACTATAAAAAATTTCCAATAATTTATAATGCATCCGAACAAAAGAAAAAAAAAATCTAAGGATACAGTATTTGAGTGTCAATATCAAAATGCAGATTTGGAAGGTAGATTTATAATCTTGGTTGGCCTGTTAAATGGGGTAATGTATACACTTGTAAATGTATACTTACCTAATGAACACCCAATCAGGTTATTAACTAGGATCTTGAGATTAATTGAACAGGTGAAAAAAGGTAAAGTAGTAGTAGCGGGGGATTTCAACTGTATACTTGACCCCATTATGGATAAACAACTGGGTATAAAATCAAAAAATTAACCAAAATTTAGAAAAGCAGGCTAAAGAAATGAACAAATTAGTGAATAAATTTGATTTAATTGTTTGCTGGAGATTGTTGCATCCCAATGAGAAAAACTATACTCACAGATCTGTCCCCCACGGCTCAGCGGCAAGAATTGATTTGATTCTTGGAAATATAAATTTTTCTAAATTTCTAATCTCAGTTAATAGAATCGAGAACACGTGGTCTGACCATGATTTAATATTAGTTGAAGTTGCAGAAGGAATAAAAAAAATTCCACCATTATGGAGACTAGACGATAGCCTCTTGGAAGTAAAGTCAAATATCGATCATATGACCAATTTGATTGATTTATTTTTTAAAGAAAATTCAACAGATGAGATCACTAAAGAATGCCTTTGGTGTACATTAAAACAGTGATAAGAGGGTATTGGATTAAGTTGGCAAGTCAACATAAAACAAAAAGAGGTTAAATTATCAGACATGTATATTGAATATTATAATTTATCAACTTTGAATAAAAGTAATTTTTCAAGAGAAAGATTAAGATCTGCGAAAAAATATAAATAAGTTAATCGAGGCTAGAATTCAACGAAATTTTAAAAAATTGAAAGTAAAATTTTATTACAAAAACAACAAAGTAGACTCTATGTTAACAAATAGACTAAAAAAATACAAAATGTGGAAAGAAAAATTTATAAGATAATAGTAGGAGGTGAGAATATTACAAAACCTGAAGACATTTAGGAAGTTCTATGGCAAACTATATAATTTAAACTTAAATCCTCCAATAACAGCCATGGAAAGATATTTATCAAAAATAAAAATGCAGAAAATCTAAATTGATCAGAAAAAGAATTTAAATAAGCCATTTACAACAGAAGAATTAGAACGGGCAATTAAGAATTTAGCAAAACAAAAAGCTCCGGGTCCTGACGGATATACTAATCAATTTTATAAAAACTTTAAACTTCAAATTATTCCAGTGTTAACAGATACATTTAATGAAATATCAAAAGTAGGCCATGCTTCAGCAGATTTTTTAAGAGCACATATTAGTCCTATATTAAAACCGGGCAAATCCCCAACAGAATTATCAAATTATCGCCCAATATCAATAATAAATGCTGATGTTAAACTTTATTCAGCAATTTTGGCAAATAGACTCCAAGCAGTGTTGCCAGAAATTATACACAAGGACCAGGATAGGTTTTGTAGCAGGGAGACAATCCAATAACAATACTAGAAGAATGATAGAGATAATGGACTGGGCCCAAACAACTGTGGTTCCCCTGCTGACCCTGTCGATTGATGCCGAAAAGGCTTTCGACAGGGTCCGCTGGGATTTTCTAAAACAAACCATGTTAAAAATGGGTTTTGAAGGTTGGTTTACGGGGGCAGTGGAGGCTCTGTACTCGGAGCCGTCAGCTAAAATTGTAGGTAGAGACTTAAGATCTGAATGGTTCAAAATTCTTAACGGCACGAGACAGGGCTGTCCACTCTCACCGCTTTTATACGTTATTTCAGTGGAACCCTTGGCATGCATAGTTAGACAAAGTATAGGCATAAAAGGGATTTCTATCCCAAATGAACAACTTAAAATCTGTCTATATGCAGATGACGTTATATTGACTATTACAGAACCAGAACACTCGCTACCACTGTTATTGCAGGAGATATTATATAGTGAGGTCTCCAACTTCAAAATGAATATTAATAAAACATTAGCCTTAACTATAAACATAGGGAAATCACAGTAACAAACGTTAAGACAAAAATTATTAATTCAACTGGTCAATTACACAGCTTCCATATTTAGGCATTTTGTTAACATCTGAAGTTGCTCGCTTAATGGAAATTAATTTTTTAAATCAACTAAAAGAAATGAATAGATTGCTTAGGGAATGGAGGTTTCATGAAATATCATGGTGGGGCAGAATTAATACGATTAGGGCTTATATAGTCCTAAAATGGATCTGTTCCGCATGATCCCTCTTAAGATCCCATTACACTGGTTAAATTTAATACAGAGAAGTTTTACAGACTTTATATGGAGGGGCACGAAACCCAGAATCAACTCAATAACATTAGCGAATAAAGCCTATCGGGGAGGTCAGGGATACCCATTAATAATAAATACTTATCAAGCAATTATGATGTCACATGCCTTAAATTTACACGCTGCAGATTGTAAAGAACAAGCGTGGTATAAATTTGAACTATATAGAGAGGAGTTGTCTAACCTAGAAACATTACTCTGGGCAAATATTGGTAAAAGGGTTACCATACCAGAATTTAAAACCAAGATTATTTCACATACAATAAATGAATGGTATACTATAAAAAAAATTGGGAATAGTTGATTTAATCCCAGATACTATATCTCTGAAAATGGTGGAAAATATTATGGTTAATATAAGTCTGGAAAACTGGTAAGATAACTCTGAGATCTGTATTAAAGATGTATATGACAACGATCATTTAGAAGACTACCCCACTCTAAGGACAAGACTAGCCTTACCCCCCAGATAAATTTTTAATAACTTGCGTATTAAGAGTTTCCTAAAGATGCATCTTATAAAATATAATGGGGATAAAGGAAATCTACTTAGAAAGATTCTATCCGTAGAAACTATGAAAAGGAAATATTCCCTAATACTTGATTTCTAAACTCTATAAAGCAACCTAACATCCCCACAGCTTTTAAAAAATGGGAAAGAGATTTTGATACTGAAGTTGACTTTAATTCGTGGTGCCTTGCATTTCAAAAAATTAAAAAACATCTCCATTGCTTAAATATATTGGAAAACTTTATTAAAGTCAGCTATAGATGGTATATGGTTCCAAGGAGATTAAACAATATATGTCAAACTAATCCTCCTAATTGTTGGAGATGTTTTAACTTAGACGGCTTCATGTTACACATATGGTGGAGCTGCCCTAGAATCCAACCATTATGGGACCTTACATATAAAATAATAGCTGAGATAATTAATATTCATCTAAACTTCTCACCAGAAACAGCTTTATTACATATTTACAAAAACAAGCTAGATAAAAAAAACGAAATACTAGTTAAACATTGTTTTATGGCTACAAAGCTCCTGATTGCAAGATCATGGGAAAAAAACATATTCCAAATATGCATCATTTAAAGGGCCAAATCCTGATTCAATTAGAGATGGAAAAAGGAACAATCTGGCATAATGCTAATAAAAAAACTCAATAAGAGATACATAATACCCTTATAGTAGATATAAACCATATAGAAAGCTAAAGAGGAAAAAAAGATTAATTTGAAGATCAAGAGATAACCCATTTTATGTTTCAATGTATGTTGAAGTTTGTGTGAATGTGGATTAATCATAGATAAGATGAACAATGTATGCAAAATAAGAACGTCTATACTGTTGATGCAAAGAGTAAAGTGTCAAGTTAAACAAAAGTAATTGTATAGATATAAGAATATAAAAAAAAGAGAAAGAGAAAGGAAAAGAGGAAAGGAAAGGGAAAAGAAAAGACAAGACAAAATAAAAAAGTAAACTATCTTTCTATGATTATGGTATGAATATTTTTAGGTTTGATTTTAAACAGAACCATTGTTTTACTGTATGTATATTTGTACAAAATGTCTCAAGACAAAATCTAATAAAGAGAAATACATTATAAAAAAAAAAAAATAAAGAAAACAGGCGGCGAGTCCTGGTGTGTCGTGTCCAGAGCATGTTAAAAAAAAAAAAAAAAAAAAAAAAAAACACAAATAAAAACAGTTAAGAAGTTAATAAAATAACTAAATAAGTTCATATTAGCCCAGTTACAAAAAAATAAAATAATAATAGTCTGATATATCCAAAAAGAATCCACGTATGAGAGTCAGTGATATAAAGGAGTTCACAAGAATAGCTTGCATCCAATATACTAAATAAAGTCCACAGAATGTAGCATAAGGGTAAACACACTAAGCTGTGTATATGTATAATTTACTGGATATCAGTAAATATGAAAACAAACTGTATTAAGAAAAGAGGGCAACACAGTACTAAAACCAACTGCGTGCTAAAGAACTAAAGTAAATAAAAGAAAATAAAAAGAGAAGAAGGTGCTTCTTAAAAATCCATATGTCTTTAATGAAAATTAAATTGAATAAAATAAAGAGTAGATATTAGAGTACCAGCAGTAGCTCAAGATGTATTGCACTGAGGCCGTATTGATAGTTGTCCTGATGGATAGGATATGGGAGAGCTGCAGTCCTCGATGTGTGTGGTCCGCCGGTGAGGTTCAAACCGTGTTACTGCTACCCTGTTATACACTTGTCTATATGTGCAAGGCTTTTCTGAGGAAAGGAATCTTTCTGCTCTTGGTTTTGTTTCATGAAATGGGAGAATGTTTCCAGAGCGTCTCTAATTCAGTAGTTGGTTAGGGGGTGGCGATTCCGGATGCCAATATCCCTTGGCATTTTTTAAGGATAGTTTAGGGTTTTACCGGTGGTGGCCTCTTTGGCCTTGGAGATTAACTTGTTTTGCATGGCTTTTTCCATAGCTTTTATGGGGCTTTAGGTTGTTTGGGTGAGTTTGTGGCAACCAGGAGAGAGTCAGAATCTCTTCTCTGCAGTTTAAATTTTGGTTTTGGTTTGGTTGATGTGCCATGCATTCAAATGAGATTCCGACCCAAACAAAGTCCTGAATTGCATCCTAACATGAATGAACAAACTGTTCTCATTCTGTAAGGACGCAAATGGGTTTTTTCCACCAGCGTTCTGTCTAAGTGACAGGATGTTCGGGAATACAGACAGGAAGCATCGCAAGATCACGGATCAAAGGTGAGAATTGTGGGAAATTTGCTTTGATCACCGGAAATTAAGAACACTTTGTGCCTTCGCTGGTGATAGCTTGTCAGGCGTAGGAAACCTCCATAAGACAAAGTAGTCCCTACTTTGTCTTATGTTTTAAAGAAAACTAAAGCAGACAGGAAGAAATGAAGAACAGATCCTGACAGGGAGATAAGAGGAATTGATTGGGGAAAGGCAAGTTCGGCATGACAGTGCAACTTTAAAGTCATTGTATACAACAGAATGTTTTTATCTTGTGACAATTTTCTACTATAGAATTTAAATAGTTCAGTGATCTCATGCATATTAGGCGGATATTGATTTAGTGGCTGGTTTAAAAGAAACACTCCAAGCAAAGTTAATCTGAATGAAGTGGTTATGGTGCTAGGAGGCCCCAGGGCCCATTCTTGTCTTAAGGGGCTAAACCATTCTCAAGTTAGTGACTCACCATTCATAAAAGTGACTTCAAAAGAAACACACAAAAATAAGTCCTGCACTGAAACTCCTACTACTCTTGGATGGCAGCAATAACCATCGCAACAACAGTCCCAATATATACAGTAAAAAGAAACTTACCTTTTCAAGCCACTTTTATGAATGGGAAGTCACTGATTGGCTGAGAGAGTCAGCTGACCACTTTCAGCCAATCAGCGCCCCCACTGCCTAGTAGCTCTCTGTGCTTCCTGAAACCGGATGCTGCCTGGGGGACATGAGGGTCAACGCTGGAGGCTCATTTTGGGTTTAAACCATTAGAAACCATTGGAGTTAAAATGTTCTCATTATCAATGAGTTTCCAGTAGTCCCAAAAAGATTTTAAATAAATGTTCTGATGCACACATCTGGTATACACCAAGTTGCAGTTATTTTTCTCGAATAACCTAACAAGGTGTATGCAAAATGCAGAGAAAATATTTTAGTTAGCACCACTTGACCATTGTGTGTCCATATTTTACAATTTCTGTTTTTATTTTTAATATTTTACTGCAAGGTCATTTCCAGCAGGAAGGGGAAAAAAATAAATATAAAAATACACCAACACATCAGTCATAGTGTTGTAGAATTATTAGGCCCCTTATAAAACTATACCCTTACTGGGCCCCTTAAATATTCTACTCTTATATTCCTTTCATAGGCCTCATAGTTTAAATCTTACAAGAATGCTTTGTTCATAGAAATAGTGTGTCTGCAGGAAAAGCTAGGATCCTGTTAAGTGAAACATTGTAGCAGATAGTCTTAATAAAATGTATAATTGCTAAAAAGGCCTTGAAGAACTAACCTTGAAAGACTAACGTGCCAGTTACTCAAAATGGATAGCTGCCAAAGCCCCCCTCCCATCGAGTGAGCTCCTCGTGCCAGCAAGATGGTGCTGAAACCTGGAGGAGAACGTCATGACGTCAGCTATGACATGAGATGTAACACCCAGTGGGGAGGGCATTTAACTAACCACTTTACACCTAAGCCAATTGATAATGTTTTCTTGTTGATATCTTGATTTCTTTCAATGATGTCATTTTGCCTTTATAAGGTTCTGCGCACCCACTTTTTAACAGATGCCATTACATTTTCTGAAGTTCTTTCATTTAACCTGAACCTCGTGTCAGTGTGAATTTACTTCTGCGTATACGCAATTTAATCATCTCTAATTTGGTCAGGAACAGATAGTCATTCAAACTTATTGGTTTGCTTAAAAGAATACTATAACAATAGCAATAAAATGCATTCAACAATCAATCAGGTTTATGGGTTTCCAAAGACCAGTTGAGTTTTACAGAAAATAAATTCAAATGTAGCTATAAGACCATTCGGGCTTTCCTTCCCCAAATATTTTAGCCTACATTGGTCTAAATAGCGAATTCAGAGAACATGGAAGAAAAAAAAAAAAAAAAAAAAAAAAAGCACAGCATACATCTATTCATACCTTGCACCCAAGGATTAAAGAGAATATAGACATATCCAAGAATTTGTTTATTTCCATTTCCTGCTTCGTTTAGAATTTTCAAAAATAATTTGTATCGTCCAACAACCGCACGTCTTGAAGCATGTACAGCAATGGTCATAGAAGTACCAAGCATGTTTATACAGTTGGCTTCCCAACTAGTACTATTACAAGTCTGGAATACTGGCATTTTATACTCCAGAAACGTTGCTTTTACTGAAGGGTCACCTACATAAAAGAAGCAATATTTTACATGGATATAAAGTGACATGCATGATTGAGCTTTCAAAAAAAAAAAACAGACAGTAGAATACACTAACTACACCATTGTAATTTTTTTTTTTTTTTTTTGTTTTTTAAATGATGGTGGATAGAGAAAATATGACAAGGTTAGATTAAATTTATCATGACAGACAGCAGGCAAAAAGTCAGTGGTACACTTAATTTATTATATGACAACATTCACAGAAAGACATCTCCACATTGATACATACGCTATGAACTGAAACCTGTGCATTTATCGAAAGGACCCAAAAGAGCCTTCGTGAGAATTGGATTCATGAACAAGTCATAGAAAGAACAAAGACTGTGCCATACACATTCCTTTTTTTAAAATCTCACTCCATGGACTCTTTGAATTTAATGGGAATTTAAATATTTTGGGATTAAAAGAAAAAAAAAAACTATTTAAAAAAGACTTTTGAATGTCAATTCGGTGTTCATTTTAGCCTTATTTCCAAAGAACTTTGAACTCCAATAATTCTTACTTTAGTGAAGAACCTTGAAAGTTATTTAACTTGGGTCTACCATCTGCTTCTCTCCAGTAAGAAGCTCCTGCACCGAGCCTGGTGGTGCAGTGAGGGCTGATTGGTTGAGACCCACGAGTCGATGTGCTCTCAGCCTGCTACCGTCTACAGGAGGGATTAGCTTAACGGAGCCAGCAGAAGCTCTTTGTAGGAGCTTCCAACTCAAGAGGCGTTGCTGACTGGCAACCGGTGGACAATAGGAAGTTTATCAAACCACCAATTACCCTGGACAGCATTAGGGCACTCCTGGCACCGAAACGACTGTATTGGTTATGGTGTTTAGAGAGAGTTCCTTTTACATATTCATAGAATACCTATGAAATAACAGTGTTCTACAAGTTGTATTGCATTAAAGAAACCAAAAAAATCCAACAGTAGCTGGAATATCCAGAAATATAAAACCCATGCATTTTTTGCCCACAATCTACTTAAATTCAAGTACATAACAGAAAAGTGTAGCCATGCTTAACCCCTTAATGTGTGACATGTCATGATTCCCTTTTATTCCAGAAGTTTGGTCCTTAAGGGGTTAAATTGTGGAGTCATCTTGCAGTTCAAACCTTTAGGCTTGACAGCCACCATTTAAGCTCTCCATTTTCCCCAACTTCATCAAGAGCAATATTACACAAACACCTTCTGTAAAATTAAATCAGACAAACGAGGTACTAGAAGGCATCTGTCCCTCTTCAAGGAAGGAAAAAAAAATGCTGAGAAACCAGTTAGGCATTTTTTCAGCTTTATGGATGTGCAACAACATCCACAAGTAGTGTCATTGGTGAAAACCATATAGTTACTTGCACAAGTTAAGAAAAGGCATTAAATGTCCCATTACATTGAGTAAATAACTTTTTCTTCTTCTATAAATGAAGGCTGGGCCTGAAACACTGAAGTATTTTTAGAAAACAGACATCTAAATTTCTTACGGTTTTGGAGTTATAATTGGATTACCAAACTTTACCGATCTCGAGAAAAAGGTCAAGCACATCCTTTTCTGGCCTCACTTCTCTATTAAATGAGCAAGAGATATAAAATGACTGTCCTCGCCGTACAACAAGGTGAGGTGTGAGATAGTCACTAGTCCGATGATCCTGTATATTTAAACGTCGATAAAGATCCCAGTGTATTAACTCAAGTTCTGGAAAACAAATAATATATAGCAGTCAACACATTACATCTTCTTAAAACTTTTTAGATTGAAAATTTTAGGTTAACAAATGACATGTGATCTTTATTTTGTAAACAAGCGGAGTGTTAAGGTGACCACCATAATACTTTGCCCCACAGTTTAAGAACTGTAGAGCAAGGAGTATTTGGACCATTTTAGAGCATCTTGACATTTATCCATGCCATACAATACTGTGAGTTGTATTGTCGTGAACTCATTTTCCTCATTTATATTGGTTGAGGGATTTTTTTGGTTTTATAAACCTTGGTATTATAAACCTTTACATCATCACCGTGAAAACTAATTGTAATGTTCAGTGTAATTGAATCAAAGCTTTACAGGAAAACATTTAATAAATCACAGTAATGCGCTGTGTGTATTAGTATTACAGAGCTACACCCAATAAAACTTACAGTAGTGAGAGTCACAGAGCTTCACAATTATAAAAGTAATGTGCATTCGGTATGGTGTTATTACAAAGTATAACTGTAAAACCTCAATGTGACGTTACGTGCGGTGGCTATGCTTGATGTGTGTGTTGCCAATGTGTGAGGTGGGCATTTAATTAAAATATATTTTGGGATAAAATTCACGGTGGTTCAGAAACTTAGCGAGGGAAAGTATAGTAAGCACTTCTGGTAGTAAAGAAGAAAATACAAATATATATGATAATCACGCTTACTGGTCCAGTCCTTAGTGATGAGCCAGAGTGTATTCTGGGAATTCAGCCAGCAACACCAACTCCCTCAGTGAGTTGTGGAACAGTTAGTGGGTGATTACAAATGTCTGCACCCTCAGTGAGCATGTTACGCAAATGGACAAGCAACATATAAAGTCTCATCTTCTGGCAGAGACTGAAGAAATGAAAGAAGCACTAGCTTCTGACTAAAATGGAAGGCAAGCAACATGGCCAGATGGCCCACAGCACCTGGGAACGTGCAGCGATCTGACAGCTTTCCTCCATGTCTACCCCTCTAATGTGACTGCGGTTAGTGATGTACCGAACTGTCCGCTGGCGAACAGTTCCCGGCGAAATTAGCGTGTTCGCGCTCGCCACGGTGGGCGGACACATGCGCAGTTCGATCCGTCCCCTATTCGTCATCATTGGGCAAACTTTGACCCTGTGCCTCTCAGTCAGCAGACACATTACAGCCAATCAGCAGCACTCCCTCCCTTCCACACCCTCCAACCTCCCTCCCAGCATCCATTTTCGATTCATTCGGAAGATGCATGCTTAGTGAGAGGAGGGAAAGTTTAGCTGCTGCTGATTAGATAGGGAAATTGATAGCTAGGCTAGGGTATTCAGTGTCCACTACAATCCTGAAGGACTCATCTGATCTCTGCTGTAAGGACAGCACCCCAAAAAGCCCTTTTTAGGGCAATCATGCAGTTTTTTTGTTTTTTTTTTCCTGTGTAATGTAATTGCAGGTGCCTGCCTGCCAGCTTCTGTGTGAGGTTCACATTGGATACTGTGCCTATTTGCCCAGTGCCACCACTCATATCTGTTTTAACAATTGGTTAAGCTTTCGATTTAAAATAAATAATTTTTTTTCACTGTAATAGAAGAGCAGTTACCTGCCTGCAAGCATCTTGGTGTCAGGCCTACTTCAGCATGTGCTCTGCAGACCTGTGCCAGCGTGCTTTGACAGTTGCCACTCATATCTTGTGTCTCTATAGCGTGCTTTTACAACCAAAATTAGTTTTTCACTGTTATAGATTGAATAGCAGTTACTTGTCTTCAAGCGGGTGTCTCAGGCCTACAGTGTGTGCTCTGCAGCACTGTTCCAGTGCACATATCTGGTCTCACAGTAGCTTGCACACATAGTACCACAAATCCCCCAAAAAAATGACAGGCAGAGGCAGGCCACCCCGCAGGGGCCGTCGTGGTCGTGGTGCTGGGATTCCCTTTTGCCCTAGAATAATGCCCAGTTTTCAGAAGCCACGTACCCTGAACTTGAAAAGTTCTGAGGACATAGTTGACTGGCTAACACAGGACACCCAATCTTGTACAGCCTCCGCTCGGAACCTTGACGCACCATCCTCCTCCAGCTTAGCTTCAGGCACCTCTCAAGATAGCACTCACCCGCCTGCCGCCACCACCAAAACTAGCACCACAGCCGCTTTACTTGGTATGTCAGAGGAGTTATTCACACACCCGTTTGAAGAAATGAGTGATGCGCAACCATTATTGCTAGAGGATGTAGATAACAGGGATATGTCTCAGGCAGGCAGCATTAAACACATGGAGGTACGGTGTGATGATGATGATGTTGTACCCGCTGCTGCTTCCTTTTCTGAGTTGTCAGATACAAGCGAAGCGGTTGATGATGACGATGCGTCCATGGATGTCACGTGGGTGCCCGCTAGAAGAGAAGAAGAACAGGGCGAAAGTTCAGATGGGGAGACAGAGAGGAGGAGGAGGAGACGAGTTGGAAGCAGGGGGGGTCGTCGCAAGGAGCAAGTGGCACAGTCAGACAGCATGCATCGGCACCCGGGGTCAGCCCGACAGCACGCCAATCAACGCATGCTGTATCCACCACCAGAATGCCGTCATTGCAGAGCTCAGCAGTGTGGCATTTTTTTTGTTTGTCTGCCTCTGACAACAGCGATGCCATTTGCAACCTGTGCCAAAGGAAACTGAGTCGTGGGAGGTCCAACACCCACCTAGGTACAACTGCTTTGCGTAGGCACATGATCTCACATCACAAACGCCTATGGGATCAACACATGAGTACAAGCAGCACGCCTACTCTAAGCCGCCATCCTCCTCCTGGTCCAGCATCTTCAGCCACGTCAACCACTGCTGTCCTTCTTGCCCCCTCTCAACCATCCGCCACTCCGTCTCCCGCCTTGAGCAGTTCCCGCTCATCTGCCCACAGTCATGTGTCTGTCAAGGACATGTTTGAGCGTAAGAAGCCAATGTCACCAAGTCACCCCCTTGCCCAGCGTCTGACAGCTGGCTTGTCCGAACTATTAGCCCGCCAGCTTTTACCATACAATCTGGTTGAGTCTGAGGCGTTCAAAAAATTTGTAGCTATTGGGACACCGCAGTGGAAGGTACCCGGCCGGAATTTCTTTTCACAAAAGGCAATCCCCAACTTGTACTCGATTGTGCAAAAGGAAGTAATGGCATGTCTGGCACACAGTGTTGGGGCAAGGGTCCATCTGACCACTGATACCTGGTCTGCAAAGCATGGTCAGGGCAGGTATATCACCTACACTGCGCATTGGGTAAACCTGCTGACGGCTGACAAGCAAGGAATGCGTGGCATTGCAGAGGAGTTGGTGACACCACCACGAATTGCAGGCAGTCCTGCTGCCACCTCCTCTACTCCTCCTACTCCATCCTCTTCCATAACCTCCTCGGCTGAGTCCTCTTGTGCCGCTGCTTCTTGCTCCACATCAACGGCACCCCCCCAGCTCCCCAGGTACTATTCCACATCCCGGATACGGCAGTGTCACGCCGTCTTGGGTTTGACTTGCTTGAAAGCAGAGACTCACACCGGACAAGCACTCCTGTCCGCCCTGAACGCACAGGTGGAAAAGTGGCTGACTCCGCAGCAACTGGATATTGGCAAAGTGGTGTGTGACAACGGAAAAAATGTGATAGCGGCATTGAAGTTGGGCAAGTTGACACATGTGCCGTGCATGGCACATGTGTGTAATCTGATCGTACAACGCTTTGTGCATAAGTACACAGGCTTACAGGACATCCTGAAGCAGGCCAGGAAGGTGTGTGGCCATTTCAGGCGTTCCTACATGGCCATGGCTCACTTTGCCGATATCCAGCGGCGAAACAACATGCCAGTGAGGCGCTTGATTTGCGACAGCCCTACACGTTGGAATTCAACACTCCTAATGTTCGACCGCCTGCTCCAACAAGAAAAAGCTGTTAATGAATATTTGTATGACCGGGGTGCTAGGACAGCCTCTGGGGAGCTGGGAATTTTTTTGCCACGTTACTGGACGCTCATGCGCAATGCCTGTAGGCTCATGCGTCCTTTTGAGGAGGTGGCAAACCTAGTCAGTCGCAACGAAGGCACCATCAGCGACATCATACCATTTGTTTTCTTCATGGAGCGTGCCCTGCGAAGAGTGCTGGATCAGGCTGTAGATGAGCGTGAAGAGGAAGAGGAAGAGTTGTGGTCACCATCACCACCAGAAACAGCCTTATCAGCATCGCTTGCTGGACCTGCGGCAACGCTGGAAGAGGATTGTGAGGAAGAGGAGTCAGAAGAGGAGGAGCAAGACCAAACACAACAGGCATCCCAGGGTGCTCGTTGTCACCTATCTGGTACCCGTGGTGTTGTACGTGGCTGGGGGGGAAGAACATACCTTCAATGACATCAGTGAGGAGGAGGAACGGGAAATGAGTAGCTCGGCATCCAACCTTGTGCAAATGGGGTCTTTCATGCTGTCCTGCCTGTTGAGGGACCCTCGTATAAAAAGGCTGAAGGAGAACGACCTGTACTGGGTGTCCACGCTACTAGACCCCCGGTATAAGCAGAAAGTGGCGGAAATGTTACCAAATTACAACAAGTCGGAAAGGATGCAGCATTTGCAAAATAAATTAAAAAGTATGCTTTACACAGCGTATAAGGGTGATGTCACAGCACAACGGGAATCTAACAGGGGGAGAGGTGGAAGTCATCCTCCTCCTCCTCCCACGACCACGCCGGCAAGGACAGGACGCTTTAAAGACGTGTTGTTGATGGAGGACATGCGGACCTTTTTAAGTCCTATGCATCGCCACAGCCCTTCGGGATCCACCCTCAGAGAGCGACTCGACCGACAGGTAGCAGACTACCTCGCCTTAACTGCAGACATCGACACTCTGAGGAGCGATGAACCCCTTGACTACTGGGTGTGCAGGCTTGACCTGTGGCCTGAGCTATCCCAATTTGCGATAGAACTTCTGGCCTGCCCCGCTTCAAGTGTCCTGTCAGAAAGGACCTTCAGTGCAGCAGGAGGTATTGTCACTGAGAAGAGAAGTCGCCTAGGTCAAAAAAGTCTAGATTACCTCACCTTTATTAAGATGAATGAGGGATGGATCCCGAAGGGACTGACACTGGGCGATACATTCGCTTAAAAAAGGCCTGATGAGATGAGCTGCCTTGGGCTAAAAATGGTCCACACGCTGCTGTATTTTAGCTCTGAATGCCGGTTGACTTGCGTGACTTATCCGCAACCAACTAGGGTTCAAGCCGCCATGTTTTAGGGCACTTTCTGCCTGTGAAACAAAAATCAATTTTTCTGGCCGCTGCTACAGCAGCGGCTGCAACAATACCAAATTTTTCAGGCATGTGTACATGCCTAATTTTTAGGCCCACTGGTGCAAGTGGACTGATAACAATACAGGACTCTTTAGAGGCCCTGTAATTGTAATTTGTCGTCACTACCTTCCCGCGTCGGGAAGATTTCTTGCACAGGGCGCCCAAAGGCCTAAGGCTGGCCCTGCGCATGGGTCAGTGGCTCTGCACCAGACTTCCCTCCAATTGATCAAAGTTAAAGGATTTCAAGTGGACTGATTACAATTACAGGGCCTCTAAAGAGTCCTGTATTGTTATTTGTCGTCACTACCTTCCCGCGTCGGGAGTGGGTCATTTGCGCCCCTGATGCCTTCCTTGCATGTGGTAGCTGTTTGTCAGGGATTTGTCAATCCATATCTGCCAAGTGACCCTATGTAGGGGTAACATTCCCTATTCTGCTCTGTGTCAGTGTGTATCATGGTCTCTGTGGACAGGGAACAGTCTCTATTCTGCTCTGTGTCAGTGTGTATCAGGGATCATTAGGATAGGTGTCAATCCATATCTGCCAAGTGACCCTATGTAGGGGGAACAGTCCCTATTCTGCTCTGTGTCAGTGTGTATCAGGGGTTTTGAGGACAGGTGTCAATCCATATCTGCCAAGTGACCCTATGTAGGGGGAACACAGTCTCTATTCTGCTCTGTGTCAGTGTGTATCAGGGATCATTAGGATAGGTGTCAATCCATATCTGCCAAGTGACCCTATGTAGGGGGAACAGTCTCTATTCTGCTCTGTGTCAGTGTGTATCAGGGCTGGGCTTTGAGGACAGGTGTCAATGTTAGGTGATTTCTGCCCTTTATGGATTAAAAGCAGACTCTGCATCAACTGTGCAATTTTCCATGGGAGTTTTGCCATGGATCCCCCTCTGGCATGCCACAGTCCAGGTGTTAGTCCCCTTGAAACAACTTTTCCATCACTTTTGTGGCCAGAAAGAGTCCCTGTTTTTAAAATTCGCCTGCCCATTGAAGTCAATGGCGGTTCGCGAACATTTGCGGAAGTTCGCGTTCGCGAACCGAAAATTCCGGGTTCGCGACAACACTAACTGCGGTACACTTATTTTCCCGGCACGAAAAAAAAAAAAAAAACGCAAATTCTTACTATGTGTGTGCTTCCTCAAAAAGGTGTATTTGCATGCACAAGCACACACCTTGGAGGAAACAGTGCTTGTTGGCTATAATTGCTCTCAATTCCTTGACTGCTGATGTTGCCCTGCATATTTTCTCTTGCCAAAAATCCACACCACATCAATTCCTTCCTTTGGGTGGGTCAATGGCCACAGCTTTATTTCTAAATTAATGCCAGCTACAACAGACTGCCACCTACTGGATAAATAGCCAGTAGAAAGGTTCCCCAATAATATTCTCTAGAGTCTTCCACAACCTGCATCATATCTCTGACCAAGTGCAGGCTGTAACTGACCAAGTCCATTAAAGGACAGCCAAGATAAATATATTCGAGTCCTTAGAAAAGACTGCATTCATGTATAAAAATTGGTCTTAAAATATGGTTTGATGGTACAGTACAATCTGTTTTTAACCAATAAAACAGATTACTTTGTTCTTGTACATATTAAAGCCCCAGACAAAAGCGCCGCAACATGCCTTGACATTGGATGCATGCATCCATTGATAAAGAGGATAACCCAAAATGTTTGTACCTTATGCCGTTATAAATGAAATCTTTTTGTAGCACTTGCTGTGCACATTTTTTGTATAAGTCTTATGCTGATGAGGAAACACCACAGCAAAGGGCTGGGCTGTGTTCCCCCAAAGCCAGCACTAACTCCACTAGTGATTGGAGCCCTATACTGAAAATGTCCAATAAGGTTCAAATGGAACCCATCCCTCCTAACCAGATCCTGATTATTACCCTCCAGCTCCTTATGACAGATGACCAAACTAACAATCCTTTAAATAAACCTGGGTATGGTCTTATTAAAACTTGCACATACTCAACTCTAGAACCTTCCCATATTAACCAAACCCCAGATTTGTTGAGGCAGTGCCTCATCCGGAGCAGAGTGAGAATTGGCAATGGATCAGATCACGAGCAGCCCATTATAATCCAAACACTGCAACACCAAGTGATGCAGTTCAAACAACACTGGGGGAGAACCTGGGGTAGCACTATTAATGACCTGAACTATGGTCATATTGTCCATGTGAAAAACATGAAACCCCATAACTCTACAGAAAACATAAGGAAAAAAAAAATAAAAAATAAACTGGTTCCTGGTAAGATCAGACTCAAGCCATGCAACTGGCCACTGCTCTGCACACCATTGACCAGGACAATATGCTCCAAAACCAACAGACCCTGAAGCATCCACAGACAAGTCAAGGTCAGAATTGAAAACTTCTGCCATCTGACAGCAAGTATGCCCATTCTAAAACAGCCAAAAACTAGCTCCTCAACTACATGTTTGTTCTCACCTTTATGTTTGAGGTGTATTAATCCAAATAAAATGGAAAGGCTGTTTAATCCAAACTGTGAACAAGCAGTGGCAGATGGCCTGACTCATTGGCATCACACTACAAGCTGGAGGGACTGAATCACCTCCAAGTGCATGTTACCCTGCTGGGAAAGATGAGTGATGCCGGAATGCACGCAGCTCCTTCTTGGAGACAAGTCTAAGAGGAGACACCAAAAGATTACCAAATGACAGATTAGAAAAGGGGCCAGCCATCGGGCCCAATAGAACATCTTGTCATCTAAAATCTGCTCCTTATCCACCATGGAAGACAAAATTGAAGACAATGTAGCCTTGCCTGACAGAATAAGACTACATTAAAAAAATACATTTAAAAAAATTACACAATAAAATCAGCCACCTTTCAAATGGAAAACATCACGAGACAGAGAGCAACTTGCCTTTGGTCACTGTTGTCATGTTACATGATATCATTCTATTATAATGTACTGTTTCTTTAACGTTCATCTTAAGTTTGTCTCTTGTGCCACTCCATAGTTTGCATGCTGCTTCAGGTTCACCCCCTGGCCCACAATCTACAGAACGTGTCAAGAGCCTCAGGTCAGTCTATATCGACAATCCAACTGCAGGTCTCACCGCTGCATGGGAGCATCTAGAACAGAGAATTATGGTAGTCCTGAAGCCCTAGAGAATGCATTACTCAAACAATTGGAAAATTTCCCAACGATATCCAGTAAGGACAAGAGAGTTCCAGAGACTCAGTGACCTTCTTCTCGAAGTCCAGCTCGCCAAAACCGACCCTAAACTACCTGGCCTCAGTTACCTGGACACTGCTCGAGGAGTTAACCCTATCATTTACAAGCTTCCGTATGGTCTACGAGAAAAGTGGATCCAAATTGGGTCATCATACAAATGGGGAAACAAGGTTTCCTTTCCCCCATTCTCTTACTTCTGCGATTTTGTCAGGAACATTGCTGACACCAAGAACAATCCTAGTTTTGCATTTGGTGAGTTCAGTACTCCCTCACTTAAAGGTGATGACCTGCATATCAGCTACAGGAACCGCAGAGGTCCCGTGTCTGTTAAGAAGACAGACATTATCCCCGCTCAGGGGCGGACTGACCGGTCGGGCACTTCGGACATGGGAACCTGATTAACCACTTAAAACAGGGCATGGCTGGGTTATCCCGGTTACCGTGTGCACATTTGTGCTTAAAAAGAAACTATAGTTATAAGAGCAATATTTAGGCCCCAGCCCTCTATCAGCAAAGTAAAAAGGTGAGTTTTGTTTTTTCTCATCGCTGCTGGCCCCACACCACCACCTTGTCGGAGATCAAACTTGATGATTGCAGCCAATCCAGGCTTTCCCAATCAAAGTACTGGTAGGCTCTTGTGCATGCACAGCAAAAAATAAAAGCCATGCTGTGCCAATCAGCATCTCCTCAGAGATGCATTTGTTCAGCTGAACGCACCTTGTAAGACTTTCTACATTATAAATTTGTCTTGCGTTCATACAGCGCAGCCCTCACCCTTGTTAAGCAGTGTGGCGAAACCAACTTCGCCACTGTGAACTAGAGAAGCCTGGTTGCCCGCCTGCTGCCTTTGGACTATGGACCAGACTTTATGGGAATGTGATACCCCAGATAGCTATACCATGGAGCCAATTCATATAAAGAAAGACTATGGGAAAGACTTTAGCTCCATGGCAATTGTACTGTGTGAATAGGATCTGCGCGCTATTCGGTAGTTTTGTGCGCTCAGATCCCAGCTATCTGGCGATATGTGAAATGTCTGTGTGTTATGGTTAAAAAGTAACTTTCTGTATTTTAAAGTGTTTTATGTCTTTCTGTAACCATGTGGTTAATGGAGTCTGTCTCTGTGCTGGAGATAATTAGATTACTTCTCCAGCACAGAGAAGGCTCTGTAAAAAACAGTCTGAGCTGGGAAGCTAGGGGTTTTAAAAGATACTTTACTAACTTTTGAACCCCTGGTCTGATCCATGCCATTTTTTAATATGTTGTTCCCCTGAATGGATTGATTGTGGATATGTATTTTTATGTGAATGTGATGTATGGTTTTAGAGTTAGGAAAGTTGTGTAAAAGTATATTTTAAACTGTATGCATAATGGGATTATGTGTCACACTAAGGGGGGTAACATCTATGTCATTGGTTCTTTTATGCCTCCCCCTGGGTGTGGCCTGTATGTGTGAGTTGGAAATAAAAGCCAGGCTGGATGAGCCAGTCCTCAGTTCCTGTTTAACCCTCAAAATGAAGTGTTGTCTCGTTCTTGGGGGGAATTGGATTGTAAGCTGACTGCCAGGAGTGTAAGCGGATTGTATGCTTTTCTTGTTCAGCTGTTCCAGTTCGGAGTGTTATCTTGTATCCAGTTCGGGAGTTTGGTGTTCTGCAGTAGCTGTGCCTGTCTCTCAAAAAGGGGATTATCGCCTAAACGGATTTTATCCTCTTGTAAGTGAAACGGTCCGTTACAAGCAGTCCTACTTTTCCGCTCATTAGTTCATGCAATCCTTGGCATTTTTTTAATACCGCTTTTTCGTCCTGCTGTGGCCACCCCACAAACTAATCTTTCAGCCAATAGCTTTGCATGTGACTTTACTGACAAGATTAAACAGTTAAGGAATTAATAATCCCCCGTCCCCATCTCAACCCCACTTGGACCATACCATCCCTACCCTCTAAAGTATTCTCTCCAGCTACTGAACAGTAGGTGGCTGTGCTTATCCATTCCTCTTGTCCCACCAGGTTTCCGCTTGATCCCGTCCCACCTCATCAGATCTCTCGCCCCTTGTCGTTAACGCACATCTTCAACTGTTCTCTTTCTTCTGGTGTTGTCCCAGCTCCCCTGAAACATGCTACTGTTGTACCTGTCCTCAAAAAGCCATCTCTTGATGCAACATCTCCTACCAATTATCGTCCCATATCCCTGCTCCCTTTTTTCTCAAAGTTTTTATAAAGACTTTTCTTTACCAGTCTGACTTGCTTCCTCAATTCCAACAACGGTCTCCTTGACCCTCTTCAGTCTGGATTCCACCCCCTCCACTCCACAGAGACTGCTCTGACTAGCTACAAATGATCTAATTGCAGCTAAATTCAAAGGCCACTACTCCATACTAATCTTTCTTGACCTCTCTGTTGCCATTGACACTGTTGATCGCAGCCTCCTTCTAACTCTTCAATCTCTTGGTCTCTGTGACTCAGTCCGCTCATAGTTCCATCTCTCCCAATGCTCTTTCAGTGTCTCTTATTCCAATGACGACTCCTCATCCTGTCTCAGTAAGTTCTTGGTCCCTTTTGTTCTCTCTCTATACTGCCTCTCCTGGCAAACTCATTAATTCATTTGGATTCCACTACCACCTGTATGCCGACGACACCCAGATATATCTCTCCTCCCCTGAACTCTCCCTTGCTGTCCTATAACATGTCACCAATTGCCTTTTATCCATCTCTTACTGGATGTCCTCCCACTTTCTGAAACTCAATCTCTCTAAAACAGAGTTTCTTGTTTTTCCTACTCATAACAACGATCCTCCTCCTTCACTCTCCCTGCAGGTTGGTGGTACCTGCCTCACCCTATCCTTTCAAGCTCGCTGTCTTGATGTTATTTTTGAACCTGGTCTCACCTTTGCGCCTCATGTCCAATCTGTTGCTAAAACCAGTCGATTCCACCTTAAAAATCATTGCTCCTATACACCCCTTTCTTACACAAGATGCTGCCAAGGAGCTTGTTCATGCGTTGGTAATCGCTTGCATCGATTACTGTAATTCTCCCTAGAACCCATATCACCCCCTATAATATGTGATGAATGCTGCTTCCAGGCTGATCTTTCTCTCCTGTCACACCTCACTCCTCCGTAGATCCTTACACTGGCTTCCTGTACCCTACAGGTGTCAATTTAAAATACCAACCCTCACCTGTAAAGCTCTAACCAACTCTAGCCCCTCTTACATTTCTTCACTGATTCATAGGTATGCTCCCTCTCTGTCTCTTTGCTCTAGAGATGACCACCTTCAGGTTGCTGCTCGCACCCTTACTGCAAATTCACACCTGCAAGACTTCTCATGGGTGGCTCCTTTCCTTTGGAACAACCTGCCTATCCTGGTTAGACTCTCCCCTAGCCTTCAATCCTTTAAGAAGTCCCTCAAAAACCATCTTTTCAGGATTGCTTATGGCCTCCACGAGTAACTACTTTCTCTCAAACTTTCCACTTGCTCTCTCCTAGAGGGCCACACTCCACTCAGTTCTGCTAGTTTCCCACCACATATATTTGCTGTCTCCCTCAATACCCTTCCTATTGTGTTTTTATACCCCACCTCCTCTAGACTGTAAGCTCGTTTGAGCAGGTTCCGCAACTACCTATTGATCCTGTTACATTGTCTCATTTGGTAAATTTCCCTTGTATTGTAAAACACTGCGGAATAAGCTGGCGCTAAATAAATACTACCAATAGTAAAAGTATTATTATTGATAATAATACATCTCTATGGGGAATGTTTAGCACCTTCAGGTAGGAGACGCTTAATGTCGGTGGTGCATTTTGCAACATTCAGATGGCCACTAGAGTAGTGCTTATGCAGTATTATAAACACTGCCTTTTCTTTGAGGCCTCACAGACGCACTCTTATCTTAAGGGCTTAAACCGTTCGAGTGACTCTCCATACACAAAACTGGCTTATAAAACTTGAGTTTCTTTCCAAGCCAGTTTAGTGATTGGCTGAAAGCATCAGGTGACCATTCTCAGCCATTCAGCAGCAGCCCTGGCCGGTGGCACTCATGCGTCCTTGTAGCCCAGTAAAAAAAATAAAAAATAAAACCTGTTCATCTGGATTATTCAGGCCAGGGACCACCGATCCTGATGATTTAACTGCACATCGGGTTCAGGAGAGTTATCTGGGGATGTGGGCTCATAAATGTCTGATTGTGGGGTGAAATGTTGTTGAGCGCTGAGGTGTATAGTTGATAATAAAGTTACCTCATCAAGTACTGACAGGTGCCAGAGGTTGCAAAATACCTTTTGTTCTCCCAAGGACCTCCTGCTCAGGACACAGGTATAAATATGTTACATTGACATTAAGCCTCAACTAATTATATATTGGTAATGGGACATCACACTTAGAAAAAAATGGGGGGAAAGGGGGAAAGTTGGTGGAGACATCCAAGCTAGTTGTGGATAGGCCACCACTGTGCCTTAACTGACATTTAAAAAAAAAAAAAAAAAAAAAAAGCCTTCAGGGACAGGCAGTAAACACCAGAACTACATTAAGCTGAAGCTGCTCTGGTGACTTGTGTCCCTGGAAAATGACATGCTATGACATCAACAGTGGCTCTCATTAAAGAGAGAAAACCCTCCTTTTTTGAATCCTACCAACATGCCACTAGGCATGCTGGCAGCAATCTTAGAGTGGAAAGGACAACAAGGGGTTATTAGATATAACTATAGATGTCTATTGTGAACCCCAGCCGAATTTCAATTGTTAGACTCCTCTTTTGCTGGTCATAATTAAACCAACATTGCCCTAATACACTTTATGCCCTAAAAAAAGGTCAGAACAACTGAAAAGGGATGGCCCTCTCTCAGAAAACAGAGCAGACAAGATAATCGCAAACATTGCATGCTGCAGGCTATCCACTTGTATTAAAGAGCATATCTACACATTTACCCAATAAAAGGGTCATGGAGATGCAGGGGGTGGCAATATTACAAACTGGCCCCATGAAACTGAGGAAGTACAAACAACCTAACACTGCAGACCCGGAGACACTGCAGACCTTTCCGACTGCAATAGAGGAAAGAGAAATAGGCAAAACTATAACTATAACTGAGAATAGGTTGCATAATTTCCTTTTGCCTCTCACCAGCCCATCTTGTGCAGAAGTGGCAAACTGCTTTCAATGCAACATTTCAGGAGTACTCCACTTCTGAAGCAACCATCTTGAGACTGAACCAGGATCTGTCCTACCCCGCTGATTATCCTCCTCTAAGCCAGAATCTCTGAATATGCTTAAGTGAACCGTGCATTGCAGACGCTAGGCTCCCTTAGTGTCCAGGCATTAGCAGTTAACTTATCCCAAGATCCCCTGGTCCAGGTAACATCCCACACAAAGTAACATTTGGTTGCTAAGGTTACAATAATGGCAACAGTCATGTCTCCCCCAAAATCACAAGGGCTTGGTGGTATACCTTTTCATTTGATGTTATCTCAACCTTAAGTGGCTTGTTGGCTACTTATTCAAAAATGCATGACTTGGCAACTCATTTTATTGAATCTTATCTGCCACTTGCCTGCCCAGCCCCCCAATGTATCCGCACCACTCTGTATAGAAGTTATATCATGTTTCTTACCTAGTGTGATCTGCAAACATTAATGCATGATGTTCTAAGCCCACTTCAAGATCATCATTATTTTTATATAGCGCCATCAAATTACAATGGGTGGACGAACAAACATGTAGTTGTAACCAGACAAGTTGGACACACAGGAACAGAAGGGTTGAAGGCCCTGCTCAATGAGCTTACATGTTAGAAGGAGTGGGGTATAGTGACACAAAAGGTAAGGATAGTATTAGACTAGTGACAGTTGCAAGAGAGGAATCAGTTGGGAGCTATTTACAGTTTAATTGATAAGCCATTATGAAGGAGTGGGTTTTTAATGATTTTTTTTAAAAGGGTGTGCATCTACTGGGGAAGAGGGGGGAAGAAGGGGGGAAAGAAGGGGGGAGAAAGATTTCAGTGTTCTATTAAGCGTAAAAACAACTGGTTTCAGTTATAATAGTATCCTTTTATGTGAAACAGAATTCTATATAATGCAAACAGACACGCCATGTACAAGTGAAAGAAAGAGGGGAAAAAAAACTATTTAGTGACTTTAGGGAGTATGAAATCCTTGGGAAAAACTTTCAAAAAAGAGGGATATTAAGAGCTATTACCTCAGGAGAAAGTGAACAGGGATGGGACAACAGAAAAGAACCCCAACCTCATGTTGTGCAGCTTCTTGTTTAAAGGGAAACTATAGTGCCAGGCCAACAAACTCGTTTTCTGACACTATAGTTCCCCCTCTGTCAAGCCCCCCCAGTAATTTTTTTTTTTTTTTTAACCCCTTAAGGACCAAACTTCTGGAATAAAAGGGAATCATGACGTGTCACACACGTCATGTGTCCTTAAGGGGTTAAAGTACATGTTCATTTTAAGGGTGTAACCAGTAGCTGGCTTACGAATAACAATGTATGGAACTAAATTGTAATTTAAAGACACATGACGGATTATCACAGTGGAGCTCTGCTATACGCTCCTATAATATAGAGCTCCTAGAAATGAGGATATTTTGTACTCTTCTCACAATTATGCCGTAACTGTAAACTTAGTTAGAAGACCATTTGCAGTACATGCTACTTTCAGCTAATATTGACCTACATATCAAGAGTATAGTCTCAAAATTTGTTAGCACATGTCTAGAGAGTCTTAGAAAATTTGAGACATATTAAAAAAAAAAAAAAAAAAAAAAAGGGCTAGACTTTTATCTTCTTTAAATAAAAATGGGGGGGGGGGGGGGGGGGGGGTGCACAACCAACTCAAAAATGTATCCAGTTTATAGACAATCCCATTGTCCCCTTCTATGCTAAAAGCATGTGAAAAACGGTTCAAATAATTTATATTTAGATGTGTACTCATGACTATATGTCAATAGATACTTCTGCTTAACATGTGTTTTATAGCTTCCACTATGGCAGTGTGACAACCGAAGAAATGTATATAAAAGTAGAACTAGATTATACTAGAACATAAATATTGTTTTCTCACAATAAAAATCTGATACATGCTCACCTTCCATTTTGACGTCTCCCATGTAATAAGCTGAGCAATTAGAAGTGAACTGGACTTAGGTCAACATGTCTCCCAGGTCTTGCGAACATTAATTAAATGTGTAAATCAGGTGGGTGGGGAGGGATTTACCTGATCACTTTCAAATGATGTTCATACATATTAAGGAATATTCTCTAAAGTGAGCATTACCAGGAATTTATAGTAAATTCTAAGTGAATTTCAATTAAAAACAGAATTAACTTGGAGAACTTTTTCTCTTTGACTATTTGGGTTCTCCACATACAGACTTATTCACTAAAGTAAGACTTTTAATTGAACTTATAGTTTAAGGTCAAAGTAGCCAAACTGGAAAAATTCTCTCAGTCACTTCCGTCTTCAGTTCAGCTACTCTGGTCTAAATGCTGAAATTAACATTGAATTCACAGTGAATTGTCACAAGTGTTAAGTGAGAACTGTTGGGAATTCAACGTGAATTTCAAATTTAGGGCCAAAGTAGCCGAAATAGAAACATGCTGACCTGGAGAGGTTTTAATTTTTTAGTTTGCATATTTTGGATTATAATTCACATCTTTGTCATTTCTCCGCATTTCTCAATTCATTAAATAAACCACTTAGTGTCAAAGCCAGGTAACCCTAATTTACATATATAGTTGCGCAGTTGTCTTGGTTGAAAAAAAGACTAAAGTCCATGAAGTTCGACCCTGAAGCCCATTCTGTTATGCTGCTGCTCGAAAAGAAGACAAAAAATACAATTGTAGCCATTTCCCGTTATGCCAGAAAAGAGAAAAAAAAAATCCTTCTTGACTCCATAATTGTAATCAGATTTCTCCTTGGATCAACAGCCTGTCTACATACAAATAATTTATATCCTTGAATATTATGTTTATGCAAAAAAAATCATCCAAGTTTTTATTTAAAATTATCTATAAAATCTGATAACACAGCCTCTTTAGGCAGAGCGCTGCTCTACCAGTGGTCTGCAGTCCACTGCTCGGTCATGCTACATTCAGTGACTGGCAGAATGGGAGCACTTTCCCTCCTACCTGTCACCCTGCAATTGCGCTGTGTGCCCTCCGGGCCGGTACACACTCAGCAGAAATGCACTGGCTCGAAGGTATACTAGCACACCAGGAATTTTCCTGGTATCCCAATGGTCCAGTCCAGCTCAGCTGTTGACCACCCATTATCCTCTATCTTTTACCTTGCCCTTCACCTAAAACTAGACCACACCAATTTCTTAATTTGGATAGGGCAACCACCGCAGCTTTATTTATATCTTGATACCAGCAACAATATAACAGTCTGTTAGCTACTGGATAACGAACCATTAGACAGATACAACAACAGCAGACCGGGATTTCATTTTTCCAATTTGTCCAATTTGAAACATTTCCATTTACAACTACTCTCTGCACTTAGTATTTAAGACAGTGTTCTGGTTTATTATTTAAGCTAATATTGTGGCCAATATTTATTTAGTTTCAATATATGTATTTATATTTATTTACATGTATTTATAATGTTAGTGTGTTTCTGGTCCCATTAAGATTTAAGGTCTCCTTTTTAAATATTTTTTTTTTTAACTCATCTTTAACCCAGGAGAGTCTTAGTCTTAGGCCACCACTACTCCTTCTGCTAAGGAAGAATGATCTGGAATAATTATCTTGACTGAATCAAATACTTCTCCATGAAGAAGCAGTAATGGGCCTATGATGCATGCGCTGAATTTGCCACACAATAGGATTTTCCTCTGCAAACGCAGAGACTGTACATTTAGTACCCAGGGTTATTCACAATTATTTTTTAATTGTTGAGAATTCAGAGTGCATTAAATATTTTTTTCAAATTTAAGGCTACGGAAAATGACCTGGAAGTTTAGCTCACTTAGAAATGTTTTTTCACCTTGGCTGTTTTGGCTTTAAATTTGGAATTCACTTTCAATTCTCATTTTAGTAACTAACCCTTTCTTCACAAGAAAGTGCCTCTAGGACTGTCTGATTGACAGCCACTAAAAGCACACAGACTGACAAATGTGAACATTTCTGTTTAAAATAAAAAGGCTTACAGTTCTCAGCTTGTATGCAGGTCCGGACTAGCCATCAGGCAAAACGGGCAAATGCCCATTGGGTCACGGTGGTCATGGGCAGAGGCCGACAAAGGACTTCAGAGGATCTCTCCTGCTGGTCCATGCATATCTGGCACTAACCAAGCTCCTGCCCTGCTGTGCCCCACGATGGGCCAGTGGGGAGATCAACAATCTCCCATTGCTGTGTCAACACAATACTTTCATCCTGACCACTGAGCTTCTTGCCTGGTTAGCAACTATTTCTCATCTGCACAGCATTGGATAGTCCCCTTTCAATGGAACCCATCAAGGATGAGGATGAGACTCCTGTCATAACAATGCAGCCCACAGCCAGTCCAGTTTAACTAAGCGATTATCACTCTCAAACTAAACTCAGTTCCATTTCTTACTTACTTATGGGAGTCCAAGTACTGGTAAAATCCCCTGATATCACACAATTCACAGCATAGGCACAGTGTTGCCTGGGACCCAATCAAACACCCCATAGGAGCAATAGCCTATTTAAAGAAAGCAACAGCTGGCCATTTTATACTACCCATGGACCATAGAATGTTGTTAGACTTGCACACTGCCTATGACAGTACTAACTGGGAGACAGTGCATGATGCCCTAAAATCAGCCAATGACATTCCCACCAGACATTCCCACCCTAGTGCCACTCATGATCGAGAACTCACTCTTGATTTTCTCTTTGACACTTGGGCAGCTGTTTCCTAACTTTGTAATGCTTCTTATAAGGGAGCTCTGCAACACACCAGTGAAACCTCAGTGGGCATCAATAGAATCCCAATACCAATTTCCACCAAATCTGAACTTTCAGTTAAATCTGATAGTTCTTTCTGCATCCGTCACACTTTTAACTTTTTGCCCGATTGGTAAGTTAACCTGCTAGGCAGAGATTTCATGAAAAAAAAAATCATATCTCTAGAGGTGGATACCAAGGGAGGCATTACTGTCCACTCCCCATTTTTGGCTAGTTCATCCAGCCACCATAAAAAGGTGTCCACCCCTGGTGCATTTTCCTGGGTCACATAGAGGTTCATGTGCCCTGAATATCCCTGATAAAATAGAGGATGTTTTACGTGCCTTGTTGACTTATGAGACTGACTATCCAGCAGCTAGTGAGTTACTGTGTACTATCCAATGGGAAGGTCCCTGACTATCTACATCCAGACTGACTCTTTTTTCAATTTAATAGATAGTGAGCATTGGGAACCCAGGAGTGGCTTTGTTACACTGACAGGAGTGTGGGGTGGAAAACAAGGAGTGTCCCTGGTGACCAACCAAGGGTTGTTCAACTCACATGAGGGAAATTAGTTACTACAGTGGGTAGTAAGATTTCCAGGTCTGCTCCTCATGGACCCTACCTAGCTCCCTGTCCCAAGTTGGAGTCATGGACTTCCGACTGTGGTTCCACTCTATTCCAATATGTGGATGACCTCCTCAGTTGCAGTCCAAATCACTAAGCCTGTCAGGAGGACACACTATCCTTGCCAACTCATCTGCATGCTGTAGGTAACAAAGTTGAATACCTGAGATTCCTGCTGTCCCAAGGAGAAAGGGTCCTTGCTCCAGATCACATTCAGGCCATAATGCATCTGCCAAAGACACATAGCAAGACATGTCATGCTGTCATTTTTGGGAATGGAGACAAACTGTAGACAATGGATACTAGACTGCTTCCATTACGATCACATTCTAAGGGCCATTATCCTGAAAGAGACCTCAGAGGCTTTTCAATGGACACATGACTTGCTCGATGTACATAAAACTTGCATAACCTGCTCCAGCACTGGGATTGCCAAACTACCATAAGACTTTTCATCTGTACTTTACCGAGGGTGGGGTGTCTGCAGCTGTGGTCTTGGCACAGTAACACAGAATGGGCTATCATTCTGTTGCTTATTATTCAAATATACTACCCATTAGTTGTACAGGGAATGCCTGCCTGTCTGAGGATAGTTGCTGCAAATGCCATGATGGTAGAGGCTGCCCAGACCATTGTTTTGTCACATACCATAATACTACACACCTCACACCAGTTAATACAGGTCCTGAACAACCTCACCACACAGCACATGACGGCACAAAGTAGATCGTCCATTTAAGGCCTCAAGATAAAATATTTTCCTACGGCCCAGCAGTGCTCCTACATAGTTACATAGTTACATAGCTGAAAAGAGACTTGCGTCCATCAAGTTCAGCCTTCCTCACATTTGTTTTTTGCTGTTATGCAAAAGAAGGCAAAAAAAACAGTTTGAAGCACAATTTTCCAACAAGCTGGGGAAAAAAAATCCTTTTTGACCCCAGAATGGCAGTCAGATTTATCCTTGGATCAAGCATATATTGCCCTACATTGAAAGATTATATACTTGAATATTCTGTTTTTGCAAGTATGCATCTAGTAGCTGTTTGAACATCTGTATGGACTCTGATAAAACCACTTCTTCAGGCAGAGAATTCCACATCCTTATTGTTCTTACAGTAAAAAAAACCTTTCCTTTGCCTTAGACGAAATCTTCTTTCTTCCAGTCTAAACGCATGACCTCGTGTCCTATGTAAAGTCCGGTTTGTGAATAGATTTCCACACAATGGTTTGTATTGGCCCCGAATATATTTGTATAATGTTATCATATCCCCTCTCAGGCGACATTTCTCTAAACTAAATAGGTTTAAATTTGTTAACCTTTCTTCATAGCTGATATGTTCCATTCCTTTTATTAATTTTGTAGCCCGCCTCTGCACTTTTTCTAGTGCCATAATATCCTTCTTTAGAACAGGTGCCCAAAATTGCACAGCATATTCAATATGTGGTCTTACCAGTGATTTATAAAGAGAAACTCATTTCCACACATACTACTGACATTGAAGAAAATCATGACTGATTAAGTGCTATACAGATTAAAGCTTCACCTAGAGCTGACCCCCTCCTATCTGATGGTGATGTAGTCTTTTTGTGGGTACTCTTCGTCTCAGGTAATACAAACTCACTCCGGACACAGGTCGTAGGAAACAATCAACATTTTATTCTTTTTGCCGACTACGTCTCAGCACAGACTCATGTATGAAAAGGCTGAGCCCTGAGTCAAGAGGTAACAGCACTTACAGGTGATACTCGAAAAATTAGAATATCCTGCAAAAGTTCATTTATTTCAGTAATGCAACGTAAAAGGGGAAACTAATATATGAGATAGATGCATTACATGCAAAGCAAGATAGTTCAAACCGTGATTTGTCATAAGTGCGATGATTATGGCTTACAGCTCATGAACTTTTGCACGATATTCTAATTTTTTGAGTATCACCTGTATATATCACAGATGATGCAGTTTATATGTAAGCAATATATGCAAGGGTTACTCCCATACTGCAGCAATTAATAACCAATTAGCAAGCTTTCACTATCACTCTTTGTTTACTACTGTACTACGTATGGCCATTCCTGACATTCTTACACATGTGTATTGGTCTTGGTTATTTACAGCACTAGTCCCATGTATGGTCATATGGCTCTGGGGCATTCCAGTGATCCAGCAAATAGGATCAGAAAACACAAGGTGAGAAAGGGCACAAATGGTACATTACACAATTGGTCAAAACACCTCCCAGCATTGTTGGTGGAAATTCGAATGACTTCAAATAAAATCATTGGTCTAACGCCCTTTGAAAAAATAATGAATTGGCCCTTCCCAACCCCAGAGGCAAGTAAGGAACCGCAAAGTATGATTGAGGAGGTGGATGTGGCAAGATTAGAGTATGTTGCTAATTTAGTAAGCAAATTGAAGGAATCTACAGTAATGTGCTTCTGTCTCTCGCAATTAGAGGTGAAGAACCCACTCATCCAAGTCAGGAGATAGATTGCTGATCAAGAAGCTGAAGAAAAAGAAACCAACTGACATGCCATTCGAACCCTGCAGGATGGTATTCGCAAAAACAGAACTGCAGTGCTAATGGACGGAAGCCAAATATGGTTTCACGCCAGCAAAATAAAACACACCCTAGTCAATCAGTACCATGATCCATCAACAAAAAACAGCCCCTTCAACTGGACAACCAAATGGTTTTGGAAGATTTTCCCATTAATGTTCACATGTTTTTGTATTGGTGTGTTTCTTATGACTTTCATACCAGGATGTTTCCTCTACCATACCCCCAGTAATAACATGCACCTAAGACCAAAGAGAGAGCTATCCGTATCATCATGGGAAAAAAGTTAAGGGCCTCTTATACCTCATGGTCAGCAACAAGGTTATCCTTTTAGAGGAATCCCACTAAATGAAACAGGGTTGGCGGAACTAATTGAACAGAGCAGGATGTGGAATTCTACTAATACCATCCTCACCTCTTCACCTAGCAGCAAATGTGGATACTGGGGCCATAATGTATTTGAATGGTTTTAACAAGAAAGGCCCCAACGGCTCTTTTCGGAGGTATGAGAACTTCCTAGAGATACTCAGGTAAATTACTGGATTAATCAGATTGCTTGCAGCACTCAGACATATAAACCTAGTTCCTTTTACCATGCAATCTGGTTTAATCCCGACTTGGGAAATAGGACATGCCTAGGTGGGAGGGAAAAGAAAACTGATTAGGGCCAAATTGATCATACCTCCAGCAAAACCAAGGGTAGAATCACGAGATCCATTGATTTGCCCAATTTAACTAAAAAGAATGTCTGCATTAGCTTAAGAGGAATGGTTATAACTGGTAGTCTGTTCTGGTTCATAGGAATCCCTAATGTAAATAAGATTATCTAGATGTAGGCTTTAACACCAGCAGCAAGATTTTCAGGAGATTAGCTGCAGCACAGGAACAGATTAGGACGGTTGCGCTCCAGAACAGAATGGCTTTAGATTACCTGCTAGCAGGAGGGTTATGTAAGGTAGTAGGTGACCAATGTTGCACTTATATTACTGATGACAAAGAAGTAATACAACATGATTTACAAGTTCTAAGGGAAGTCTAGACTAAAATGAGACAACAAGACAGAGGGCTATTTGGAGATTTGGCACTGGGAGATTTTGACTGGACATTTGGCATAGGTAATTTGGCTAGGGAATATTGGCAGTAAAATTGCTGCATGCCCGTTGATCTTAATTCTCTTTGAATTCATGATATATGTGATCTTCCTGATATTCAAATGCTTGTTGCAGCTCCTTAAACTCAAACACAAGAAAAAGGATAAATACGATGTTTATCTTTCCCTGGTGCAAGCCCACGCTGAGTATAGACAATAAATGAAAAAGAGATTTACACTGCGGTCTTTAGAAAAAAATCACTGGTATTTAATATCCAACAACGTTACATAAATCCGATCGACGTTTCGACCTCTTCAGGTCTTCCTCAAGATCTTGGTATATATATTTATATAGATATATATATATATTTATTTTAATCACAGAGAGATGATTTTGTTCATGCGCAATATGCAGACTGCTTGTGGGAGAGTCAGTTCATCTGGCTTACTATAGTATCCCTTTAAAGAAACACCAATGCAAAATATATATCAATTTAAAATTCTTGTTTTGTTAGCGTGTTTGCTACTATGTTTAGACTACTGGGCTAACCTGGATAGATATATATCTGATATGTCAAACCAAAAAATAAAACAAACCTGTACATGTAATCCAGAAGCAGGTCAGTCTTCGCAGAGCTCATAAAGAAGCATTACATTCAACGACACCCTTTGAGAATTAATGGATGTGTTCAGACTCATCATACTATAAGTGATGAAGCCCAACATGAAGATTACAAAAATCAAGGTTTTCAATTAGGTCAGTCTGACAGTGTCAGACAAATGTAAACACTGACATGAATTTTTTTTCAGAAACCACAATGTTTTACATTGCTGCGCAATAAAGGACAGCATCTGTACACCAAAACTACTGAATTCATATGAAGTTGTTGTGGTGTTTAGAGTGTCCCTTTAATGTATGCTTGTGCAAGAGCTGTACTTGCAATCTTACAATATCATAGTATATACACAAATGAGGATAGACAAAGAGACAGACAGTCTTCAATAAGGTATATATACAAACTATGCAAATTCTACAAGATTTATATGTTAAGGTCCCATTTTCACTTTCCACTACATTGATAGTATTGAAAGCTCAGTTCACACCACAAAGTTCCAATTTGTTTGGTTTCCTTGGCAACAGAGGTCACAATTTCACATGTCACCACAGTGTTGCACTGAGGTATAGGAACCTCACATCACAGTATGGCCTAGAGTCAGAGGACCTGTCTGTTATTTTATTAGGGAGACCATGTTTTCAGTTCCTCTACTGCTCAGTGGTGGCATCCCACCATATATACCTCCTAACTTTTCAAATGAACAAAGTGGGAAATTTTCATTTTAGAGGTGTGAGTGAGGGTGTGACTAGGGGCAGGGCTGTTATCAGACATTTTAGGTGACTTACTAATAATTTATGCATATCAAAAATATGAACTCATAGAGAAGAGGAGCAGACGGATTATGGCCCAAAATAGGGAATACAATAGGAAGGTATACAAAGCAGTGTAACCCCTATTCTCAGTGTAACCCTAGTTTCACCTTGGCACATGTCCCAGCCTTCCTGAGATTTGGGGCTACTCTACTAAGCTTGGGTTCTGGTGACATTTAAAAACCACACAATCTCTAGCCTCAGTGGATGAGGATGTCTCAAGGATACTCAATTACATTCTCACATAACTAAAAAAAAAAAAGTAAATAAACACTCATTTTATATTTATATAATATTTATTTCAAGAAAAGGAAAAAGGTGATTTTTTTTTATTGTAAACAACTGCCGAGATGTTGACCCCCATAACATGACAGCATACAGTATTACTTTTGCCCCTACAAAGACTAGTGATTTGCACTTATGCATGCATTTTGAATCCAAAACATTTTTGGAGTAAAGACCACGAAGAATGTTTTTTTACTTCATATATTTCCCAGTATGGTTGAAAATGGTCTCCACCTTTTATTGGGGTACATAATTCTATTCTATATATTAAATACTAGGGAGGGACAGCAAGTTGCTGAGAAATGTTACTAATTACTCATCATTAAAAGTTAATATCAGACCAATATAGTGAAGTCACACACAGAGGCGGAGCTTTATCAAAGTGTTGTAGACAGTTTTGCGCCATTGGTGCATTTTTTTTTGCCGCCGAACCATCAATTTTTAATGAACACTATTGTTTCATGGGAGCACTAGATCAATGTTTTTGTTAAAGGGACACTATAGGCACCTAGACCACTTCACCTCATTTAGAGAAACTGTGAAGTTTACATTGCAGAATTAAGACTGCCTCTAGTGGCTGTCTACCAGTCTACTAGGCATTCTTGGAGTTTCACAGAGTTTGACGCTGAAATGACGCTGGACATCACGCTTTACATGAGGACATCCAGCGTCAGTGAAGACACCATAGGAAACCATTGAGGTAATACTTTTCCATTGGTAAGGCCTAATGCCGTACATGTGAATTAGGTGTTTCCCACCCCACACACACACAGGCTGATGTCTGATGAGGCGAAGCACTACCTATTGTCAATGGACCTCGGTGCTGGAATCTGGTAAGTAAGTAAAGGTTTAACCTTTTACATTTAAGGTAGGGGAGCCTGCTTGGGCTGAGGAACGCAGTGTTATGAATACAGCTTTGTATTCCTAGCACCAACATATATCTTTAAGTTTAGATGTACAGGTGGCTATTTTTTTTTTTACTTATATATGTTTTATTTGTTATTTAATTAAGCCTAAACATGAAAATGAAAAAAAAAAGTTAGCTCTTGAAGCGTTATATGCATGCATTTGGCACTGCTCGAGAAGATTTTGTTCTTGCATTGCATCATGGGACAACTGAGTCTCTGCAATATGGAAGTGCAGTGGAGACAAGGTCCCCCCCCCCTTCCCCATCTGTTTCATTTTTTAAACCAACACAAAAGTGTTTAAAGAAGAATTGTAATTTCCAGAGAAGTGTCATCTCCGTGCTCCCGAACGTCTGCAACCTTGACATCTGTGCCCATGGGTGATTCAACAGGACTGGCATTTTGACTGCCACCAACACAGGATAATAGGAGTTCCAAGAGAGACCCAGTTTAAGGTTACCCCAAATGCATCCACTGCCTGCACATTACCTCGAAAAGAGGTGTTTAAAGACTTCTAGAGTATTGCCAATACAATTTTTGCATTATAGGTGCACTCAGGGCCGGCCTTAGGCCTTTAGGCGCCCTCTGCGAATAAATATTCATTACACACACACATACACACAGAGTTACAGGCAGACAGTCACACACAGTTGCAGGCAGACAATTACAAACACACACAGGTACAGATGGACAGTCATGTACATACAGCCACATATACAGTGTCACACATACACCGTTACATGCAAACAGTCACACACACACACACACACAGGCAGACAGTCACACACACAGGCAGACAGACACAGACAGCCACACACACACACACACAAGCGGACAGCCACACATAGGCAGAGACACACAGTCTCCAGGGCCGGATTAAGAGCACAGTGGGCCTGGTGCTGACAATTATGATGGGCCTAACTACGGAATCTTATTGACCAAAAACACTAAAACAGTCATACCTCCCAAGCGTCATGTATCTGATGGAGATGGTGCTGGAGGGAAACTCATAGGATGCAGCTATAATAAAACACATACTCTATGCTAATCTCTCTCTAATTTATGTTTTCATCTGTCAAGTAAATCCATAACCCCTAACATCAGTGTCCAGTGAAGCAGGAAGTCAATGGGTGGGGTAAAATGGTGGGCCACTGGTGCGAATCACGTAACCTGCCAAAAGGGGAGAACATGCCCAAAAAGGGGGCATGTCTGTCCAAAGAAATGGAAGGCCAGCCTGGCATGAATACATGTCAGGCTGCCCACCAATCATGCAGGCTATCCAACTAAGGGCATACTATGCAAGCAGCACCCTGAGCTTAACATAAATGCGTCTAATGATGCGCTCACTCCATGCTTTCTAAGGACTGTCCCCTAGCACTCGCTGGTCCACTTGTCTCCTCACCTTCTTACTAGCAGGCAGAAGTTCCTGGTATATAGTATGAGACAGAGAAAAGGTGTATGTAGTGAGTGTAGAAGAAAGGGGACATGCCACAGTGTTAGAGAGACCAACGTCTGCATTACCTAAACTAATTTTATTGTCAGCCAGTCCACACAAGTTTTGTTCCCTTACATCCCTCGTCACCAGAACAACTACAGCTTATTGTTTTTGTTCTGGTAAGTAGAATCATTCCATTCAGGCTTTTTGCAGTAAACACTGTCTTTTCAGAGAAAATAACTCCACTGGCCACTCCTTAGATGGCTGCTAGAGGTGCTTCCTGGGGCAGTACTGCCATTCTGTGTTTCCACCCTCTGCATGCAGACACTGAACGTTCCTCATAGAGATGCATTGATTCAATTTATCTTTATGAGGAGATGCTGATTGGCCAGGGCTATATTGGACTTGTGCTGGCTCTGCCCCTGATCTGCCTTGTTGACAGTCTCAGCCAATCATATGGGGAAGTATTGTAATTTGCTCAGACCACCACTTCTGATTATGTCAGCAGTCAGTTAGTTCAAAGGCAGAGCCAGCAGCTGCAGACTTGAATACAAGTAATATTTTACTATATTTAGGGAGGCTAGAAGGGGCCAGGGTGGTGGTTTTAACATAATAGGGTCAGAAATACATGATTGTGTTCCTGAACCTATAGTGCTCCTTTAAGCAAGAGTATGTGAAGAATAGTTAGGGTTGCCACCTTTCTTGGAAAAAAAATAATTATAATTAGTTATGCGTGACATCACATGATGTAAATCACAAGGAGTGATAGAGAAAATTCTGTAAAATCACCCATAAACTACTCACAGTTTGATTCTGCTGTATAGATGGATTGCTCCCAGTGTCTCAGTCTTGCAAGACACCCAGTGTCTCAGTGTCCGTGTCCCCATGTCGCCCAGTCCCTAGTCTCCCAGTGTCTCAGTGTCCCCATTTCTCCCAGTGTCCCAATGTCTCAGTGTGTCCCCATGTCACTAGGATACTGGGGACACAGTGAGACATGGGGACACAGAGAGCTGGGGACACTGAGAGACATGGTGACACTGAGAGACATGGTGACACTGAGAGAAATGGGGGCACTGAAAGACAAGGGAACATTGAGAGACCCAGGGACACTGAGAGACATGAGGACACAGAGACATGGGGACACTGGGAGACATTTGGGGAAACTGGGTGAAATGGGGACACTGAGACACTAGGGACACAGAGGAATAATAATCAAGTGAAAGAAAACAGTAGTATACCAACTAAATTAAATAAATGAATCTACCTAATTGAAGGGGTTCCAGGTGAACCTCACAGACACCCAAAGTGATAAAACAGAGAAAAAAAAAGTGGAAAACACCTTCAAATAAGCATATAATTAATACAACCTGGAGAAAATATCCAGAGTAAGAATATTCAGTAAAGGAATATGATATAATCTGAAATTATAAAAATATATATCATAGCGTAATTTTGTTAGAATTAAATGTGAGAGTGTAAAGTTTAGGTATTAAACTCACAAACGAAAATGCAAATCAGGCCTCTCACCCCCCTGGGGTATATCAGTATAGATCTTGATAGTAGATCAAATGACGAAGTATGTCTTAAAGGAATGAATAAAAAAAGCCATACATGGTGAAGTATGTATAAAAAAGTACAAAAGATATTTATTGGGAGCACTTACAGACGTAAAATAGTTGTGGGCATATCTCCACTCTTAGTGGAACTGGAAGGCAGTGTAGAAATCAGCAGCACAAATCCAATTCAAGTGGAGAGCAGGAACAATAAATCAGCATACATAAAATAATAAAATATAAATAAAATAAGCAGACAATAAAGTCCAATATCCAACGCGTTTCGTCCAGATAGGTAGGGGACTTCGTCAGGGATATATAGAAAATCAGCTGTAGAGGAGCTTCTTATACCCATCGCAATCTTCTGTTATGCCGTTCACCGGCGCGTGCGTTCCAGGTTGGAACGCAAGGGAAACTTCCTGTTTCGTCCGTCATTCCAAAAGCGCATGCGAAAAAACCAGAGTTCTATGCGCTCGAGAATCGAGCATGATAATGCACATGCGTACAATCTGTATTAAGAGAAAAGTGTACACAACAGGCGAACATGTCGCCATATATATGAATATCGAGAACTACATAAAAAATGGATCTATTAGAACAAAAAACAACTAGAATAGTGAACAAAGAGATATATACAAAGCCTATTAGAAATAGTAATGGCTCTAAATGACCGAAATAGTCAAATGTTGTGAGCAGAGCAAAGACATAATATCAAACATGGATACAAATTAAGCTATTGAACAGAACCTATCCAAAAAGATGTCCCATAAAGGGGCAAAATATAGAGGTCAGGCATATTCAAAAATTATGTATGATAATATTACCCAAAAAGGATAAGCCCAAACCTAATATAGGTATAGTGATATACTATGTATATATTGATGAGAGAAAAAAGAGAAATTCCATATCAAAATAATAATAGAACAGTGCATAGTGAAATGCTAAATAAGACCTTGTAGGTCTATTTCAGCATTAAGACCACAATGCAATGTTCTTAGAGTATAGATCCAAAAGGCTTCTTGGCGAATGAGTTCTTGAAGTTTATCTCCTCCCCTACATCCTAGGGTGACATGTTCTATGCCGAAGGCTTGAAAGTTTTCCCACCTGAAGAGTGGACACATATTACAATGTTTTGGAACACTATGATCAAGTTTACCCTTTTTGATGTTGTTAAAGTGTTCCAAAAGTCTGATATGGAGCTTTCTGGTGGTGCGGCCCACATATTGGGCTCCGCATCCACATTGGAGTAAGTAAATCACAAAGGTGGTTGAACATTGAATATGTTTCTTAATGGGATATACTTTAGAAGTTTGAGTGCTTACAAAATTAGTAATTTTTCTTTTTTGGTATTTGCATGTGGAACAATGTCCACAGCTGTAAAAGCCTTTAACAGGTTGTAGAAAAGAGCCAGCTGAGGATGTAGGATGTACGGGAAGGAGACTGGGGGCCAATTTGTTTTTAAGATTGGCTGCTCGTTTGTATATAATAGTTGGTCTTTTGGGAATAATATCTCTCAGTATATTATCATTTTGTAAGATATACCAATATTTGTTTAGGATTTTTTTAATATGTTTAGCCTGTGAGTTGTATTGAGTGATAAATGCAAACTGTAGGTTTTTCTTTTGAATATCTAAATTCCTGTTGCTTTGTTTCTTAGATCGGTGTTGTAAAAAATGTGATCTATCAGTGTCCAACATACTCTGTATATCTAGGTCAATTTGATCCTGATTATAGCCCTTTTCCAAGTACCTCTTTTTAATTAATTCAGCTTGTTGTAAAAATATATGATTGTCTGAGCAGTTTCTCCTGAGACGGATAAGCTGACTTTTAGGTACATTAGAAAGCCAAGGGGGATAGTGAGCACTAGATAAATCTATGGCGGTGTTACAGTCAGTAGGTTTGAAAAATGTTTTAGTTTTCAATTGATTGTGTTCTATATAAATAGTGAGATCCAAAAAGTCCAAAGAAGTTGGACTCATATTATATGTAAATTTAAGGTTATAATCATTGGAGTTTATATGATCAAATAAAATTTTGAGACTATCAGCAGATCCCTCCCACACAAGTATAACGTCATCTATGTAGCGTCGCCATAGGACCAAATTGCCCCCCGAATGTGCTCCTAACATAGGACTTAAATTTGCCCCTACATCTAATGTGAACAGTTTCAATTTATATTTAGATAATCAAAAATTCCTTAAAAAACTGACTATCAAAAGATTTTTTCAAAAGAAAGATACAGATCTTTTATCCACTACTCCATCGTTACAAACAGAGCTTGTTAATGATATAAATGTAGATTCAAAACATATAGAACAAACTACACATACTTCTTTTAAACCAAACTCACATTTTTATCCATGGTCTGCTAAAAGTAAATATTTAGATATTTTCAATGAATTAGTCCAAGCAGATCTAGATAAACTAACCCTACATAAATACCAGCCCAATTTGAATAAAAAGGAAAGAGCAGCCCTAAAATCACTTACAGAGAATTCAAATATTATTATTAAAGAGGCCGACAAGGGAGGAGGTACGGTTATTATGGATAGGTCCTATTATATGGAGGAAGCATATAATATTCTATACGATCAGAATACATATGAGGTTCTACCCCATAACCCTACCTCTATGTTTTTGTTAGCTCTTAAAGAACTATTGGATCTTGGGGTGGCTACTAATATTCTTAACCAAAAAGAATATGATTTCATCTTTAATCCTAACTGTAAAACAGCCACTTTTTATTTTTTACCCAAGATCCATAAGAGTCTTCAAAAAACCCCTGGCCGTCCCATAGTTAGTGGAATTTCTTCTTTATCATGTAATTTGTCTGAATATATAGATTTTTTTCTTCAAACATATGTCCCTCTAAGTGATTCTTATATTAAAGACACTGGGCACATTTTACAAGACATAACGGCTATACCTTGGAAATCTACATACATTTTGGCCACCGCGGACATTACAGCCCTGTATTCTAATATTCCCCACGAAAAGGGTATTTCAGTTATACAAGATCTTTTGATACAATACAAGTTTCTTTCCTTGGCACAAATTGAATTCTTGATTCGATGCATCTCATTTGTACTGACTAAGAATTTTTTTTGGTTCAGTGGTCAATACTTTCTTCAGAAATGTGGCGTCGCCATGGGTACCAAATTTGCCCCCAGTTTTGCTAACATGTATGTTGCTCATTGGGAGCACAAGTGTGTCTCGTTAGGAGCACATTCGGGGGGCAATTTGGTCCTATGGCGACGCTACATAGATGACGTTATACTTGTGTGGGAGGGATCTGCTGATAGTCTCAAAATTTTCTTTGATCATATAAACTCCAATGATTATAACCTTAAATTTACATATAATATGAGTCCAACTTCTTTGGACTTTTTGGATCTCACTATTTATATAGAACACAATCAATTGAAAACTAAAACATTTTTCAAACCTACTGACTGTAACACCGCCATAGATTTATCTAGTGCTCACTATCCCCCTTGGCTTTCTAATGTACCTAAAAGTCAGCTTATCCGTCTCAGGAGAAACTGCTCAGACAATCATATATTTTTACAACAAGCTGAATTAATTAAAAAGAGGTACTTGGAAAAGGGCTATAATCAGGATCAAATTGACCTAGATATACAGAGTATGTTGGACACTGATAGATCACATTTTTTACAACACCGATCTAAGAAACAAAGCAACAGGAATTTAGATATTCAAAAGAAAAACCTACAGTTTGCATTTATCACTCAATACAACTCACAGGCTAAACATATTAAAAAAATCCTAAACAAATATTGGTATATCTTACAAAATGATAATATACTGAGAGATATTATTCCCAAAAGACCAACTATTATATACAAACGAGCAGCCAATCTTAAAAACAAATTGGCCCCCAGTCTCCTTCCCGTACATCCTACATCCTCAGCTGGCTCTTTTCTACAACCTGTTAAAGGCTTTTACAGCTGTGGACATTGTTCCACATGCAAATACCAAAAAAGAAAAATTACTAATTTTGTAAGCACTCAAACTTCTAAAGTATATCCCATTAAGAAACATATTCAATGTTCAACCACCTTTGTGATTTACTTACTCCAATGTGGATGCGGAGCCCAATATGTGGGCCGCACCACCAGAAAGCTCCATATCAGACTTTTGGAACACTTTAACAACATCAAAAAGGGTAAACTTGATCATAGTGTTCCAAAACATTGTAATATGTGTCCACTCTTCAGGTGGGAAAACTTTCAAGCCTTCGGCATAGAACATGTCACCCTAGGATGTAGGGGAGGAGATAAACTTCAAGAACTCATTCGCCAAGAAGCCTTTTGGATCTATACTCTAAGAACATTGCATTGTGGTCTTAATGCTGAAATAGACCTACAAGGTCTTATTTAGCATTTCACTATGCACTGTTCTATTATTATTTTGATATGGAATTTCTCTTTTTTCTCTCATCAATATATACATAGTATATCACTATACCTATATTAGGTTTGGGCTTATCCTTTTTGGGTAATATTATCATACATAATTTTTGAATATGCCTGACCTCTATATTTTGCCCCTTTATGGGACATCTTTTTGGATAGGTTCTGTTCAATAGCTTAATTTGTATCCATGTTTGATATTATGTCTTTGCTCTGCTCACAACATTTGACTATTTCGGTCATTTAGAGCCATTACTATTTCTAATAGGCTTTGTATATATCTCTTTGTTCACTATTCTAGTTGTTTTTTGTTCTAATAGATCCATTTTTTATGTAGTTCTCGATATTCATATATATGGCGACATGTTCGCCTGTTGTGTACACTTTTCTCTTAATACAGATTGTACGCATGTGCATTATCATGCTCGATTCTCGAGCGCATAGAACTCTGGTTTTTTCGCATGCGCTTTTGGAATGACGGACGAAACAGGAAGTTTCCCTTGCGTTCCAATCTGGAACGCACGCGCCGGTGAACGGCATAACAGAAGATTGCGATGGGTATAAGAAGCTCCTCTACAGCTGATTTTCTATATATCCCTGACGAAGTCCCCTACCTATCTGGACGAAACGCGTTGGATATTGGACTTTATTGTCTGCTTATTTTATTTATATTTTATTATTTTATGTATGCTGATTTATTGTTCCTGCTCTCCACTTGAATTGGATTTGTGCTGCTGATTTCTACACTGCCTTCCAGTTCCACTAAGAGTGGAGATATGCCCACAACTATTTTACGTCTGTAAGTGCTCCCAATAAATATCTTTTGTACTTTTTTATACATACTTCACCATGTATGGCTTTTTTTATTCATTCCTTTAAGACATACTTCGTCATTTGATCTACTATCAAGATCTATACTGATATACCCCAGGGGGGTGAGAGGCCTGATTTGCATTTTCGTTTGTGAGTTTAATACCTAAACTTTACACTCTCACATTTAATTCTAACAAAATTACGCTATGATATATATTTTTATAATTTCAGATTATATCATATTCCTTTACTGAATATTCTTACTCTGGATATTTTCTCCAGGTTGTATTAATTATATGCTTATTTGAAGGTGTTTTCCACTTTTTTTTTCTCTGTTTTACCACTAGGGACACAGACACTGGGAGACATGGGGACACTGAAACATTTGGGGACACTAAGACACTAGGGACCTAGAGACATGGGAACACAGACACTGGGAGACTAGGGGACACTTGGGGACTAGGGGACATAGACATGGGGACACTGGGACATATAGGGACACATGGGGACACTAGGCACACTGAGAGACATGGGACACAGACACTGGGGACACTGGCTGGGGGACATGGGGACACATGGGGACATAGTGTCTCCATGTCCCAATGTCTCAGTGTCTCCCAATGTCCCTATGTCTCACAGCGTCCCCACGTGTCTCAGTGTTCCCAGGTCTCCCAGTGTCTGTGTCCCCATGTGTCTGTGTCCCCATGTGTCCCCTAGTGTCTGTGTACCCTAGTGTCTCAGTGTTCCCATATGTCCCCTAGTGTCTCAGTGTCCCTGCTGCCTTTCCCCACATCCCTTACTTACCTGAGCTGTAGAGCTGCTGTCTGGACTCTGTGCTGTGTTGCTGCTCCCCCACGGATCAGTGAGTAGTAGAGAGAGGCAGGGATATGCTGTGTAACGTCCTATCCCTGCCTCTCTCCACACACAGTGACCCCTACTGGCTGGTGCTGGTATTGCAGAGTAATCTCCATTTATTCTGAGAAAAAAACCTGCATTCGTATTGCCGGTATTACTGCAATACCGGCATGGCCAGGCAGCCTCAAATACCAGCTGTGCCAGTAAAATACCAGTCAGGTGGCAAACCTAAGAGTAGTATGTAAAAAAGAAAAAAAAATGTTTTTATTTTTTTTTTAAATGGGCCTATTCCATGGGCCTGGGCCTGGAGCTGCAGCTCCATCAGCCCCTATGTTAATCCGGCCCTGACAGTCTCACACACACACACACACACATAGTTTCACACACACAGACAGTCTCACACACACAGACACAGGCAGACAGTCACACACACACAGACACAGGCAGACAGTCACACACACAGGCAGGCAGTCATACATAGTTACCTCTATTCATTATGGAGGCAGTGCAGCTCCTGGATTCTGGTCGTTGGGGAAGCAGGGACTCCTTCCTGCTTCCCATGCAGCAATTACCCAGTACTTCTAGCCCTGCCGCATGCTAAGCACCACTCCATTTTTTTTTTTTTTTATCCCGGGTGGAGAATAATAAAATACTCCACCCGGGTAGCCGACCATGTGTGATCTGTGTCGGCTGTTAGGGTGCCCCAGGCTCCATGGCGCCCTGTGCGGCCGCACACCCCTAAGGCCGGCCCTGGGTGCACTCCCTGTGAACTGTTCTTGAACACAAAGTAGGCATTGTCCATGTCCTAGTGAAATCAAAAAAGGAAATCAAAAAACTTAGAATTTTAATATTTCAGTGGTAAATATGGCATTGTATAACCGTTCATGTCTACTGAAGTAGTTTTCAATGTATTTCCGTTATTACACTATAACTTCCATTAAATATGTAGTTTTAAAATTGAAAATTCGTAAACATAATCCTTGATGAAGGAAGAATCTAATTTCAATTTGCAATCATAGTGACACATTGCTTCTAATTTATATGTAATGGAGGTATAGTAATTTCCTGGTATGCCTTAATGTCATGGAATTTATCAGAGTTGAAATTCGCCAGGAGAATTCTTGGACCAGCTCTGTAAGGGAGAAGATTGACCTTTGTTACAGAAGTCTGTTTGGACTTCACAATCGGCAAACTGAAAGAGAGGAGAAGCAGAGGTATGCAGGTAATTCAAATGAAATAAATCAAGGTGGTTTAAAAAAAAAATGTTCTATGGTCGTTATTGTTAAAAAAAAATAAAAAAAAATGTGAAAATGATTTAATACATTTATTTGAAAAAAAAAATGTGTATGCATGTGTATCTCTATAGAACAGAAAGGAGAAACAAATGTAAACAAATTAATAAAAGCACTAACCTGAGTCCCTATGCACATTTAAATAATAGCCATTGGAGTAGTGTTAAAATCCTCCCGTTAAAGTGCAAGCTCACCTGCCCAATCAAGACAAACCTATTAAGTGACTCTTACACCAACAATCCCACTCATTGCTTTCAGCTAAAATGCAAAAATCTGATGAGACGGAAATAGTTCTTCTTCAAGGGAACAGTGAACTGTGGTGGTTCTGATCTCTATAGCATGTCCCTGTAGGATTTTTACTGTAAACACAGCGTCTTCAGAGAAAAGGCAGTGTTTACATTGGTGCCTAGTAACCTCTATTGTCAGCCACTAGAGGGGTTTCCTAATTAAGTGTTGCACAATGTGCATCACTGGCGTTCAGCATCTTCACACCCTGCATTGAGATGCTGGACACTCTCCATAGAGATCCATTGACTCAATGCATCTCTATGAGGAGGTGCTGTCCGGTACAATGTTTTGCATAATAGCCTTAGAAACATAGAATGTGACGGCAGATAAGAACCATTCGGCCCATCTAGTCTGCCCAAATGTCTAACTACTTTAATTAGTCCCTGGTCTTATCTTAAGTCTAGGATAGCCTTATGCCTATCCCACGCATGCTTAGACTCCCTCACTGTGTTAACCTCTACCACTTCAGCTGGAAAGCTATTCCATGCATCCACTACCCTCTCAGTAAAGTAATACTTCCTGATATTATTTTTAAACCTTTGTCCCTCTAATTTAAGACTGTCCTCTTGTTGTGGTAGTTTTTCTTCTTTTAAATATAGTCTCCTCCTTTACTGTGTTGATTCCCTTTATGTATTTAAATGTTTCTATCTTATCCCCCTGTCTCGTCTTTCCTCCAAGCTATACATGTTAAGTTCCTTTAACCTTTCCTGGTAAGTTTTATCCTGCAATCCATGAACCAGTTTAGTAGCCCTTCTCTGAACTCTCTCCAAAGTATCAATATCCTTCTGAAGATACGGTCTCTGTGGGAAAGCATTGGATTGGCTGAGATAATCAAGACTGATGATCTCAACCATGGAGGTGTGGACAGATATGGCAAGGCTGGAGCAGTGTTGCAGAAAAGGTGAAGAGAGGTGAAGAGAGGTGGCCAGTTACCTAAACAGCCACTTCAGGATTATAGTGTCAGAACTACATGTTTGTATTCCTTACACAATTTTTTTTTTTTTAAATGCTTAATAAGATACATATAAAAAAAAATTCATACAAATATTCTTGTTTCAAAGATTCTGCTTTTTAGCTGAAAGCAGGGTGAATTGTTAGTGTAGGACTCACCTGCCTTTTGTCAAAGTACTTTGTTTAAACAGCACGGGGAGAGTGCAGATTAAAGGACCACTATAGGGTCAGGAACACAAATGTGTATTCCTGACCTTATAGTGTGAAACTAACTATTTAGCACCCCTGGCAACCCCTTGTCCCCCTTAAAGCTAGTAAAAAAAAAAAAAAAAAAAAATCACCTTATTTCCAACACTAAGCTGATCTTCTGGCGCTGGCTCTGCCTCCTTGGCTGACATTGGCAGCCAATCACAATGCATTCCCATTCCCGGGGGCAAAGCCAAATGTCACGAATTAATGAATTAAGCCAAATGTATGAATTAATTCATCTCTATGGAGAAGTTCAGCGTGTCCATGCAGAGCATAGAGACACTGAACGTCAGTGCTGCACACTGTGCAGCACTGCCCAAAGAAGCACCTTTAGCAGCCGTTAGAGGAGTGGTCACTGGAGGTATCCTTAGACATCAATGTAAACGCTGCCTTTTCTCAAAAAAAAAAGTGTTTACATTAAAAAGCATATAGGGACTGACTATACTCACCAGAACAACTACATTAAGCTGTAGTTGTTGTGGTGACTATAGTGTCCCGTTAACACAAATAGATACATACCATAATGCAACTGGTTTTCTCAGCAGACCACTGCCTTCCACTACAAGATGACAATTTGCAACATCCTCTTCAAGTGGGTTGGAAAATAGGATCTCAACAGGTAAAGGCACATTGAAGATGGGGTTTCCACAGACCTAATGGAAAGGGAGGAAGAGAAAGAAAAAAAAAAGGTAAAAGTTTTTTTTATAATAGAAATAAATATTTAAATAAAAGTGTACACACACACACACACACACACACACACAGTATTGGTAGAAGTCCTTGCACTCAGGCTGTAACCACTCATTAGATACAAAAAAACTCCTTTATTGTTCTATTTTAGGAAGTTTTCTGTGTGGGAATAATACATAAGACAAAAGTAGTCTCTACTGAAAGAAAACTAGAGCAGAAATAAATAAAAGAAGAACAGATTCTGAGAGAAAAAGAAGAGAAAGTGATTTGGGAAAGGCAAGTCGGTGTGACAGTGCCACTTTAGTCACGTGGGACACACAAGGTCTGTCTGGAGAGTATCTGCCATGTAATATGAAAAATAGAGACATTTATTGAAGAAGTGACAAGAAACATTGTACATTGGACATCTGTCTACTTCAAAGTAGGCACCTTGAGACCTCACATATTTCTCCCAGTGTCTCTTCCACTGTTAAAAATTTTGGGGAAAAGCCAGATGTCTCCGGGTGCCAAATTTTTCAACCTATTCTAGACCATCGTTTGTGCCACACTTATTTGCACTACACTCATTATATAATCCCCCAAAGCCTTCTGAATTATCCGAATAGTTTAAGCTTATTGCAAAATTTGATGCAGATTCGCTGCTCAACTTGCTCAGTCATTTTGAATGTAACTGCCACACCATATACATGCTCATTCAACAGTGCCTAGCACCTCCACTGACTAGTACAGCCAGGTTATATTGATCTTGCGCAAACTGTTCTTGCTAGGTTAACGATGGCTGGACTTTTTCTAGACAGACCTTGTGTGTGTATATTTTTATTATTGTTATTCATATAGTGCCAACAAATTCCAAAGTGCTGTATAATAGGTGGTCCAAAAAATATGTAATTGTAACCAGACATGTTTTAGATGGAAGCGTCAGGATTTGGCGATTGCCTGGACATGAGGGGTGAAGGAGAGGTCAGAGTCAAAGAGAACACTTAGGCAACAACCCAACGAGGAGGAACTAATGGTAGCACCATTAACGTGGAGGGAGACAGAAACGGGTGCAGCAAAACTTGAGGGAAGAAAGACAAGAAGTTCTGTTTTTGACAGCTTGAGTTTAAGGAAGTGAGCAGCCATCCAGTTAGATATAGCAGAGAAGCAATCAGAGACACGAGTCAAGAGGGGTGGCGCGAGATCAGGAAAAGACTAGCAGATTTGCGTGTCATCCACATAGAAATGATATTGGAAGCCAAAGGAGTTGAGTTTGCCAAGGAAGGCAGTATAGATCAAGAACAGTAGAGGACCAAGGACTGAACCGTGGTGAACACCAACAGAGAGGGATTGGGGAGAAGAGGCACCCTTCTCTCCCCCTGAAGAGCCTGCCTGGCACGCTCGGCTCAGTATTCTTTTATCATTTTTATTTTTTCCTATTTACTTTGATGTTCATAAATATTTCTGCTGTGAAGATATGACACATTTTTAAAGTGACTCAATATTAAATGCTAAGTAGGCATGTGCATTGGCAAAAAAATTGCTTCGGAAATTCGGCGCTCCGGCATTTTGGTTCTGTTCGCCACTTTTGAAATTCGGGACCTGGGCAATTCGGAACATCTGTAGGGCTCCCTAACCCTAACCCTAAGCCTACCTGTAAACCTAACCCTAACCCTGTCATCATTCATGTAATTTTCCCTCCTCCTCTTGTTTTGACACTTTTCAGAAATCCGAAGCACTTCGGAAATTCGGCACTTCAGCACTTTGGCAATTCAGCATGGCAATTCAGCACTTTGGACATTCGGAAGCATCTGAATTGCCCAATATTCATCTGAATTCACATTTGGAATGAAACAAATTGCACGTGTCTAATGTTAAGTTTTATAATTCACACTCATTTATATCTTTTTGATAGGGAAACCTTTCACTACTCCATTGTAACGAAAATATACCCCAACTCGCAGAATTCAACTCGACAAAAGACAACACAGAGGAGAGATACGTCTACCGGACCTTAGAATGGCCGGACTCGACGTATATGAGAGGAGACAGAGTTAGGAATGATCTGAGGTCAAGGGCACAGAGAGACAGCGTAAACTAGGACGAGCCGGGGTCTGGTACACAGTAAACAGCAAGCCGGCAAACAGAACAGATAAGGATAAAGAGATAACGTAGTCAGAAACAAAGCCAAGGTCAAGTACGAAGGAACACAACCGAACACAATAAGCGCTAAAGGGAACTGAAACAGAAACCACGATAGGGCAGAGAGTAAAGGGAGAGGTAAGTTTAAATACCTTTAACTTATTCTTGATTGGCCCCTGTCATATCCACGCCCCCAATGTGTGAGTCTATGGGGAGTGTGGGGTGACAGGGGCCAATAGGAGACCATTTTGATTTTCGTCTCCCACTTCCCCTTTAAGAGCGTGCTCGTGACGCGCGGCGCGCTCTCCAAGCTAGGCGGGACACGTGACCACATTCCGCGGTCAGCGCCCGCCGTCATCGGCGCTCTCTGCGCGCCGGGAACAGAGGACCTCGGCCGGCCCCCGGACAAGGTAAGTAACGCTACATCCATTTAGAAAAAGAAACACTGAAAGAGTTCTGCGAGAGGTAGGAGGAGCACCAGGAGAGCGCAATTTCTCGTAGACAGATTACAGAGGATGAAAAAAAGCAATTCATGATCAACAGTGTCAAAAGCAACAGAAAGGTCAAAGAGAATCAGGATAGAATAGGAATAGCGAATTTTGCAGTGATAAGCTCATTGGATACTTTGGTCAAAGCCATTTCCACATAGTGATGAGCGCGGAAACAAGACTGAAGTGGGTCAAGCAGAGAGTTGGATTCAAGAAAGTCTGTCAACCGTTCATACACGGCTCTCTCAAGCATCTTGGATGCAAAAGGCAGTGCGGTAGTTGCATGGGGAGTTAGGGTCAACGTTGTGCTTTTTCAGAATTTGGGTTACAGTTGCATGTTTGAAGGGTGATGGAAATATGTCAGAGGAGAGGGAGAGATTTTAGTGAGAGGCAGAGCAAGAGCAGGATACAGAGTGCAGATGATGTGAGGGGATAGGATCAAGGGAACAGGTGGTGGGGCGGGAGGACCGGAGAAGAGCAGAATCCGCTGTAGCGAGTGCAAATGAACATAAAACAGCAGAGGGAGTAGGGTTGGGGGAAGTATTGGCAAGGAAAGGAGATAGATGAGAGATTTCTTCCCTGATTGTAGATTATATACACATGCATATGCACACACGAGGGGGAATTGAAAATTCTTTATTTACCAATACAAAGTAATTTTCTAATTAGTATTCATAAAGTTGGCTGAATGATACAATTTGGTCTTTCAGCTTTTTAGTATATAGAGTCAATACTTGTGGGATTTAGGGGGCTATTTACTAAACAGCTGCAAGATGCAGCCGCTGCACAGTAATAAATTGCCCAAATGAAATTTTGAACTTCAAATAATTCCAAACACAAATGGACAAACTGTCGACATTTGGTTCGGACAAATTCTGGCACCATAATCTACATGGCAGGACATTTGGGAATGGCAAATGGAGTTCCCACCAGAACACGGAAGATAGCGAGTATTATGGGAAAACTCTCTGACACAGGAAGTGAAGCTGACTTAAGCTCCTCCTTGTGTCAGAGAAAGTAAGGCGTAGGAATAGTACAGAAGATAAAGTAATCCCTATTTTATCTTATGTTTTAAAGAAAAGTAGAGCAGAAATGAAGGAGGAGGAAGAGAAGAGGAAGTGATTTGGGTGCTGCTTTAAATAGGTGATACAATTGTCATGTTTCCCACTTCAAACACACACCCAATAGCAAATCTTATATTTTTATATTAGGACTTGCATGCACAAATGTATAAGTAAGATGTGCTCATTTGGCTGAAGCAAGCAAATTTCAACAGGATTGGATTCAGTGTTTTTGTTTTACACTTCAAGAATTATTGTAGTGAGTATTTACTAGACATGTGCACAGGGAAAAAATATTTGGTTAGTTTTTGGTTTTATTTAAGTGAAATTTGATAATTATCGATTTGAATGACCTGAAACTCGTCCAAAGGTTTTGAAAATTCGGACTTCTGTTATTCCCTATAGGGCGCGGTTAGTAGATTCCTCCCTTAATATGTTACCCTGATGTGGGATTATCCTATTTAGGATACCAGCTTAGGTCACTGTTCAGATGGCCACTTAATTTGAAACACTTATGTGGGTTTAGTAGATATACCCCAATATAATTTTACAAATAAATTATGTATTTTCTTTTTTAAAAGGGCGATCTTGTCTGCACCTTTTGCAACTCTTCCACTTTTCCCCAAACCAGACATTTTGTGCAGATGCGTAGCTAGAAACCACGGGGCCCCGGTGCTACAATTGCTCTTGCCCCCCCTGTACGTCAACCCCCCTGCCACCCTCCTCCCATATGCCTACTGTCTTCCTCCCATACATTACCCCTCCCATACACACAGACATACACACATACAGGCAGACAGACATATACACACATACAGACAGACAGAGACGGACTTACACACACAGACATACACACACTTCCTGCCAGCCTCTGACATCATCAGAGGGGGCCCGGTCACACTGTTAAAGAGCTGACCGGGCCCTTTCGAATTACATGGCATCGAGTGGCCCTAACAGCATGGGCCACCCGATGGGACCCTTCAATGTGGCCCGGCTGTCACACCGCACGGGCCGGGGCCGCGTTAATCAGCTGGCAGGATCCACAGTCGCAAGGGTTCACAGGGTGGCCGGGCCCCCTGAAGTGAGGGGCCCAGTCGCAGCTGCGACCCCTGCGACCGCGGTAGTTCCGCCACTGGTTCTGTCCAATCACAGACTTCCTGATGCAGCTCCATGAGACATCTTTGCAAGGTAGGTGCTCTGGAACATTGCTTCCTCTTTACTTTAGCTCCACTGAGATAATCACCCAGAAAGTAACATGTCCTTGTGTACATTTTTTTTTTGGACATCTGCAGTATTGTTCTTCATTTTACAAAGAGCAACAATGAACCATAAAACTAATGTTACAAAAAAAAAAGTTATATAGATTAGGTTTCAAATTATTATGAATTCATTTCTTGTTTTTTTATTCCGATAGAAACCATACCTTTATCAATAGGGGTGGGTTTAACAGCGTGGCCACTGAATGAGTCAATAAACTCCCTTCTTTGTTGTCAAAGCACACTGCCACAAACTGGATCAGGTTATCATTCGAGATACCATTTCTATATTGAGAATACTTTATGGTATATGGTATTTTTTTCTCTGGAAAAAAAAAAAAGTTGGCAGTATGTGGAATATCAAACCTTTTTCCACATTTTCATTGGCAGATTAGCACCAGATAACCTTTGTACGAGTACATCTCAAACTAGACCTATGAGAGGTCATACCTTACCAGTCTCCTGGGAACAATAGGAACCAGACATTCCCACTATTATTAACTAAAGTTTATATTGTTTAAACAAGAAAACTTAAATATGTTAAGTAGGGCAATGAATGACAGAAACTCTCAACCCAAGTAATTCAACAATGGATATTACCTTCATCAGGTCCCAGACTAATAGACAGGGATTCTTTTACGATCTCTTTCAAAGGTATCTTTGTATAGGCCATTGTGTACACCGCCAGATTGACTTGAATAACTTTTGCTTCATCATTTGTGTTTTTAAGGCTAAGGGTGGTATCAACATCCTCTCCAACTCGTGACGGTTGACCCTGTTCAAAACTACCTGTGAAGTCTGGTTTTGGGACGCGAATGCTGGGATTCTTAACAAGGTCTCGTGATGAGGACATTAGGGATGGTTTTCTTAACATGGTATTCCGAGCCTTTGTCAATATATCTCTTGCATTTTGAGTCCCTAAATGAAAATAGGTGACAGAAAATGGTTTACACTTTTTTGTACATGGATGCCCATTTCCCCTTAACACAACTTTGAAATACTATATATATATATCATTGTGAGATGAGTTGACATGACTCCACACCAATCCATGTTTCATTAATGGAGCAGAGGACTTTTTCTGTATTTTAATAAGGAAGTTGCTTTGTGAAGAAGAAGTAAAAAAAAGAAAAAGAGCACAGGTAATTTCCCCCCGTCCCCCCCCACCCCAGTTACTAAAATATGTTCTCTGCATGCACATCAGGCCAAAACCTATCAAATGCCCTTAAATTGCATTGGCACCTGGAGTATCTTTTTTTTATTGATGTTTCCACCTTCACATGCATGTTTTTGAATAGACATAGTCACCTTCAGGATATTTGTGGGCATCTGTCACATCAACAATGGCCAAGGCACCCAAGGCCTTAGTGCCAACGAACTGTCCAGCTGAGTGAATGTTTGTGTAAGCGTTTCGTTTCGATAAATCAATCTGTTCACAAATTTGGCAGTTAAGTTCAGCGAATAAAAAGGCTGTATCATAATCCAGCTCTACATCACCATCTCTAATCGCCCGAAGGGAAGCAGGTCCAAGGCGATTTATAACTAAAAAAAAATGAAGTAGAAATAAATAGAAGCCAATTAAAGAACTGCATTAACAAAACATATTTACCAATCTTGGAAAACTATTTTTAAGAATTCGCCACCAATGTAATGGATGTGGATCTATATTTTCACAGGTATTTGATGATAATTCATTTGTTTCACATTTTGAAGTAGAATGCAGTAAAATAGATAAATACATAAATAAAACTAATTTTTCCTTAGTTGGCTGCTGGCACAGGCTAGGAAGATTCTCCATGAACCATCAACGCTAGAATATACACACACCCTTCTGTCATTGTCCATCCTGTTTAAACAGTATATAATTGAAGATGATGCTAGCTTTAGTGTACTAATAATCTTATTATATATATTTTTTTTATTCTTTATTTTAGTTGTGCAGATGATCACAATAGTTCAACAAGCGCCACAACAGCGTATTTCAAGTTTAATACAAGTTAGACAGTGGCATGATAGTTTGCACAATTTTTATATTTAACATGCTCAACTAAACAGTTGATTTGTCCGAGTAAGATTGAATGAAATAAAATAGAGTAAAGATGCTAAATGCTTAACATTGTTAGGTCGCCTATGCTACATGTGCACCATTTTATGTTTTATCATGAGGATAATAGTAGATGTAGATCACAGGTTAGGTAGGTAGGTGTGTTGAGTGCAATAGTTAGCAAGATTAACATGTCAAGATATAAACCAGTATAACACCTGACCTGTTCTAGGCATTAAAACAAAGATAATGCAAAGCTTGGATTATATATGTCAGGGTGTAGTTACAGGTTGATTCTATGCTAGTCACAGTTATTTCTCCGCTTATGCTGGTGCCATTAGAAGTTAAAGGCATGCTTAAAAGAAAAAAAAAAGAAAAAAGAAGGTCGGCCTTGTATATCATAAATGCTGCACCTTTTTGGCTCTAGAAGGTTAATGAACTATGACGGGGAAGCTCAGGTAACAAAAGAAGCTTGACTATTCCTCATTCCCCTCTCTATTGCCAGAGTGTCGTCAGTAGCTGATGTGAGTTATGGTTAAGCAAAACATTTCAACTTTTAAACATTTAAGACATGAAATGAGAGGAGAGATTTAAAGAGGGTTATGTGTCCGCAAACCAGTCTCATTTAGCCCATGCCCCTTCAGGGTAAGCAAACCTCAAGGGAAGGCAGGCAGAGTGGGTCAAGGCATCGCCATGGGCTCAGTCTGTGTGGGCAGGTGGGTTCACCATCGCCTCTGTGCTTGGTTTCGGTTCCATCGGTGGGCGGTGGGGTAAACCTCTGCACAGTGGTCCGGCCGGCAGCTGTGACTGTGGTGGGCAGTTATGGGCCGCGTTGGGCTCTGGATCTTGGGTCCGGTGTGGTGAGTGCATGTGGGACTTGTGTGGCACTCCTGTCCCTGCTTGTGTGGGAACGGGTTTTTGCAACTGCCCGTCCATTAGTCGTGTCCCGCCTTTCTAGTGGATTGTAATTACACCGCTGGGTGGTTGCTCTTTGGGCCCTCGGCAGTGCGTCGTAATGGCGGCGCCTGGTTGCTGGGCGCATCCACATGGCCACTGCTTTCATTGCTTGATAATATGTCGCCCCACGGTTGTGAAGTATTGCCCAGAAGTTTTTATACAGCCGGTCTAACGCCTCCATGGGCTGTGTCGGTCGCTGGGTGTATGTGCCTCTTGGTTGGGGCCTGTGTTGGGCCGCCATCTTGGCTGTGCCTCCTCTGTATTTCTGTTGGCCGCGTGGCCTGGTGGTCCGTCCTCTGTTTTGCTTGTGTGGTTAGGGAGGACTGGGGGGGGAGGGGAGTAAAATGTTATCGTACCGGAGTTCTGGGATCGGGAAGAGCGGCCGTCTCACCCTGTCTCCAGCTCCTGTAGGCCGCGTTTGGCGTTCGGCGTCCCCGACGGGCTTCGGTGTTGCATCTCTTGTTTCCGTGGTGCACTCCCAGCATGTTTCCATTGTGCAACCTGATGTGTTTGTGGGCTTTGTAGCTGCTGTTTTTTCATCAATTTTTGCCCGTCGGGTGGGAGCCCATGCGACTCACGTAAACTCCGTTTGTCGGTCAGGCTGCGCCCCCTTAATTTTAATAATGACAAAAGGCGAGTATTTTGTATTAACTTCCTTTACTACTCCAATAGCAGCAAATAACATATAAGCGATAAGCATAGCATATAATAAGCCCCTCCCACTGAGGCATTTCCTCTTGAAATAGCGACATCACAAGTAAAAATGAATCATAACTCCGAACCAGGAAACGTCCAACAAGTTCTAACAAATAAGGATTGTCCTCTTGAAATTCAAACGACAGCCAGAACGTAGAAATCTCTTTAATACTTCCAAATGCAGTGTTGCGGTGCATTAAGCTGAAACGAGACCGAAAACATTTTAGTGGCATAGCCAAAACCTTGAAAAAACATGAGCAACCACAGTCTGGCTAACTAGCAACATTACTTGCTAAATGTACTGAATATACAACATAGTCTAAGTGACTAACACATCAATAGCATACTACAAGATAATAATAAAAGACATACCAGAAATTCATAACATACGTGTGAATATATTTGGCAATGAAAGTCAACTAAACAATTTAGCAAGGAAAAGCATATGAGCCATATCTAAAACCTAAATCCCAGGGAGGGAAGAGAAAGACGGGGGGGGGGGGGGGGGGAATGAAATACTTTCCTCCTGTCATTATTAAAATTAAGATTATTAGTACACTAAAGCTAGCATAATCTTCAATTTTATCACATGACAGGAGGCTTCATATTTTGCTATTTTAACGCTACTGTAACAGAGAGAGCGCAGCATTTGGAGGAGGACGAAAGTAAAAGGTCGAAAGGTTGAATCCTGCGACCAATCCGCCACTGCTAGAATGTCCGACAAGGAGGCACCCGCCTCAAAGGCGAATGACACCTTCGCAGCCCCAACTGAATTTGTGCCGAACAAAGTGTTAATAGCGGATAAAGATAAAAGCCACCTCACTCATCTCAACAAGGTGGTAACTTAAACCGGACCATGTGGCTTAACATAATAGATTAACAGTTGATGAGAGGATGTAGGCTGTATCATGGCCATAGCCTTTAAAAAAGCACGAAGAGTTTGTACCACACAGACCTGGGGTTCCGATAGAAAAAAGGGGTAGAAAACCGATGTCGAGTTTGGTTTCGTTTTTCTCAATACCCGGAATCTGACGCCTTCTGGAGAAAAGGATGTCTGCGTCAAAAGCCCAAAGTCTGACACCCGACGGAAGGAGACTAAACAGAAGAGGAGAGTCAATTTGGCTGACAGCTATCTCAGATACAGGTTTGTTAGAAGGCCATTATTTTATGAATCGTAGACTTGGGCTACATCCCAAAGGGTGGAGTACTTTGGGGTCGGTGGTCTTCACATGCCCCTTAGTAGGCGACAAATCAGAGGATCCTGCCCTATAGGTTTCCCTTGGACTGGAGTATGTGTTGCTGATGTACCACATTAATAGAGCTGTAAGACTTACCTTCCGAAAACAGTGATGCCGGTAAATTTAACATGGAGGAGACAGAGGCCATAAAGGGATCGAGATTCCATCCCACACACCAATTAGACCATGAGACTCAGGCCGATTTTAAGGAGCCCACGACTCCCAGAGGATATGTCTAGTCTCTGCCAATAACTCTTTGGTGCACCATGAACCCTTGAAAGAGTCTAGGCTACCAAAGATAGGGGTCCATCTTGGAGCACCGGATGTGGGTTCCTCATGGGGTCTCTGAGCATCATCTGTTTGTCTGGCAGGAGGAGAGGGTCCTCGCATGACAGTGCGGGAAGGCCCAGGAACCATGGTTTATGCTGTCAGTGACACCAGTTGTTGTCTTATCTGACCTAACAGAAGTATGTCTTCTAGATACACAATGCATCGGGTGCCCAATCCTCAAAGGTGGGCCTTCACGGTTTTCACAATCTTTGTAAAGCACCATGGTGCTGAGCTTAGTCCGAATGGAAGGCAAGTGAATTGCCAAGGTGTTCCTTTCCATAGGAATATCAGGAAAGGACGACTGTCGTTGTGCACCGGGACGGACAGATATGCGGGTGAACCAATCTCCTTTTTGGAGAAGATCTTGTAATAGGTGTATACCTTCCATTTTGAAATGGTGGTAGGCAACGTGTACATTCAGGTCTCGCAGATTGCTTACCTTACGGTATTCCCCAGTCTTTTTACATACGAGGAACATATTGCTGAAGAAACCTTCCCGGTAGGGGGACAGATGTATGGCCCCTTTCGTTCATAGATCTGTTTATTCCAGATCTATAAGACTGGCATCCGAAACTGTAAAAAAGAGTGGACGAGGTGGCAAGGTTGGAGTCGGAGTGGCCTCCCACTCTGTGTGGTAGCCCTGTACTGTCTGTAGCACCCATGCATCTGTGGATAGTTCTACCCAGTTCTGGAAAAAATAAGAAAGGCGACCCTCTGGGCGAGCTGTAGTTAAGACAGAAGGTACTATGGTTGTGTAACAGTGTCTTACCTGTCTAGAAGTGTCCACGAGCACGTCCACAGCCTCTGCGGCCCCTGTTGGAACTTTGTGAGTATAGGAATTGTTGACGTCCGCCAACTTCCGGGTAGGATGGTTGTAATGGCCAGAATCAGCTGGAGGCACGACCCCTCTGCTGGCCAGCCCTGCCAAAAATCCCTCTTGGGGTCTTGCCTCAAAATACTCTGCGCATCGAAATTTGTGCCTTATTCAACGAGGGGAACACGTTTACCTGTTTGTTCAGCTCCTTCATAAACAGTTTGCAGTGTGCCTGAGGGTCTAGTACCTTGTCCCCAAGATCCACCAATTTCCCATCAATTCTAAACAGCACTGCTCAGCGTCTCTCAAACGAGAGGGCAACGTTGGTGTTGCCGCAGAAGCATCTTTGCACCCACTCATGAATTTCATGTGCCCAATCACACACCATATCTGCCGTGTGCGCCTGCCAGCATCATTACACGGGCCAGTGGCCCTATGGAATCTAGGAGCTTATCTTGGGCTCCCTTAGAGCCTTTCTTGACCCTTTTTCTGGGGTCTCTGCCCCCTTTCGCCATGAAGACCAGCAGGAGTGCAACTTTGTCAGGCAACAAAGGTCAGGGTCATTCGGCACATAGTCTTTTGCGGACCTCCTTGTCCAGTGCCTTCCTTAACTAGAAGTGCATAAACTTCATGAGGTGTGGTGGTGGTGTCCAATCCCCTGAACGAGGATGACTGATGTTCCTCACATTGAACATCCTTTGACCTGTGTAGTCGTAGAAGCGCACACTATCCGGTTGTTCAGAGGCCTCTGCCTCGTCTGGGTCCTCCGGTTGCTGCGGCTCACCCAGGAATGTCTCCTTAATGAAGGAGTTGTGACCCAAAGTCTTATCATCCGACAGGCTGTTTGGCTTGCCATTTGTCCAGAACCAACAATGAGAGGGGAACGTCACGCTCCTCGTTCAAGGAAGCTTTGTACACCATCCTGGGCACGGCTTGTATAGGTTTTTTCCCCCTTTTTTAGGGGTGCTTTGCATTTGTTAGGCTTCTGTTTTGACCCTTCTCCCTTCCAGTGGCATTTCGCCAGGTGTGATTGCCCTTTAGAGGATGAATCTGAATCATCCGACATCTCTATTGTCTCTTTGAGAGCGCTTGGGGGGCGGTTTTGGCGGTTCTTGGGTAACTGGTAGCGCCTTAGCCAAGGCGTTTTCAAATGAAGTGGCCAACACAGTGTTAATAAGGGCTTGTAGGTCTGTTGGCATTTGGGAATCTTCCCTCTTACACACTCTGGTAAAATATTATTGTAGTTATAAGGTGGATAGATACTTACGGCAGATTGTCAGCAGGGACCACCAGGGGGGTTTTAATGGCCTATAGTTTATATGGCCGTTTCACATATAGGCAGACAAATTCTGGGGCTCAAGAACGTTGGTATGTCAGATACCCGTATGTCACATACCCGTTCGCTTCTGGTTCCTCCCGAACTGCTAAAAGCGGAGTGATTATAGCTTGCAGTTAGGGTATTGATTCAAACTTCTCCAGAAGACAATGTAGCATTCAAGTAATTTCTCCCAGCAGTCAGACACATACCCATACATCAGCCTCAACTAGATTAAAGGTGCAACAGGAATACATTTTATTCAGGCCACCTGGCCTTATATGCAGGTCCCCATGTGTCCAGGATCCAAAAATCTAAATTCTGAACTTTCTTCATTTTTCTTAAATTTGTTCCTGCAGTAACCAATATTTGCCTCCCTAACCACTGGCACAGATATTTCCATCTCATCCTCACCTGCCTGGACTAATTCAGATCCTATAAAAGGTTACACCCAACTCACCTCATGGCCTTGACATTGAAGTTGATGATTGCCTGATAGACTTTAAATCCTGGCACCTGTGTTATAACCTGTGGACTTACCTTATTGGCTGCAAAACCTGCTTTACTCACCAACCTGCTCCAGACTTGCCTGAACAACTCTACATTCCTGCTTTATTTACAAACCTGCACCATACCAGCCTGAGCAATCTTAATTCTATACTGGACTTTAATTTATTATTACTTTGTGGCTACCTGCATTATTCCAACATTGGATTTACAAACATTCCAGATAATATTGGCATCTATCATAAAAGACCTGTTACTACAGTAAAACCTCTAATCCAAAAGAGACTGAACAACTAGAAACCTATATAACATAATATTTACATTTCTGTCTAGTTCTGTTTAGTTATTTGTTTTTCTGTAATTTTCATTCTTTAGCTTTACCTTTCTCTCTTATAGGTTTCCCGGTTTCTTTATATCCTGTTCTGGGCATATTGCCTAAATCCTGTTTTCTGTTTTCACTCAAGATTTGTACCTATAACTTCTTTTATAGGTTTACCCATTTTCAACATTAGGCTTATTGTCTAAACCCTTTATTTCATAGCCTACTTATTCTCACCTGTAATCTGTTATTTGGTTCGGTTCTCTCTCTCTCCTATAATGTCTAATATAGGATATCCTGTTCATACTATGTCTAAGATCACAAATAAAGATTAAATGTAACCCCAGTTTCAGTCTCATCCCTGACCTGCACAAGATCATGACACCATGCAAGGTTCACTCCCCCCTGGACTTGAGAGTAGACTACAGTAAAAACATACACATGATAACATTGGCTCTCAGGTCCAGGACACTCCCATACAAAATAGGTCAATCCCTACCCTGTGTCTGGGAGATAATTGAGTCAGTACTGTATTAAACTCAATTATCTCCAGGCAAAGAAAACATTTTCACAAAACCCCCAAAATACCTTCAAAAACACAAAGATTCAACAAAACCAGACCAAAAATGACCCAGATCGGTTCAGGTGTTTGGGATTTTCATGGAAGTCAATTACCGTATATACTCGAGTATAAGCCGACCCGAATTAAAGCCGAGGCCCCTAATTTTACCCCAAAAAACTGGTAAAACGTATTGACTCGAGTATAAGACTAGGGTGGGAAATGCAGCAGCTACTGGTAAATTTCTAAATAAAATTAGATCCTAAAAAAATTATTTTAATTGAATATTTATTTACAGTGTGTGTATATAATGAATGCAGTGTGTGTGTATGAGTGCAGCGTGTGTGTATATGAGTGCAGCGTGTGTGTGCATGAGTGCAGCGTGTGTGTGCATGAGTGCAGCGTGTGTGTGCATGAGTGCAGCGTGTGTGTGCATGAGTGCAGCGTGTGTGCATGAGTGCAGCGTGTGTGCATGAGTGCAGCGTGTGTGTATGAATGCAGTGTGTGTATGAGTGCAGTGTGTGCATGAGTGCAGTGTGTGTATGAGTGTGTGTGTGTATATGAGTGCAGTGTGTGTATGAGTGCAGTGTGTGTATGAGTGCAGTGTGTGTATAAATGCAGTGCAGTGTGTGTGTGTGTGTGTTGCAGAGCCTTGGTGGGGGGTGAGCAATGTTATTATTATAATTTTTTAATTATTTTAATAATTTTTTTTATTATTATTTTTCATTTTATTTAATTATTTTTTATTTTATTATAATTTAATTTTTTTTCATCCCCCCCTCCCTGCTTGATACATGGCAGGGAGGGGGGCTCTCACTCCGTGGTGGTCCAGTGGATGGGCACTGTGTAGGCGGGGGCTGGCAGGAAGCACTTACCTCTCCTGCAGCTCCTGTCAGCTCCCTCCTCCTCCGCACTGGTCCGGTCAGCTCCTCTGTCAGCTCACACTGTAAGTCTTGCAAGAGCCGCGGGGTCACAGTGCGGCTCTCGCGAGACTTACACTGGGAGCTGATAGAGGTGCTGACCGGACCGGCGCGGAGGAGGAGGGAGCTGACAGGAGCTGCAGGAGAGGTAAGTAAATGCTCTCTGCAGCCCCCACAGCCCCCAGTCTGTATTATGGCAATGTAAATTGCCATAATACAGACAATTGACTCGAGTATAAGCCGAGTTGGGGTTTTTCAGCACCAAAAATGTGCTGAAAAACTCGGCTTATACTCGAGTATATACGGTATTTGACTAGCTGTGCACATGGTCCTATGCCCAAAACTGTTTCAGGGAATCAGGGCTAACGGTTGGTTTCTCTTTCTGGAGTACAAAAGCACATAAATCACATGAACGGAGCCTTTTAACCCCTTAAGGACCAAACTTCTGGAATAAAAAGGAATCATGACATGTCACACATGTCATGTGTCCTTAACCCCTTAAGGACACATGACATGTGTGACATGTCATGATTCCCTTTTATTCCAGAAGTTTTTTTTTTTTTTTTTGCAAATCTGTTTATTAAGGCATAGTAAATAATACAGAGTTGGCTCGCAGGCCAGATAAACGAGCAAAATTTTCAAGGCATTAGCAAGACATGTATACAAAGTTGTAATATCCAGTAAATTGTGATATAAACAGGAGCAATACGATTAACCTATATCGGGTCAGGAGATCCGAGCTTCCTCTTGTGGGTCAGTAGCAGGTCCCCAGCTGTCAGGTTCAGATATGTAAATGAGCAGTACCTCAGAACATTCCCAAGGTATTTACATGGGTGCACCAGTGACTATTCTAGGTGTGACGTTGCTTTAGGTTAGGCAGAGATAGTTGGCATGATCTATCCCATGAGAGCAGAGTTAGGAAAATTGGGTCAACCGTTAGCAACGTAGAGGTTTAGAATTCTGGGTCTGTGAAGACGATATAGAGTGCTGCCTCATCACTTCACATGCATAACCCCTTTATCTAGTGTATCCCCAGATAAGGCCAATATTCAGGCTCTAAGACTCTGCGGTGGTGGGAGATCATCCCTCCAGACAGTGTGCCACAGCGGAGCTCGAGATATATCCACCGGCTAGTACACCCAACAAACCACTAAACCATTTAAAAAGGGGGTCAGTTGATCGCCCATGTCAAAGGTCACGAGTTCTCAATGCGTAAGTACGTATGGGCACCATCCCGGAGCATTGAGGGGGTGGACCAGAGCGGTGGTCGCCCAAATTTAGTAAGTGTCCAGCGTGACCTAGGTCTCCAGGGTCTCCGAGGGCATCCCCGGAGATCATGGTTTACCATCCGCCATCAAGTCTGAACACCGGAAAATCGTCAGTCGGTAGTCAGGTCAGTCATGTACCGTGAGATGTCAATTATCCGTCCTGTGTATGGTCTAGCCAGTCCCGAGCCCAGATCCCCCGTGGCCCAGAGATCAGAGAGAAGAGAGTAGGAAAAGAGGTTAGGGAGGGGGGGGCATTGGAGGTTGCGCTGCGCGCCCCTGATAGTCCCCGTGCTGTCGGCAGCTGGCGATATAGAAGAACCATGGTGCCCACATTTCAGTGTGTCTGGCTACCCGGCCCATGATGGTAGCATGGGCTTCTTCTGCCCCCTGAATATCTTCCACTCTTTTAATCCACTCACTTCTGGTCGGTACTATATCCGTCTTCCAGTGTGCCGGAATGTTAGCTTTTGCGGCGTTAAGTAGGTGTCGTAGTATTGATTTCTTGTACACTGGTATGGGTAGAGCAGAGATGTGTAATAAAGCCAGTTCTGCACCCCACGTTGGTAGATCTCTTAGGATGAGCCGAACCGCCTCTCTAATCATATCCCAGTAGGGAATGATAAGCCTGCACTCCCACCAGATATGTATCACTGTACCGAGCTCCTCCTGACATCTCCAGCACGTCGGAGGAGTAGAAGGGAAGATGCGGTGGAGCAGCACCGGTGTCCTATACCATAGGGAGATCAGTTTATAATTTAGCTCCTGATAATAAGAGCTCATAGAGCTCTTATGTTGCCAAAGTAGCGCGGATTCCCATTGTTGGGTGGTGAGATCCTTCCCTAGTTGTCCTTCCCATTGCCGTTTGAATGCCATCCGTGTGGAGGCGCCTCCGGTGAGCAGGTGTAAGTATAGAGATGAAATTGCGTGGTCTAGGGTGGTACCTTGATCACAAAGCTGCTCAAACCACGTAAGTTCCCTGTGGAGTCGTGCATTGTGTGGCATGGAGGCCAGAAAATGTTTCAGTTGTAGGTGGCGGAAGTGTGAAAGAAAGGTAGGAGGTCTATCCCCTAGGAGCGATGAGAGATCCCGCAATCGTCCACCACTAAGAACCGTGTATATGGGTACAAATGTACGTTCACTCTCGATAGGCCATGCCTCAGTCGGGAGCCCCCCTCCAACTTCTTCATTGTGAGTAATCGGTAGCAGTGGGCTAGGTGTCGGTGACACCTGTTCTTGTTCCCTCAGGGATTGCCATCCAAGCAGGGTCTGCGAGACCAACCCCTCGCTAGGCGTCAGGGTGGGCCGTCTCCTGGGGGATCCCCATACCCTCGCCTCCAGCGTCGGGCCTATGAGACCTCTATCGAGGGCCACCCATTGTTTAGGTGTCGACGTTGAGTGCCAGTCCAGAACGCGCTGTAGAATAGCAGCTTGATAATACCTTTTGAAATCGGGGAGCGCTAGGCCACCTTGTGTCCTCGGCCGGCATAAGAGGTCATGGCGAAGCCGAGGGCGGCCTCCATGCCAAATATATTTGAGCACTCCTGTTTTTAGGGCCGCAAAGAAGCTCACCGGGATGGCCAGGGGTATAGTCTGTAGGAGGTGGAGAACCCTCGGAAGGATGTTCATCTTAAGCACTGCCACTCTACCGTGCCACGTAACGTGTGGATAGGACCATTTGGAAAGGTCCGTTAGGATATTTTTAAGGAGGGGTGAAAAATTGCAGTCGTAAACTTCTTCCGGATTCGTGGTCACCCATACCCCTAAGTATTTCATTTTACTAGATAGCCAATTGAACGCAAACTGTGGTTCCAGAGATCGGTATTCCTCCGGGGGGAGCGTGATGTTTAGCGCCTCACATTTGGAGATGTTAAGTTTAAATCCGGACAATTGTCCGAATTTATCAAGTTCCGAAAGGAGGCAAGGTAGCGTAATCCTGGGATTGCGGACAAAAAAGAGAAGGTCATCAGCATAGGCCGCTACTTTGTGGTGAGTGCCATGCCATTCATAACCCTGGATGTCTGGATTCCGTCTGATCGCTCGGAGAAGTGGCTCTAGGTGGAGTGCGAATAACAGAGGTGAGAGCGGGCATCCCTGTCTGGTACCGTTTCGGATAGCGAAGTCGGCAGTCGTGGCCCCATTGACCCGTACCGTTGCTCGAGGATCAGCGTACAAGGCAGAGATCCACGCGAGGAACCTCTCTCCGCACCCCTGCCATTGTAGCATTTCAAGCAGGTATGACCAGTTGACCCGGTCAAATGCCTTCTCCGCATCCGTGGAAAGAAGCATCAGCCGGGTCCCCTGTCTCCGAGCATGGTGTTGAATGGCAAATAGTCTTAGGGTGCTGTCCCTGGCTTCCCTACCCGGGATGAATCCCGTCTGATCAGCATGAACCAGTCCGGGTAGAAGGTGTTTGAGGCGATTCGCCAGCACCTTTGTGAATAGCTTGGAATCCACATTAATCAGGGATATCGGGCGGTAACTGCCGCAATGTAGCGGGTCCTTCCCGGGCTTCAGGAGTACAGTGATGGTAGCGGCAACTGACTCCCGGCCCAGAGGACCCCTGTCTCCTATCGCGTTGATGGCGTTGGTGAGCCGAGGTACAAGCAATCCCGAAAACTTTTTATAATATCCTACAGAGAAGCCATCCGGGCCTGGGGCCTTCCCAGTCTTGGACGATTTCAAGGCCATGGCTATTTCATCCACACTAATTGGGGTATTTAGGAGCCCCGTGGAGTCTCGGTCCAGCTTATCCACGTCCACGTCTGACAGATAGGTGCGGATTTTCTCGCGGTGTCTCATGGCTTCGCTCTCCCCGATCGGTGCTTGTAGATTATAAAGTTTCTCATAGTAGAGTCTGAATTCTTCTGCTATCAGCTCCGGGAAGGGAGACACTTCCCCTGAGGTCAGTTTTAGCTGGCGAATTTGTCTGGGCGGCATGGGGCCTTTTAGTAGCCGGGCGAGGTATTTACCACCTTTATTGGCGTGGGCATAATAGAAGCCTTTGGTTCGCTGCACCGCCCTGAGGTGTCGTTTCAGGAGGAGTGCTTTAAGCCGTCTCCGATGCTCCATCAGTTCTCCATAGACAGCATTTAGCTGAGAACATTTATGACTGCGCTCAAGTGTGGAGATAGAGCGATGTAGTTCGGTCATTTCTGCCATGAACGTTTTTCGTTTTTGCGAGGCGATGCGAATAAAGATGCCGCGGATCACGCTTTTATGCGCTTCCCACAGAGAAATCGGGGATATGTCCGGGGTATCATTTTCCCTGAAGTATTGCTCCAACTCCCGGTGCAGCTGATCTTGGACATCCCGATCCAGTAGTAAGGCTTCATTAAGTCTCCAGGTCCAACCAGTCGGCTTGTAGAGAGGGGAGGCCAGTTCCATCTCAACTGATCCATGGTCCGACCAGGTGGCCGGAAGAATGTTGGCTCCCATCAGGCGAGAGAGTCCTTCTTGGGTGACAAAAAGGTAATCTATCCGCGAATATCGGTTGTGAAGTGCAGAAAAATAGGTGTAATCTTTCACCGTAGGATTCAGCACCCGCCAGCTGTCCACCAATCTCAGAGAGTCCAGCGATTGTCGGATGGACCTGATGTGTCGTTGTGGGATACAACTATGACCTGTGGAGGAGTCCAGCATAGGATCCAGCGGGGTATTAAAGTCGCCACCAACAATCAGGGTCCCATCCGAGAAGTCCTCCAATTGGTGAAGTGCATTGCGGAGAAACGGTGCCTGTCTCTTATTAGGAACATATATAGAGGCTATCGTGTAGATCTTATCAGCAATGACTCCTTTAAGGAAGAGGTATCTCCCCAGTGAGTCCTGTGCTCTATCTAGTTCTTCGAATCCCAAGTGAGCTGACAGTAGGATAGCCACACCAGTTTTGTGAGCGGAAGGGTGGTTGCAGAAGTAGTTAGTAGGGAAGTGTCGATCGCGTAACTTGGGGTGAGACTCTCCCCTAAAATGAGTTTCCTGTAGCAGTGCGATCGCAACTTGTTTTCTTTTCAATTCCCTTAATAGGTGCGATCTACGTTCAGGAATGTTGAGTCCTCTGCAGTTCTGCGAGATAACCTTTAGGGGTGCTTTGCGGTAAGCCATGATGCGTAGTGTCACTACGAACAAGGGCTGCCTTGGTGCCGTGTAGAACCCTCAGGGAACGCGACAGTCAGTCCAAAGCTAGGTGAAGAAAAGGGGAGGGGGGGATAGCGAGTGGTGGGGAGGGGGGATAGCGAGTGGTGGGGAGGGGGGGAGGGGAAGATGAGAGAGAAGTTAGAGATAAGAGTAGTGGGTGTAAGGTGGGTCAGCCACAGGAGACCGGGGACCAGGGCCAGGTGTCTGTTAAGAAGTTAAAAGGAGGTATGTATCCTTATCGTCGATACCCTCACAGAATTTGGGGGTAACCCAAATCTACGCCCCCCGCCCGAATGGAGGGGGGTATTCCCGTGCAGTGACCGACACTAGAGGTGCTTCGTTCCGGTACCAGCCCAGGAAACCCAAGCACTCTCTATGTGGCCACGACTACAGCACGAGTGTAAGAAAGTGGAGGCACAGCTCGAGCTCCGCCTGGAAACTATCTCTCCGAAAGACAATCGGCAACCGCTCCCAACCGTTCCCCCGGGCTACTGTAAAAGGGCTATGGAAATTCCCCGGAGAATGACAGCGGGGTCAAGGCTTATGAATGGTAATAGCAAAACAAAAGGGAAAGTAAATACAGAGGAGTCGTACCAGTACGTAACTACCAGAGACAACTGGCAGACCCCGGGCATTATCCCACAGCAGGGCACTCTATCGGAATCCCATACCCGCCCCTCCCTTAGAGTCTCGTACGGACAGCATCCTATCTCGTGGCGTAACAGCGGGTGATGTGTACTTATCCTGCCCCCCAGTACCGGAAGGCCCGTGGAACCCCTAAGCCCCATCTCCCCTAAAGGGTTACATTTATCAATACCTATACCTCCACATAAATTCAAACAGATAGGTGAACACTAATAACGGCACAAACATTTTCTACCATCGAATCCTGCAGTCATACTTGCATCATAGTTAGGAGGCACACTCCTCTTGGGATGGGCAAGCACGGGCGAGGGAGGGGAAGGGGAGAGGAGAGGAGGCGGCACGATGGGGGGGGGAGGGGGGGGGGGGGGGGGGGGGGGGGGGAGGGTGGACCTCATGTAGAGCAGTACCTATATCAATAGTGAGCTCGTTGAGATTGTCTACATAAAAGCATATGTTCTCTATCTAAAAATGCACAGATGATTGCCATCCTCGAGGACCCCACCTTTGAATGAAATATGTGAACACAGCGAACTGGGCGGCGGGTTGCAACGAAAAGGGTTAGAATGGTCGTAACCCGGCATATAATCGCTTGTCAAAAAGTGATTGCATAGTACAGTGGGGAGGTTTACACGGCGCAACGTGCCGCACGTGCAAGTAACCAAGCAAGGCCCTCGGGGGGTGGCAATGAAACACACAATACTATACAGTATACCGGGCATCAACATCCGTAAATAGCAATAACAATGTGTAGGTGTACTTCCCCAAGATCCCCCCCCCCCCCCCAATCCCGATCCCCCCACCCAAAGCCCCAGCAGAGGGTCCAATGCTCAAGCAAATGTCCCAGAACATGGAGAGTTCCGTTGCCAGAGGACAACCCAACTGAAGCGTAGACATTCGCCCCCCCCCCCCAACCCCCCCGCCCAAACCCCAAAAACTTGCATATGCAGCCTGTTCTTAGCTGAGACATCGAGGAAATTATAGTAGTACATAAAGCAGGTATGGTGAATTTAAGCGTAGGAGTCCCCAAGGAAACCCGACTGGGCCCAATATCCCCCTCCCAAGAGCCAAAAACAGCCCCACAGTACCTTAGAGTATGCAGTGTAGTACGTGCGTCTCACATAGTGGTCGGGGTGAGTCAGCCATCTGAAGCGGAGTTCCGTGGCCCAGATCCTGCGGAGGTGCAGCATCAATCATGAGAGATGGGGTGGTTATTCCTCTGGTGAGGTCGGATCCCGATATCTTCCCGTACGGGGGGCAGAGGGAGCTCTGGATTGTCGCTGCCTGGGTTCCCTCTGAGCTCTCGGCGGTGGACCCAGCGGGCCTAGAATCCAATTAGTAATAGGCTGCGACGGGAGACCCAACTCTCCCATGAAACGTGGGACTTCCTCCGGCCATCGCATAGTGATCCAGCGATTCTGATGTCTTGCCATCAGGGCAAATGGAAAACCCCATTTGTAGACCACATTATGATCCCGTAGCGCAGTCGTGACAGGGCGGAGAGCTCGTCTGGCTTCCAGAGTGATGGGGGACAAATCATTAAAGAGTGTTACTTGGGCTCCTCTGAAGGGCCAAGATTGCCGCTCCCGGGCTTTCGTCATGATGGCATTCTTCACCGGGAATGAGCTGAGGCAGCAAACAAGATCTCTTGGACCATCATCCGCATTCCTGGGCCGTAGTGCCCTATGTGCCCTCTCAAAGTGGATCTGTGGAGGCGGGGATGATTGCATAATAAGTTGGAAGAGCTCCAAGAGGGTGTCCGCCGCCACCTCGGGGCCCTCAGTTTCTGGGACCCCGCGTACACGTATGTTGCATCGTCTACCCCTATTATCCACATCCTCCAGATGACGGCGCATAGCCAGGATCAGTTCACCCTGTCTCGAAACTGCGGTGTCCGTGGACGCCATGCGGGTGGACAGGGCCGCGCCTGCTTCTTCAAGCGTAGTGATGCGGCCTGTATGCGCTGTGATCTCGGCGCGAAGTCCTGCCACTTCATTCCTCATAGCTTCCTGAATATTAGCCTCCATGACCTGTAGATCAGTTTTAGTGGCCATGGCAGCAGTCAGGTCCCTGAGGGTGTTTTCAATTCGTTCCAGAGCGGTGAGCGCTGGGCCCTGCTCCGGCGCAGGCGCCATCTTGGGAGTAGCCGGGTCGCCGCTCGCGGTGGGCTGTTGCTGCAGGTAATTGTCCAGGGGACCCTGCTGGGGATTCCCCGGGGTCTGGGGATGCTCCGGGCGTTTAGTGCGCCCCATTAAGTATGCTTAGCCGCTCTTAATAGCTGTAATCGGGGGACGGTGGAGCGGAGCCCTGTCTTCAAGCGGCCATCTTGGACGGAGCCGGAACCACGCCTCTTATTCCAGAAGTTTGGTCCTTAAGGGGTTAAGGGGTTAAAGTGCATCGGGCAAGGTATATTGCAGGGCCCATTGTCCTGAAGCAGGCTCCTCCAGGAGCTTGTGGCATACGACCAGACCACAGGGCGGTTGTCACACCCAGAAATAAAGGAGACTGCGCGCAGAGCTCCACTCAGCAGCGCCAATCAAAATGGGGGCTCACCCCAAGCCTGAGTACTAGGTACGAGAACCTGACCAGCTGACCCACCCTTAAGTTTACCACTAACCTGTAGCAGGTCCCTGAGGCCGGCAGTAATACAGCAATAGCAAGATATTTGAGGAAAATATACACTTATTACAGCACTTGGAGGAAATATGTCCACACAGCACAAACTCTGAATCACACTCAGTGTTTAAAATGGCAGCCTGGACTCTCGCTATGCGAAATCCAAGATGGCTGCTGAAAAGCCAGGGAAACCGTATATGGGATTCGCTGGAAAACTTATGAACGGGTCAGAGAAAATTTCTGCGAACGGCATTAAGCTGCAACCGTTATTGTGTGCGAAAAAACATTCATGGCAAACGTCCGATCCAATGGGAAACCATATGTTGAACGAGATGTGTTTAGTCGTGTTCAACAGGTAGGTATAGGCGAATGGTGATGTCTGCAAACGAACTCGCGTTCGCGAGATATTCCCCAAATGCATAACCTAATGTGCACATTCGGTAAGTGAATGGCCAGAAAAAGCGAATGTTGCTGCATGAACTAGTGCGTCACACAAATGGCTAACAGGCAGGAGAGCTTCCCGGGTGCTTTACACTCACTTTGTGAGCGCGCTGTGCCACGAGAACTCCCCAATGTGGTGAGCGTAGCCATAGAAAACGGGAAATATACCCAGACGGATTAAAACATTTGATATTTTCCCTGAACTGTGTGAGAGAAGAAACAGAGGGAGAGAAAAAAAAAGGGGTGGGGGAGGGAAGGGTAGGGAGAAACCAAGCCCAACAGTGCAGCCCTAGCAACAAGGATGCAGATAACCCCTAGATTCCCCACAAAAAGACAATAAACATATATTAAAATAGTAAGAATGACAAGACAAGCCAGTGAAAATATGAGACACACAATATCCTGACCTGACTTGTGATGGAGAAGCAAAGAAGGAGGAAGTGCCTCAGTGGGAGGGGCTTATTAGATACTATGCTCATCTCTTATTGGTCATTTATTTTTCTATGTACTTTGCTGCTATTGGAGTAGTAAGGGACGTTAATGCAAAATATAAGCCTCCTGTCATGTGATAAAACTGGCTGCCAAGCTTTTGACCATTAGAGTTTGAGAGAACTGTGTAGTTGTGTAAATGAATTATATCTTCCACCCCCTTACTACAAAAAAGTTCTTTCACCAATTGACCCAATGTCTACAGCAACAGAGAAAGCAAGCAGTCAGGTAATACAAGAAAGAAAATAAAAAAAATAAAAAGCCTGTGGGGTCAATATTTCCCTAGCTGTGATGTCTGAAACAGCAGCTTCTCTCAGCATCTAATGGAACACTATAGGGTCAGGTACACAAACATGTACTCCGGACCCTATAGTGTTAAAACCTCCATCTAGCCCCCTCCCCTCCCTCTTTGCCTCAGTAAATATAGTAATATCTTACTTTTATTCAAGTCTGCAGCTGCTGGCCCTACCTCTGATCTCTCTGCTTGGCTGACATCATCAGAAGTAATTCTCTGAGTCAATCACAATGCTTTCCCATAGGATTGGCTGAGACTGTCAATGAGGCAGATCAGGGGCAGAGCCAGCACAAGCAAAACACATTGCATCAATGCATCAGAGAGTGGAGACACTGAATGCATCAGAGAGTGGAGACACTGAATGACAATGCTGCACACTGTGCAGCACTGCCCCAGGAAGCACCTCTAGCAGCCATATGAGGAGTGGCCAGTGGAGGTATCCCTAGGCTGTAAGGTAAACACTGCGTTTTTTCTGAAAAAGCGAAGTGTTTACGTCAAAAAGCCTGAAGGGAATGATTCTACTCACCAGTACAAATACAACTAGAAAAGCTAAAATTTCTGAGGAAATTGTGTGAAGTGTTCTTGCCTCCACCAGTAGTCTACAACTGGAGTGGGCGGAGTAACTGTTACCATTTATATAGCACATTTAATTGCAACGTTGTTGCCCAAAGTGCTTCACAAATACATTAAAACAAACATTTATAAAAACATTAGCAGGTATACAAAAGGCCCTGTCTATGACATCACTTGCTGCTGCAGCCTGGCATAGGTCAGAGTATGTTGGCGGTTGCCATCTTCAAACGGTTGTATTTTAAAAACTATAAATCCTACAGCAAAGAGCTTTATATTGTGAGAATCACAAGACCCAGACCTACATTGTGATGCATAGTATGTCTCTTACATATTAACAATGTAGGCACAGTCGCAGTTTAGAAATTGCCCTTCAAGTTTGAGCTTTGTAGAGTGGAGTTTCAATGAATGTCAATAGACGGCGTTAGTTGCAAACAAATGATCATATTGTGAAAACTATCAGGACTAAGGCTTAGCTGTGGACATTTTTAGTGGCAGCAGGGATAGCTGAACGTTTTGATATACGATTTGTGTAGGTGGGCTTGGAAATGAGGGAGTGGTGGCAGTTTATAAATCATGTCCTGATTTTTCAGCTCTTGCCAGCTCCCACTCTAGCTTTGAACATTTTACAATTCATTCCTATGGGACCAATTTCGCCACAAGAACGACGATATTCTGTGAACCATTCGGCGAAACGTTTCACAAAGTAATAGCACACCAATCGGGAACAATCCGCACATTTCGGTATATTACTGTCTATGTAGTGTAAAAACTGTGGGAGGAGTCAGGGTGGTAAATTTGGCTATAATAAGAATAATAATATATATGTGATATAACCGTAAGTGATCTTGCTATGCAAATGCGATACCGCCGGAAATGTTAGAGGCATTTATAGTAACCCTTCCTAAGCCTGGTAAACCACCAACAGAATGCGCTAACCTCAGGCCCATTTCACTCTTAAATGTAGATATAAAAATATATGCTAAAGTATTGGCATCTAGAATAAAACCGATCCTATTGGGGCTTATTTCAGAGGAGCAAGCTGGTTTTGTTTCAGGTAGACAAGTAGAGGACAATACAAGACATTATATTAATCTTATAGAATGGGCAAGTATTAATAATTATCAGGGGATTTTGCTTGCTTTGGACGCTGAAAAAGCGTTTGATCGTTTGAATTGGGGTTATATGGAGCATGTCCTCCAGAAATACAATTTTCCACAATCCTTTGTGAACAATATTATGGCATTATACTCAAAACCATCAGCGAAGGTTATGAATACTGGCTTTATATCCTCTAAATTTGAGATCTCAAATGGAACACGCCAGGGGTGCCCACTTTCCCCAATAATTTTTATAATAACCTTAGAGCCCTTGATTAGACACATAAAACAACATGCTGGTATATGTGGGTTAAATACCCCGGTTGGGGAACAAAAATTAGCTCTTTTTGCTGATGATGCACTTTTATTTGTATCAAAACCTAAAGAATCATTACCGTATTTAGTTAAACTGTTGGAAAGATTTAGTATGATCTCCTATTATAAAAATAATGTTAAAAAAACCCAGGCGTTACCGTTGGGTGTACCTAAAACGGAGATAAATCAATTAGCAGGTACTTACTCGTTCGATTGGCGCAAAGATTTTCTAACATACCTGGGCATAAAACTTACTAAAACGAGCTCTCTTTTAATTAAGTATATGTGAGATAACATTAAGTGGTCTTGCTATGCAAGAACACTTAATAATAATAATAATAATTATAATAATAATATATATGTGAGATAACATTAAAAGGAAACTCCAGTGCCAGAAAAACGATCCGTTTTTCTGCCACTGGAGGGTCCCTCTCCCTCCCACCCACCAATCCCCGGTTACTGAAGGGGTGAAAACCCCTTCAGTCACTTACCTGGGACAGCGGCGATGTCCCTCGCCGCTGTCTCCGCCTCCGCGACGCTCCTCCCAGTGATTGCGTCGGCCGGTGGGCGAGACTGATCTCGCCCACCGGCCGAGGAGACCTAATGCGCATGCGCGGAAATGCCGCGCATGCGCATTACGTCTCCCCATAGGAAAGCATTGAAAAATAATTTCAATGCTTTCCTATGGGGTTTTGAGCGACGCTGGAGGTCCTCACACAGCGTGAGGACGTCCAGCGACGCTCTAGCACAGGTTTCCTGTGCTAGAACCCAGGAAGTGAGTAGACAGCCACTAGAGGTGGAGTTAACCCTGCAATGTAATTATTGCAGTTTATGAAAAACTGCAATAATTACACTTGCAGGGTTAAGGGTAGTGGGAGTTGGCACCCAGACCACTCCAATGAGCAGAAGTGGTCTGGGTGCCTGGAGTGTCCCTTTAAGTGGTCTTGCTATGCAAGAACACTTAATGAACTGTAGTAGTTCTGGTGAAGACACCCTGGCAAAAGAAAATGTGGCATTGTGTTTGAAAAGGATGTTAAAGTAACTTATGAAGGAAAATATTTCCATTGGAAATCAGTTGATTTGAAGAGGAAATGGCAGAGTAATAGCCCAGAAGCTGCTAGTCACAGTTTATCATCTTTAAAAAATCACAGTTTATCATCTTTATAAATCATAAAAATAGAGAGTGGACTCAAACTGACAAAACAACAACACAAAACCAAAAGGATGAAGGGGGCGTGGCAGACAGCCAAACTGTATGGCAGCACACTAAACTGGCTCCTGGGCATCACGGAAGGAAACCGCAATAAACAGAGGTTTATCACTGAAATGGGGAACCACAAGAAAGCCCAACCTCCCTCTCAGCAAATAGGGAAGACCCCGGCAGGAAAAACGGGAACAGTAACCAGTTTGTTCAAAGATTATGCCAACCGCGTAGCGGACCTCGGCAAAAACAATATGGCGCCGATGGTGGCGAATACAGATTCAAACCCGCCGAGCCCCACAGTGTCAGAAACCTCACATCTCGATGGACATGGATTTTAAAGAAATATTGAAAAATCTACCTTCTAGAGCTGACCTGGCACAAATGCTGGGAAAATTAGAAAACACCTTTCAATGCAAAATGGATAGCCTCAGCACAGAGATAAAACAGGTAGGCCGCAGGGTACAAGATTTGGAAGATGAAAGGGGGTCTCACCAAACCCAAATGCTATCCCTTTCAGCTAAAATTTAGGCCCAAGAGAGACACCTATCCATGATGCAACGTTCCCTAGATGACATCGACAACAGGGGCAGAAGAAATAATCTTTGCATAAGGGGATTACCCGAAGCAGAAGGAGAAAATCTCTATAACATCCTTGCCACATTATTCAACCTAATACTTAACCGTAAAATTGATACCCCTGTAGTCCTAGATAGAGCACACCGCTCCCCAAGACCCAAAACGGCTACAGGAGAAGAACCAATAAATGTTATTTGCCGCATTCACTATTATGCACTCAAAGAAGATATTCTGAAGCAACTCAGGGACACCTCTACCCCCATGTTATTTCAGGGGCATGAAATTCAGATGTTTCAGGATCTCTCTTGGCACACCCTACAAGCAAGGAGGGCCCTAAGGCCCATAACAGATCAACTCCGCTCACGCAACCTGAGATACAGATGGGGATTCTCTTTCGCCCTTATTGTAAATACCCATGGATCCACATACACAATTGCCACCCACCAGGATATTATCCTTTTCACTAAAGCGCTGAACTTAGCAGAAACATCAATCTTGGACTGGTACGCACCAGACCCGGCATTGACTTCCACAGCAGCACCACAAAGAACAAGATGGAGATCCCCAGCAAAGAGGCAAAGGCTGAATCAAGCTGGAATTCAACAACGGGAACAAAGAGGACAGAACAACACCATAGAAAACTAAATGAATTTACACTAATGTTCTCAGATGGAATCCCAGGACTCCCTTCCATGCAGGACAGTCCTCTACACAGACAACACGGGACTCTCTCTCCAAACCGGACTCTCTCCTCAAACTTGGACAATCAGTAGCACCACAGTTCAAGACAGAACTCAATCCAGGTGCCCTCGTGTAAGAAAAACAGTCAAAGTCAGAGCCTCAGGTCGTATGTATATCTATACGCAATTAACCAGATGTAAATACAAAATGTGACATATTACGGTATTACTTGGGTTGACTTTAAATCTCGTGTTGACCAGACCAAGGGCAAACCAAAAGAACTTAACACTAAAGAAAAATGTAACAGACTCAAACAAGTAACGACGGCAAAGGGCACTAATAAACCCAGACTGAGACAGTCCAAGAGTAGAGACATGAAAATAACAAACCACTAAACAAACAAGAAGATACATGTTGTAGCATTGCAGGGAAAGGGATGTTGTAAACAGAGGGGGGGTGGGAAACGAAACAAAAAATAAATAAATACATTTTAAATAAATAAATAAAAAAACTAAACACTAAAAACTATAAAAAAAATAAAATAAAAAAATAAACACACACGACCACAAATCCCCTCCCCACACCTGGGATCAGACCAAACACCTACAAACTACGCACGTTCTCTTTCACCCCTCCCTACACCAAGTTGACATTACCAAGCACAAACCTCCACGTAACGACCACAAGCTCCCATGCGATTTACTCTGTGAGCTCACTAAAGCGCACTATACTTAAGGGGAAAAAAAATAATAATAATTATAATTTCAGAGATAGACAGCCGACAGTAACAGGCTGAATAAGGGGTATACTCTTCACCGCCGAAGGCTATCCGAAAAATTCTTTCACATAGCAATACACACGCTCCCCCACCTTAACAATATCGGGGTCATCTAACGCCAGCCCACTGCAGACTACGGAACTTCTCATGGGCTGACCCCAGTTATTTTCATAGTTGCCAAAGTGCGACACCGGACATTTCACAATAACTTCAAACTTAGTCTCACCGACTGACCTGACTTATTGGATATAGTTTTGTTTAAATTTGTATTGAATTATCTAAATCACCTGTTGCGGTATTGAATTACCAAACTTCAAATCTCGATCCTGAAAATGCATTTGGTTAATTATCACAAGCATTGTATTTCGTGTATAATATTCCAGGATACAGGTGAAGGTGTCTGAATATAACCTTCAGAACCCCCTCATCACTCCTAGCCTCTCTGACTCCCTAGCCATGGCAACAGTCTCAGTACTATCTCACAACGCCAGGGGGTTAAACCCCCCCGGAAAAATGCCACATGCCACTCACTGTCTACCACAAAAGCAAGGCAGAAGTGGTATTCATACAAGAGACACACTTTGGTAAAGACTCAGCACCATCTCTCAGATCCAGACACTACACAAAGGGTTATTTCAGCAATTACACTGACTTGAAATCCAGGGGGGTAGCAATCCTCCTTTCCCCTAACCTACCATTCACATACAAAGAACACATGTCAGATGACAACAGTAGATATATATTCCTGAAAGGCATATATGCTGACAAGGCTCAATCACCTGGTCAGATCACGCACCAATCTCCCTATCCATCACAATCCCCTCCCTCCACCCCACTAGGACACAATGGAAACTCAATGACATTCTACTAAACCATCCTGACATACAAAACCAAATTTAGGACTCCCTGAACCAATACTTTGACCTTAACACACATCCAGAATCTCCTTACCCCATAATCTGGGAAACACACAACAGCACAATTAGGGGTACGATCATCCAGGCAGCTTCTAGACTCAAAAAGCAAAGGGAATTATGCACACTTAGTCTAACCAGGGAAATCAGGAAGTTGGAAGAAACACACAAAAAAGACCTAAAACCAGTTACGTACAAGACAATGGTAGAGAAAAGGACTGAACTAAACACTATCCTCAACATCAGCACTAAACACCCCCTAGCTAAAACAAGAAGCACTTACTATGCACAAGGGAGCAAATGTGGACGCCTCTTGGCACACGCATTAAAAAATCAAAGGGAACATACATTTATAGCAGCCATTCGAAATACCGAGGGACAACTCTCCCACTCAATGACCAACATCCTCAAATCATTTACAGATTTTTACTCCTCTCTTTACAATTTGAGACAAACACCCTCTGACGCAGGATACACTACCATCCCACAAATTATCAGAGAATCCCTGGAAATTCCCAGCAATCAAACACCTACCGACAGGAAAGAGCCCAGGCCCAGACGGGCTGACAGCCAAATATTACAAGACCTATGCCACCATATTAGCGCCCCACTTCCAAAACTCATTCTACTTGCTTCTCAAAACAGACATCCTCCCTCCGCAGGCCTTGAACGCAACAATCACACTGCTACCAAAACCAGGAAAAGATCTGACCCAATGTGGCAGCTACAGGCCAATATCATTAATAAACATAGACTTGAAGCTGTTCACAAAAATTCTAGCCAATAGACTCCGCCCACTGTTACCAGGATTGATCCACGCAGATCAATCAGGTTTCATCCCGGGTAGGGAAGCCAAACACAATACCACAAAACTACTAAACCTCATACATAAAGCCACAAGATCAAAATGTTCTAGTCTGCTCCTGTCAATTGATGCCAAAAAAGCATTTGACAGGGTAGACTGGACTTTGCTTTCTCACACCCTGCAGTATATGGGATTCGGCCCGCATTGGCTAAAGTGGTTGAATGCGATATATTCATACCCCACAGCAAACATACGTATCAACGGGCAATTGTCGGAGCCAGTAAAAATAACGATCGGCACTAGACAAGGCTGCACCATGTCCCCTCTCCTGTTTGTCCTGGTCCTAGAGCCCTTCCTCCAGGGGGATCAGGGACAACACTCAAATCAGGGGAATCACATTAGGTACAGAAGAGCATAAGATAGCAGCGTTTGCAGACAATATGCTCTTCACGATCTCAGATCCCACAGCATCCATACCTCCTCTGATGGCTGAGATGGACGTATACAGCAAAATTTCCAATTTCAAGGCCAACCTCAGTAAATGTGAGATTTTACCATTACACATTAACCCCCAAGAAAAAGCCACCATACAACATGATCATCAATTCATCTAGGCCCCCCACAGTATAAAATATCTAGGAATCCACTTAACCAAAGATTCATCCTAGCTATTTGATAGTAACTTTCCTAATCTGATGAAAGGCCTAAATTCAGACCTTAGTACCTGGAACAAATCACAATTTGGATGGTTTTGCAGGCTGAACATTCTAAAAATGAATGTTCTACCTAGAATACTATACATACTGCAAGTACTACCAATCATGTTACCAAAGACATGGTTCACAATGGCTCTAAAAACGCTAACAACATACATATGGGCACACAAAAATCCACGACTGGCATATACACCCCTCACAAGACCTAAAGAGGAGGGAGGTCTGGGCCTCCCAGACATAGAGAGATACCACCAAGCAGTCCTCCTAACTAGAATATACGACTGGACACTCTACCACACAATGGGTAAAAATAGAAAATACATTCTTCGGAGCACCCATATACACAATACCAAGGCAAAAAACAGGACATTCGCTCCTCTTGCACATCCCTCACCCTACCATCTCACCGACACTCCGCATGTGGGCCAAACTAAGACCGCATCATCTGATATGCCTATACCCATCCCCGCTATACAGACTCACCCACAACCCACTATTTCAACCTGGGGAAGATGGCAGAGCTTTCAAACACTACCACAACTCAGACTACCTGCAATTAAGATGATATCATGGACGACATGGGAGAACAGATAAAACCCCTACATGCCATCATAGATAGGCAAAATGCGATACAAACATTTCAATATAGACAACTCACCCATTTCATACACACAGGGCCACTAGCCCACAAACCATTCTGAACAACTATGCAAGGAACATACCTTGACATAGCCAAGACTCAACCGCACCACCCACCAGCGTTCACTACATCATGGGAAAAATAACTTAAATACCTCCATCCCACCAGATACATGGCGTTTTATTTTTAAACAAATCCACAGGTCCTCCCGAAACACAATAACCCAAGAGAGTAATTACAAGAGGATAGTGAGATGGCATTACACACCAACAAAACTAAAATCCCTCTTCCCAACACTCTCACACCATTGCTGGAGATGCCAGGCCCCCGAAGGCAACACAGCACACATTTGGTGGACATGCCCAGTAATCAACAATTACTGGAAGCGTATACATGGCTTGATACAGTCGGTACTGAAAACACACATCCCATTCACGCCAGAACTCTTTATCTTTCTGATTCCCCCTCGAGAAACACCTAAATTGACAGCAGATCTACGAATACATTTAATATCTGCTGCGAACCAACTCATTCCTTCATTATGGAAACACACAAACCCACTCTCCATTCGTGAATGGATACAAAGAGTCGAAACGACTAGGGGTCTAGAGGAAACCTGCCATTCCATAACAGAAAAATATCTCAATTACACATCCACATGGCAACCTTGGTGCGACTACCTCAAGAACCACACAATATAACTCAATACAGACCCAAATCAGGTTCAACTCTCGAATGCCAACTACTCCCCCCCTCCCTTTCCCTCAGACACCTGGAAAATTCCTACTGAAGACAATGTAATAATCTATACTTTGTTTAAAATAGATAACCTATAAAAAAAACAAAAAAACAAAATGATGAAATATAGAGTACCGTCTCTATACATACAAAGAACCTATTACTGGCCTCTTCTGCTGGTTAATTCAGTCAGGACTGAATTAGCCTAGGGGATAATGGAGCTGTAGCTCCACGCCCATTCTCATAGAATAGGCCCACTAATACAAAAATAAAAAAATACTCACATGCTCTTTCTATAAAAAGTTGTTCAGTTGCAAAGGAGAGTGGGAAATTAGAAGGGATGCAGGGGAACAAAATATTTGTGTAGTGGACAACTATAAAATAATTGGCTACTGTTACTTGTATGCACTGATCTTCATTAAATCTGCTATCTGTTTGTATTCAAGTGCCTGGATCATTTGTTCCTCTGGCTATAAAATAATTTACTTAAAGCTGACTTTGTGCACTGTACAAATGCTCTTGCATCTCTTCAACACCCTAACATCTTTCTGTCCTCTATTTGACAGTGTGGCATAACCTTTGCTACACTCTCTACATCCACCTCTTTCTCGGACTGAGGCTGCATATCCCGAGAATGCTCCTGCCTGTTCGTAGCAATAAGTGAAGGAGAATGGTGAACAAGCAAGTTCTGAGGAAAGGGAATTTTACAATGTGATTAGTGAGAGAGAAAAGGAGAGATGTGAGGCTTTTAAGATAAACAGACAAACTTGGTTAAGAAAATACAATACACAAGTGAAATATCCTGAGGGTAAATAAAGTGCTGGTGCTACTATCACCTTAGTGGGCAACAATAACCACTAAACAAACAGAAGTGATTAGTAAATAGAAAGAATGGTGAGAGCACTCAAAGAAATTGAGAGAATATTACCCAAAATGTAGTTAATCTCTGAAATAAAACAGAAAATATCATAGGGTAATAACGTAATGAATAAGACACTTAAAATTCTGTGTTAGTCTCACTCACATACGTGGAGCCACTTATAAAGCTGGCTCAGACTACACGCCTTGAGCAAATCACTGCATGGACTTTAGCTGGGTTCTTCCCAAAATGTAATCTGATGTGCCACCAGGAACGCAGGTTCAGGGGTTTACACAATTCTTTATTTTTCCAAAGTTAAATAAAAATCACAAAAGATGATAAATAAATAAAATTGTAGGAAAGTCCCATAAAATAGTCCAAATGAGTGCACCTAATGCGTTTCGGCGATGTGCCTTCGTCGGAGGTGATACAAATGACTCTGGCGAGTAGTCTTTTTAAATCCGTTCTTGGTGCCCTTTTCGCCGCACTTCATTTCCGGGTTTGACGTCAGGACGCGTCCTGCGTCATCACGTCCGGATGTCATTCTCTACTTCCGGTTCCGGTGGCCAAGACGTGTTGGAACCGTCATAATACAAAAAAGTCCGGTCTTTTGGGATATAAATATAAAATTTCACAGCAAATAAAAAAAAATATATACATCAACCTGATAAAGAATTAAGATCTCGGACTGTAATGTACCTATATTAAAATACATTTGGAAAACATACATTCAATCTTTGCAATATCATCACTTATGTTAATACTTAAAATATTAATTCTAATTTCCTATTATAGCGGAGAAATTAGATAAAACAAATAAAACCAAAACACATATATGTATTAAATGGAGATTCAATTCTTGAGAAAATAAAAAATTAAATTAATATATATCTAAAAAATAAATAGTAGAATTAGATAAAAAAGTATGAATTATAACATTATTCCTCAAATAAAATATAAAACCTTTATATATATTTATTAATTTCAAAATCAACATTCAATCCACCTGGTATCATAGTTTATAATTCAAACATCCATTTCATTTCAGCAAGACCTAGGGTATAATCCTTGTCACCACCTCTCCAGTGGACTTTCACCTGGTCTATCCCTATAAATTCTATGCCTTTTGGATCTCCATTATGGGCTTCTGTGAAATGTTTAGATACACTATGATTAATGAATTTACGCTTTATATTACATACATGTTCCCTAATTCTGTTTTTTTAAAGTGCGTGTCATCTTGCCTATGTATTGGAACCCACATTGACAGATTAACATATAAATTATATCTTTGGACAGATTAACATATAAATTATATCTTTGTAGATTAACATATAAATTATATCTTTGAAGACCAATAGTATCTGGAATAGGGTCACTCCTGTCGCCTTTATCTCAATATGTAGACCAATTTTTACAAAAGACGGTGACCGAGTGCCCAGCATATTTAAAAGACACCATGAGCCTCCTACAGATTTTAGATAATATTAATTGGCAAGAAGATTTTATTATGGCAACATGTGACGTTAAAAGTCTATATACGATAATTGAACATGAAAAAGGGTGTGAGGCCATTAAATTATTTTTAAAAAATATCAGAAGATATGGACGATCTCCAAATTGAATTTTTAATAAAAGGGAAGTTAAAAATAAACTTTTTTTGGTTTGAAAATAAATTTTACCTGCAGATTTTGGGCACAGCTATGGGGACCAGGTTTGCCCCAAGTTATGCTAATCCTTTTGTGTCTTTCTGGGAAGAAAAGTTTGTTTTTGCCAGGGATGACATTGGGGCAAGTCTGGTCCTGTATAAACGATATATAGACGATATTTTTATTATCTGGAGAGGTAACATGGCAACTTTGGAACATTTTATTATTTCTCTTAATCAAAATATGTCTAACAATTTATCTTATGAAATAAGTACGGAACAAATCAATGTTTTAGACCTTTTAATCTACGAGGACAACAATATAATAAAAAGCAAAACCTTTTTTAAAACTGTTGATGTAAATAGTTTTATAGATTTGAAGAGTTGTCATTTTAGGCCTTGGTTAAGTAACATACCAAAAGGTCAGTTTTTAAGGTTGAAAAGAAATTGCACTGAAGGAGAAGAAGATTTTAAACAAGCAGACATATTAAAAGGAAAATTTATAGAAAAAGGTTATATAAAGGAAGACTTGGAGATAATCGAGAAAGAAATTGCAGATAAAGAAAGGCAACCACTTTTAAAATATAAATTTAAGGATAATCAGGAATTTGGAAACAAAAATATCCCTCTTATTTTTAATTTTAGTTATAATAATGGGGCATTGCAAAAAGTAATTAAAAAACATTGGCATGTTCTTAAAGAAGATTCAGAAGTACTCCCGTTTTTAGATTTCAAACCAAAATTTGTTTTTAGAGGAGCAAATAATTTTAGACAAATTTTAACTAAAAGCTTTTTAGATAAAGAAAAAATAGAAGAAGAAGATGGTAATTTTTTAAAAGGTAGTAAAGGCTTCCATTATTGTGGCGCATGTCGAGGATGTTCTTTTAGAACTAATAAAAAAAAAAAATTACTCAATTTTTGTCTTCAGTTACTAAAAAGGAATATCAGATAAAGACATGTATTACTTGCTCTAGCAAAGATATAATTTATATGTTAATCTGTCAATATGGATTCCAATACATAGGCAAGATAACACGAACTTTAAAAAACAGAATTGGGGAACATGCATATAATATAAAGCGTAAATTCCTTAATCATAGTGTATCCAAACATTTCGCAGAAGCCCATAATGGAGAAAGGCATAGAATTTATAGGGATAGACCAGGTGAAAGTCCACTGGAGAGGTGGTGACAAGGATTATACCCTAGGTCTTGCTGAAATAAAATGGGTGTTTGAATTATAAACTATGATACCAGGTGGATTGAATGTTGATTTTGAAATTAATAAATATATATATATATATATATATATATATATATATTTTATATTTTATTTGAGGAATAATGTTATAATTTATACTTTTTTATCTAATTCTACTATTTATCTTTTAGATATATATTAATTGAATTTTTTTATTTTCTCAAGAATTGAAGATTATACTAGCTTTAGTGTACTAATAATCTTAATTTTAGTAATGACAGGAGGCGAATATTTGCATATCTTTCTTTACTGAAAACTCCAGCAGCATAGAAACAGTAACAACCAATCAGAGAAAAGATATGGTGCCCATAAAAGGCCCTGTCTATGACATCACTTCCTCTTTCTTTGAAGCGAAACAATAAATAGCAACAATAAACATAATCATATTACGTCAACAGTTCCACAACATATTAGAATAATCAACTCCAGTAGTTCCGTGATGTAGAGTTATGGGAGGTGAGTCTTTGTCTTGAGGAGAAGACGTTCACGCTGTAAGAAAAAGAAAAAGGTGAAAGGACTCTGGCGTGATAACTTGTCCGCATACAATAAACATTAAGAATCTGATATACCAATGGGTACTAGAATGAGTAACATATCAATATATATTAACTCTAAAGCAATGATATTTAAGAATCTATAGACACAATATAATCCAAGGTACATGTCTAATTATTCAACCTATACAAGTCTCTCAAGCCACATATCTAAGTAGCAAACATACAACCATAACGTACTTACCTTCCTGAACATAAAGTGTATATTCTGTTCAACACGAGAAAACATGGGAGGGATCCTATAGGGTGGGAAATATTCGCCTCCTGTCATTACTAAAATTAAGATTATTAGTACACTAAAGCTAGTATAATCTTCAATTTTACCACATGACAGGAGGCTTCATATTTGCATTTTTAAAGCTTAGAATTGACCAGTGTGAAGGAAGTATGAGATGTTTGCCAAAATAGAGCGTTCTAAACGTACCCTCTCGCGCTCAAACTGCGCATCGTGTAGTGTCGGTTAGGGAGGCGACGGCCGAAAAAGACTTGTGGGGCCAGCGCTCCCTTGACCGAGTGGGCTCCGAAACAAGGTTCGACGCCCGCCAGATGCAATAGCCAGCGGCTCCATCTGGCCAGTGTAGCGGTAGGCACCTCTCCATGAGGTTCCACGTAAGAAGTCAGGAGTAGACCTGTCGCATGAATACGAAGGGGGAATGATTTCGGTATACTCCATTAGCGTTCAGACCACACCTAGTTTGGTGTCTGACACAAATTATGGGTATGACACCGAAGATGAACTGGACTTAGTTCGTCTCGATATGGTAAAGGTAATCCCATCTGGCGTAATAGAGAAAACCATTCATATCGAAAGCCCTAACGTCCATCACCCATCTAAATAAGACGAGGCATAACAAGAGGGCTAGTTTGGCTGAAAGTTGTTTCCGTGACAAACAAGGATTGTCCTGCTATTCCCTCAAGGAATCACAGCACCACATCCACCTGCCAGAGGTGTGAATACTTGGGTGCCGAGTCTCGATAATTCGTCGACAACCCCGTGGATCTTGACCTACTGGTCCGCCCTGTACCGGAACGTGCGCCACCGATATGGCGGATCCGATCACGTTGAGGGATCGATATGACCGCCCCAACGAGACCAGGTGTGACAGATAGTTAAGGATCGGTGGGGCAGGTGCGGTAAAGGGATCGGAATCCCTTTCCACCCTACAAACACTCCAGGCCGGTCAAGCAGAAAAATAGCATTTCCTGGTGCCGGGGACCTGAGTCCCATCAGAGGTCTTAGTTGATGCAATAGGTCGTGGACATTTCGGGAGGCCCTGAAATCGTCCAGTCCACTAGTGCCAGTCGTCCTTCCCTGACAAAGGAGTGGGCTTCCCCTGAGGTCCCGTCAAAAGCAGAGGGAAGGTAGGGAGTGGTAGAGGGTCTTCGCGAGACGTCCCCAGGCGGTCCGGGAAATCACGGTTGGCATTGTCCGAGGGGTGTCATGAGCATGAGCGATGTCCAGTGTGTGTGTGTGTGTATCGAAGCACCCTTGCCATTGTGGAGAGCGGTTGGGTCCGTTTGCATGGGTTCAACCGCCACTACGTATCCGGAGGAAGAGTTGGATCCAGTGGTTGCATGAGTGACCAGCGTGTATGTATCTAGGCAGCAGTCGTTGCATGGCCCCGTAGTGTAGTGGGCCAGGGAATATCGATTGTATGGAGGAGGAGAGGAGAGGGATCCCACCATCTGGTGAGTATTCTGAGAGGAATCGTATCCAACCTTAGAGCGTGTCCGACATCCATCCGTATAGGGGTGATCTTGTCGGGGACCGACGCGGAACGTAGTTCTCCAAGCCGATGTCGAAACGAGGAATTGACCAGACACAGATGGGGGAGCGATTTGTCTGCGTACTACCAAAAAACCCGTGGAGTCCAGAACGTGGACGTCACTTTGACTGCAAACGTAGCCTGGATTCGCAGAGGGTCAGCAAGTCTTCCAGGTACCCGAGACATCGCACATCCAAATTCGCGGATGTGAGCCCTCACCGGCTTCAGTAGCTTTGTGGGTACCACGGAGTCATAAACTGCTGTGTTAGTCCTTATCACTGGGATCGGAGGAAAATTAGGTAGTGTAGGGTAGTGGATATTGACAAGTATGTGTCCTCGGGGTCCAGATGTGTAAACCAGTCGTTATCGTTCAGGAGATCTAGTAGAAGGTTGATTTTCTCTATCCTGAAGCGCTTGTATACCACGTAGGAGTTCCCTTAATGATAGGATGGCTCACTAGTAGATGAAGCGGTTGGTGGTTCAGTTCCGCTACCAACCAGTCTTCCCAAAAAACACCTTTCCCCAAAGGGGTGTGGAGGATTTGCTTCAGCGAGGTTTGGACTAAAGTTCCCGCTGTCAAATAGTAGGTCTTGTGCTTCTGGGCCGAATATTAGTCGTGCTTACGTTCCACTTCCTCAGAAGGCGAGTTGTCTTTGTGTGAGTGATCTATTATTGTCCAACGTGCATGCTGGATAGTAGTCTTCTTTGTCGGAAGATTGTGGTGGACCGGGTCGCGAATTCCCAGTGTTCCGTCTACTTGGTTTGTTCAATGGGCGACTTGCCTTAGACCTTAGTGGTGGGGGGGTTGGAGCCCTTCTCTTGCCGTTTTTACATGAAGGCTCGTGGGGCTGGGATTCAAACCCATGCCTCCAGAGAGACTGGAGCCTAAAACCAGCGCCTTAGACCACTCGGCCACACTACCTTGCTGCTGAGGTCTCCAGCAAGCAGTTTGGGGCAGAGCTCATAACAAGAAAAACCTTCTCCACTGAGGCCGCTACTGCGTCGTTTATCAATGCCCAGAAGTCCTAGGGGGTTGAGAGTGTTCTTCATGACCCGTTCTCGTCCTGTTGGGAGATAGTGGTAGTCAGTGGGAGTAGAGTTTGAGGGTCCGCACGTAGGGGTGCTAGACTCCTGGTAGCACTGGGGATCACCCAGGTAAAGCGGCTTGAATTGCCTGCATCAGATTGTAAGAGTGTATGAAATACTCGTGTCAAGTGTAGAGGGGTCACCTCCATTAAATTAATCCGGCTATTGGGAGCTGTGGCGTAGGCGCGATTGACCGGTAGTGCTGGTCCGGTTAGCCGGGTTCACCATAAATGCATGCCAGAGCTGTATGCACGGATGTAACTATACAGGCTTATTATAGAAGCCCGTGGGACCTGTTTCCATAAAGTCTGCAGTTGCAGGGCCCACGTGTATTCGACTGGGGTCATCTCAGGTGGTGTGCCATGGTAAACCCAGAGGACACCCACATTATAATTGTTGGCACTTTACAAGCATTGCATGCATGTCTGGGGGTCACCCCAGGCGGTGTGCCATGAGAATCTACTCAGAGGACACCCACGTTCAATATGTACGCCAGGTACAGTAAATGTACAGATATGTATCCCTGTGATAAAGTTGAGGCGTAGAACTTCGTGCATTTCATCGGGGTTCACCCCGGGTGGTGTGCCGTGGTAATCCAGAGGACACCCACATCAACGTAATGGTCTATGAATGACCTTGCGTGCATATCTGGGGGGTCACCCCAGGTGGTGTGCCATGAAAAATACCCAGAGGACACCCACATCAACGTAATGGTCTATGAATGACCTTGCATGCATATCTGGGGGGTCACCCCAGGTGGATTGCCATGAAAAAATACCCAGAGGACAACCACATAAATTTGCACCGTCAGGTACAGTAATATAATATGACCCTTTGTAAGGTACAATAATATAATATAATATGCCCTTTGTAGGGTACAGTAATACAAAATGCCCTTTGTGGGGTACAGTGATATAGTTGATCTTGTAATAGGTACAGTATATGTTTTGTATAACAACTGTGATGTTGTATGGCTTCACAATAATACATAGATTGTGTGCGTGCTCAACATATAGTCATCCAGTGTAAAGCACCATGAGAGATATATCCATGAGAATAAAAATTATAATTGTATCAATAAATGAATGTGTCCAGGGAGGGGAACCCCTGAAGGGGTTAATCCAGATGCAGGGCGCGATGATCGGGTGATTCCTGTAGGAATAGTAATATAGTATGACCCTGGATAGGGTATAGTAATATAGAGTGACCCTGGGTAAGGTACAACGACATAAAGATCCTGGGGTATAGGAAAAACATTGTGTCTCCTTTAATGCCTGCCTGTAAGTATTTGTTTGGCAGACACTGTTGGCAGGCATTGTGGCAAAAAATCGCAACAGGGAAATGTTAAAGAAAAAAAATCAGCACACATGATCCTCTAGCCAGTGTGTAATTCCACAGAAGATTGAACTCTTGCTGTACAGGGGAGTTGAACTCATGGAGGAAAATTCCCAGTGCAAGCCTGTAACCCCTGAGCCACCATACAATATGTCATGCCCTGCATGTCCTCTCCCATAGCACACCTGTCATGTGGGTCATGTGGGTAACATTTCATAGTAAATTATCAAACTCAATCATATAGATGTCAAAATACTGCATGTCACTAGCATGATATACAAAGAGAGGCAAATGTATGACACGTAAAGGGGGAAGTTGTAATCTCTGATTTAACAGATTTCGTTTTATTAGCTTTAATCAGTGGTAGGTGAATGGTTAATTAAGCCAGACATTGCATTGTGTTGAAAAAATTTGTTTGTCTCTTTAAATGCATGCGTGTATTGTTTTGTGGGTCTGGAGACATGAATGTTGTAAAATATATGTCTCTTAAATGCATGCATGTATTATGAATTCAAGACAGAGTATACATAAAGGTCCTGTGTTGGCAGGCACTGAGGCATTCACAACCAGGGATATAGTGATCCAGAGAAAAAATATATACTTTTAAAAGGGGGGCAGAAAGTGCACAGAAGGGACAGGGTGATAGGGAGCCAAGGTAGGAGAAATGTAAATCAAAATATAGAAACACCAAACTAATTACAATAAGAATTGCCAGAGAGGCAAAATACTCTGACCTGATGTTGGCTGGAGCAGCAAAGAAAGAGGAAGTGATGTCATAGACAGGGCCTTTTATGGGCACCATATCTTTTCTCTGATTGGTTGTTACTGTTTCTATGCTGCTGGAGTTTTCAGTAAAGAAAGATATGCAAATATGAAGCCTCCTGTCATGTGGTAAAATTGAATCTACATTTAATACATATATGTGTTTTGGTTTTGTTTGTTTTTTTATCTAATTTCTCCGCTATAATAGGAAATTAGAATTAATATTTTAAGTATTAACATAAGTGATGATATTGTAAAGATTGAATGTATGTTTTCCAAATGTATTTTAATATAGGTACATTACAGTCCGAGATCTTAATTATTTATCAAGTTGATGTATATATTTTTTTTTTTTTATTTGCTGTGAAATTTTATATTTATATCCAAAAAGACCAGACTTTTTAGTTTTATTATGGTTCCAACACGTCTTGGCCACTGGAACCGGAAGTAGAGAAGGACGTCCGGACGTGATGACGCAGCACGCGTCCTGATTCAAACCCGGAAATGAAGTGCCGCGAATGCGGCGAAAAGGGCACCAAGAACGGATTTAAAAAGACTACACGCCAGAGTCATCTGTATCACCTCCGACGAAGGCACATCGCCGAAACGCGTTAGGTGCACTCATTTGGACTATTTTATGGGACTTTCCTACAATTTTATTTATTATCTTTTGTGATTTTTATTTAACTTTGGAAAAATAAAGAATTGTGTAAACCCCTGAACCTGCGTTCCTGGTGGCTCATCAGATTAAATTTTGGGAAGAACCCAGCTAAAGTCCATGCAGTGATTTGCTCAAGGCGTGTAGTCTGAGCCAGCTTTATAAGTGGCTCCACGTATGTGAGTGAGACTAATACAGAATTTTAAGTGTCTTATTCATTACGTTATTACCCTATGAAACTAGGTTAAGAGATGGATGAAAGATTAGCACAGTGTATGTGCAGGCTTACAATGTATCTTACAAGTATCCCCCCTGCACAACCTCCACTAGAAACAAGACACTTAAAAGGTATGGTTATTTTAAGGTTTTCAATCTATAGCATTCTGTAAATTATCCATTTTAATTGTTTGATCAAGGTCCTATAGATTCTCAATCCAGCACTGGTTCCATCACTACAATGAATCTGACCATCAAGGACACCAATATTTTTCTACATATTGATATAGTATATTCTGCATAGTTCAGGTCTTTCCCAGGTGTGGGGTAAAATGAGAAACGGTTTGAAAGTTTTCAAACATGTGAGAGTGCTGGCTGTTAGAACTGCCATGAAGTACTTGGAAGGCCCATAAAAGTTACAGAAGGGCATTCAAGGATTGTAATGGCTCACGCTGGCTCCGTAGAACATCCCAGAATTATAGAGACCCATACAGGCTGCGTGGAAATCCCTTTCACTTCAAGATCCTGAACCATTTTGTATAAAGTGTAGAACCCGTTGAATAGAACCGCACTTAAAACTGATGATGACCTGATCGTGAAAGCTGAAGAAATTAAGTCATTAAAATTAACTGAGTGCATAGTATTTTGATATGTGAGTGAACAGGAGGATTGCAATCAATCTTCTCAAGTCTTGAGAGCAATTCTTCTGGTTGCATCATAGATTAGAAGGCAGCGAAGAAAATAATGGTCACACTGGATGTCATATTTTACCCCATTACATGAAGCACTCTAAATACCTCTAGAAGAGTCCCCTGAATCTGTATCCAGGACTTGCCAGTCACTGTTAAGACGGTTTAGTTCCTTTCTCCTTATCCAGACTTCAATCAATGTGTGGAAATTCCTGTTAAGTATTTGGAAAAAGATTACAGAAAAAAAATATTTTTTTCTTATTTCCCCAAGAGGTTATAACTAAAAGAAATAGAAAAAAACACTATGTATACAAGAGGTAATGTGTATGTATTCTGTATTTAAGATTAAATATATACAATTTTATCTGCAATAAAATTAAAAACTACAAACACTCATATGTGTGCTAATACCCTTGAAAGGTAACCTCTAAGACAGGGGTAGGCAACCATCGACACTCCAAATATTGTGGACTTTAGCTACCATATTGCTCTTACATCCAAAATGCACACTAAGTATCAGAAGAGAAGTAGTTCTCAAAATAATATGTATTATATATATAGACATTTTTTTTTTTTAAATAGTTGTCTGCCTTTCCTTTATTTAATCACCATCACCGAGATGTATTGAAAGTCTAGCTAACCAACAATACTCTGCATTTGGGACTGAGGTAACTAGATGCGTATTACCAAGTGTGGCAAGATCACCTAACTAAAACTTCAACTCAGAAGTTGTAAAATTCTATTATGCTCCAATATGCACCACTCAAGCTTAATACTACTTAATACTATACTGAGCTAAAGCAGAATAGCATAAAATATAATATCAGGTAAAAAGAAAACTATAGTATGTATGAATATCTATTATTTTTCATTTTTTTCTGGCTATTCTCCATGGTAGTATATAGGAATATGTTAGCTCTGCCCATTACAGCCAATAGGACAGAAAAGCAAACAAAGCAAACAAAACAAACAACCTTCAAGAAGGTCATGGTCAGCAGTCCCCAACAAGCAAAACATTGTATTTTTCCTGACTGACCATGGTAGCCTTTCTGGAGTTGGGCAGTTATTTGTAGAAACGTGTTGTTTTCCAGGTGCTTACACTATGGAATGAATCAGTATGAAGAGACCATGCTAGGGATTATTTTTGTTAACTATTATCGACTCCTACGGTTTCACTGGCTTTTCAGCGGCCATCTTGGATCTCGCATGGCGAGAGTCCTGGTGGCCATTTTAAACACTGAGTGTCATTCAGAGTTTGTGCTGTGTCCCTATTTATTACCACTAGAAAGTTTTATAGCATAGCAGGGATGACCGTACAGATATCTTTGGCCATAATTCTTTATAGTTAATAAGAGTTTCTCTATTTAATATATTTAAATAATTGAGAATGCAAAAAAAAAAAAATTAAAAAAGGAATTGTTTTGGATGCAATAACTATATTGCCAGCATATACTTTAATCTTTAAACTCTGCTGTCTATTATAATGGATTATTAAGTTTTTATAGGTCTATGCATTTCCATTCAATAAAATATTTTAATATCTCCCCTCAGGTGTAAGTCTTTAGATGGTGAAAACTCCTTCCAATTAGCTAAATCCTCAGAGGGATAAAGAGAGAAAGTGTAAATAAAAATATAACAAAGATTTATTCACTGATTGCACTTACATCAATGCTGAAATCAACTCGCATATCTCCACTAGCAAGTGGAACAAGGTGGTATTCCCATCGAGCAAGATGATGTGGCAATAAAATGTTAAAAAATAAAAACAAATAGATTTGACAAATTAAAATGGACACCTTAACCCCTTAACGCCGTTACGGCGTTCTATGCCGTCCCGCTTTAGTTGGGCTTTAAAGCCGTTGCGGCGGCATAGAAAGCTATAACGGCTTGGAGCCCTGGAGCGCCCGGTATACTTACCTTACTGGCGCTCCGCTTCGGGAGGACTGCCTCACAGCCCAGGCAGCCCTCCCACAGCAAAAGAAGCCCCTCGGGGCCATGTGATCGCTCTCAAAGATCTGCCAGCAGGGGGACTGTCTAAAATGTCAGACAGTCCCCCTGCTGGTGGGTAGTGTAAAAAAAATAAAATAATTAAACATGTTATAAAATAAAATAAATATATTTATATATATATATATATATATATATATATATGTAACGTCATACAAAGTGTATTTTAATATTAATATAAGTACATATATTAGTATTAAAATACACTTAGAATGACGTTACATATTATATATATATATATATATATATATATATATATACACACACACACACACACACACACACAAACGTATAATTACAATAATAAATAAATAAAATATTGAAAAAAATGTAATATAAATTATATATTCATATGTAATTTCATTCTAACTATATTTTGTTAATATATATATTGGTAACAAAATACACTTAGAATTACAATCTATATATAAAATGCAAATAACCGCTATATATATATATATATACACACACACACACATACATATAATTACATAAAAGAATTACATTAGTATACACGTAGAATTTAAATACCTATAAATGCATGTATATTAAAATTCTACATGTATATTTAAGTAATCTTTTAACCTAATTATGTGATTTGATTAATTACAATTTGATTGACATGCCTGACAACACAGGGAGAAAGTGCAGAGAATTTAATTCACAAGCACTATATTTGACCCTGTAACTCTCCAAGACACCATAAAACCTGTACATAGGGGGTACTGTTTTACTCGGGAGACTTCGCTGAACTCAAATATTAGTGTTTCAAACTGGTAAATTGTATTACAACGATGATATTTTAAGTAAAAGTTAAATTTTTTGCATTTTTTTTTTAATTTGACAATTTTTATTTTTTCTGCTGTGGGAGAAAAGCAGACGGGGGTGGGGTACAGAAGGGAAGAAGGGGAAAAATTGTCTGAGACAGCATTGAACAATTTTATACAACATTATACAGTAAGTATCGGTGTTATACATTCTGGCTTCATACACTTTTAGCCTTGCAGGCCGTAACATCTATGCTGAACCATTCAGCATTTGTGGTTTTAGGCTAGTGTATTTAACTCTTCAATGGCACTTGGTGAGTGGTGCCTATGTAGGTGCGATGACACTAGACATGGTGGATACTGTCGTGGGCATGGTCAAGGTTATATTTTGTTCATGGGTACGCTGTGGGGTGTGGTGGTAGGGGGGGGGTGGGGCGGGTCAGGGAGGGCCGGTGAGGCGGGGGGGGGGGGAGGGGGGTTCGCTGCGGGTGTGTCTGTCACTGCAGTGGTAGTATCTGTAGATGTCTGTGCGTATGTTCTTATGTGGCCTTGTTGTCTAGGGTGTGATGGGTATGATGCCTCCACTCGAGGGGGCGTCTAGCTAGTGGTGGTTTGTATCTCACGTTTGTCTGTTGGGTTCGGAGATTTTGTGTTTATCCCATAGATCCCATGCTTCGCGCCAGTAGGGTTTCCCTTGTTGAGTTCTTGCCAGTAATTCATAGGTTTTGGTGAGTTCTAGTGCTTCTATGCATTGATTGATTGTGGGGGGGGGGGGGGGGGGGGGAAAGTCGGTTTCCATCTTCTGCTGATGATGGTGAGGGCTGCGATCATTATATGGTACACCAAGTACCGTGTGTGCATGTTTGGTATGCCTGGGAGTAATAGGAGTAGGAGCGTTTCTGGCGTGTTTGAGAGGCGCACTTTTGTGCATTGGGTTATTAGTGTTATGACTTGGAGCCAGAAGTATTGAAGTGGTGGGCATTGCCACCAGATGTGCAACATAGTGCCCCTGTCTGCCGCGCATCTCCAGCACAAGTCCGAGGTGCCTGGGAAGCCGTGTTTGAGTCTTGTGGGTACTAAGTACCATCGGTATAATATTTTTCGTGACAGCTCTACATGTGTCGTAGAGAGCGTCATTCGTTTGTTTGCGCAATAAATGAATTGCCATTGTTCCATAGTCAGCTGATACCCTATGTCCTGCTCCCATGCTTTCTTGAAGGAGGGTGGTGTGGACAGTGTTTGCGCATGTTCTGAGGCGTATATTGTAGAAATGAGTTTCGTTGCAGGTTTTGTCTTCATGCATATTCTGACTAGTGCTGTCCAATATGTGTTTGGAGCGTGTGTCTTTTGTGGTGGTGGTTGGGCAAGTATCCATGAACTCAGTTGTCTGTAGGAGAAAGTTGCTGTGCCAGAAAGCTGAAATTCTGTCTGGAGGTCTGGTAGTGGTTTCAGTTTATTGTCTTGCATTACTTGGGATATAGTGTACACACCATGTCTTTTCCAAAGCTTATGATTAAAGTCCGGTATCAGTATTTGAAACGCGTCGATCGGGAGCGCTGGGGAGAGCGTTGCTGTTGCCCCCATTTTCTTCCGATATGTATCCCAGATCGAGAGGGTCAGTGCGGTCGTAGGTAGTTGTTGAGAGGCTTTTGGTCTGTGGGTTTTTGGTAACCATGCCAGGAGTAGGAGCGAAAGTCCCTGTGCGTAGTTTTTCTCTATTTCGGCACAGGAAGTAAGTTCTTGTCGGTGTGAAAATGTCACTAGAGGGGTTATCTGGGCTGCTCTGTAGTATCCCATGATGTCAGGGAGTCCCATTCCCCCCTGGGCTGGCTGTCTATATAGGGTGGACTTTGCGACTCTTGGTTTTTTATAGTAGTTATTTAAGACGTTTTGCAAGTCTAGCAGATATTGTTTCGGAAGTTTGATTGGCAGGGTGCGAAATAAATATTGGATTTTCGGTAGGAGAACCATTTTCACCGCTGCTATTCGGCCTGTCCACGATACATATTTGCCTTTCCAGCTTTGTAGGGTGTTGTGAATTTCTGCTTGGAGTTTTACATAGTTTGCTTTGTACAGCGCGTTCGCTTTGGGGGTAAAGTTGACCCCTAGAAATTTTATGTGGTCTGTTCTCCAGTCATAGGTAAAGTTCGTTTTCAGGGTCGTCATGTCAGTGTGTGGGATGTTCATTCCTAACGCTAGGGTCTTCGTGAGATTTAACTTATAGTAGGAACATTTGCTGTATCGTGAGAGGACATTGTGAAAGTGTGGCAATGATACCTGCGGTTGTTCAAGGGTTAAAAGGATGTCGTCTGCGAACAGGGACATTTTGTATTCCCGTCCGTTTATCTTGATGCCGTGTATGGCCGGGTGTTGGCGTATAAGGTGAGTAAGGGGTTCTAGTGCTAGGATGTAGAGCAGTGGGGAGAGTGGGCAGCCATGTCTGGAACCGTTGGAGATGGCGAATGGTTTTGATATGAATCCCCCGTTTACTACCCGTGCAGTTGGTGACGAGTACAGGGCTTTTACTAATGATAGGAACTGGTCAGGGAATTTGAATTTCTGTAGGACTGCTAGTAAGAAGGGCCAGTGAAGCCTATCAAAGGCCTTCTCAGCGTCCAGTGATAACAAGACCCCGGGTTTTTTTTTGTTTTGTATCTCATATAGTAGGTTTAGGGTTTTTCTCGTGCCATCCGCTCCCTGCCTTCCCCCCATAAACCCTACCTGATCGGGTCCTATTATTGTGGGGATTATGTGTGTTAGCCTGGTGGTGAAGATTTTTGCCAGTATCTTTACATCTGTGTTCAATAGGGAGATGGGTCTCAGATTTTGGCACTTGTTTGGAGGTTTCCCTGGTTTGGGGAGAGTGGCAACATGTGCCATGAGCATCTCCTTTGGCAGTGTCCCTGTCTGTAATGCGTGGTGGAAAACTCTTTGAAGGTAGGGGGCTATGGTGGGGGCAAAGCGTTTGTAGTATAGGTTAGTCAGTCCGTCTGGACCAGGTGACTTCCCCTTCGGGAGTTGTTTAATGGTGTCTATTATTTCATCTGTCGTAATTGGTCGTTTGAGGGCTGCTTGTTGTTCAGTCGTAAGCATGGGCAGTTGGATCGAGGACAGGAAGTCATCGATCTCTTGAGTCTTAGGTTGGTGAAGTGTCGGGTCCGTGTTGAGATTATAAAGAGAATGATAGTAGTCTGCCATGGTGTCATTGATGTCTTGTGGGTTGTGAAGTTTGTTTCCCGTGCCGGCTATAAGAAACTGAATTTTTGAGTTTGCCTGTTTCTGTCTGAGTATATTAGCTAAGTATTTGCCTGCTCTGTTGCCTTGGGTGTAGGAGTTTAGTTTCAATTTCGTGAGGATATATGCTGTTTTCTCGAGCGCCTTGGTGTGAAGTTGTTTAGTCTAGCACCTGCACCTGCATCTGTTGGGTCTAGGAGGTGTGCCGTTGTGGTGTCTCTCAGTCTTCTGAGCAGGTCTATGTAGGATTTGTTGCGCTGATGGTGCAGATGCGAAGCTCGGCTGATTAGCTGCCCCCTTATTACCGTTTTATGGGCTTGCCAGATAGATATTATTGAGGTTTCTGGATTGTCGTTTCGCTGAAAGTAGTCTTCCAAGTTTCCCGACAGTGTTGTTGCGTATAGTTCATCGCACAGTAGTGTGTCACTGTTGCCAAGTCCTGTAGGTTCCAACTCAAAAACATAGCCCGCATCCGCCCCTTTCTTACGCAAGATGCTACCAAGGAGCTTGTCCATGCTCTAGTAATTTCCCGCATGGATTACTGTAACCCTCTCCTGATTGGTCTCCCCAAAAGCCATACTGCCCCGCTACAGTCTGTAATGAATGCTGCAGCTAGACTGATTTTCCTATCCAGTCGGTCCTCTCACACCTCGCCCCTCTGCCAGTCCTTACATTGGCTCCCTGTATCCTATAGGAGTCAATTCAAAGTGCTAACCCATACATTTAAAGCACTGAACAATTCCAGCCCCTCTTATATCTCTTCACTGATCCAGAGGTATGCCCCTCCTCGTACCCTCCGCTCTGCCTGCGACCACCTCCTGACCACTGCTCGCACCCGTACGGCCAACTCGCGCTTGCAGGACCTCTCACGGGCGGCTCCTCTCCTTTGGAATAACTTGCCTACTGCCATCAGACTCTCCCCTAGTCTTCAATCATTTAAGAAGGGCCTTAAAACCCATCTCTTCAGGAAAGCGTATGGCCTCCCAGAGTAATCTCTCCCCTACATACCTCTCTCTTGCTCTCTCCTATGGGATAGTGCTTTGCTCTCTCCTCCAGCTCTGCTTCACTCCTACTTGATATTTCCTATCCTAATGTTTCTAATACCCCACCTCCTATAGACTGTAAGCTCATTTGAGCAGGGTCCTCTTCAACCTATTGTTCCTTTAAGTTTTCTTGTAATTGTCTTATTTATTGTTACATCCCCCCTCTCAAAATATTGTAAAGCGCTACGGAATCTGTTGGTGCTATATAAATGGCAATAATAATAATAATTGATGCGCCATGGTGGTTTCCCTCTATGTTGATATTTGCTTTGCAGAGTTAAGGTCACCGGTGCGTGGTCTGACCACACTATATTTCCAATGGTGCAGTCTTCCACTTGTGGGAGCAGTGTGCCTGAAACAAGGATATGATCAATTCTGGAGTAGGTTTTGTGCGTCTGTGAAAGGAATGTATATTCCCTTGCCGAGGGGTGCATGGTTCTCCATACATCATAAAGGCTATATTCTTGTGTGAGTTTTACCAGCGCTTTGTTTGCATTTTTTAGCTTAACGTGCCTGGTGGAGTCGCTAGATGTTGTCGAGTCAATGCGAGAATCCATGGTGTGGTTTAGGTCTCCGCATATAATCAAGGGGGTTGTCACCTCCGTTGGTATTTTGTTAAGAACTTTGTGTAGAAAGTTACGTTGTTGGTCGTTTGGGGCGTAGAGGCCTACTAATGTGATTGGGTTGTTGTTGATTATACATTGCAAGATCACATATCTACATTGACTATCTTTCTTGATCCTAAGTGTTTCTACTGTGAGGGAGTTATGTAGTAGAAGCGAGACACCTTTGGATTTGGAGGTGTGAGTTGCATGATATTGTAGTGGATAGTCTCTCGTAGCAAACGTGGGAATTCGATTCGTGACAAAGTGAGTTTCTTGCACGCAGACTGTCTGCTTTGAGTCATTTCAAGTCTTCTAAGAGTAATCTTCTTTTGTGTGGTGTGTTTAGGCCTTTGGTATTGTGCGAGTAGATGAGCATGGTGTTGAGAGCGTATGTAGTATACTATGTTGGTATTGGCAGCGTTTGTCAGTATTTGGCGGGTCTAGTCTGCAGGTGTTATTCGACAAACAGGGGGGTGAGGAAGGGGTGGGGGGGTATGTGCTAGGGGTAGACAGGAGTCCGTAGGTGTATTTACAGGCGACCTGTAGGTCTGGCACTTCGGTTGTGCCGTGGGGGATTGGAATTGATTTTCCAAGTAGGTGGCTAATTGGGCTCCAATAGGGAGAACTGGTTTCAGCTGAAACCGTTATCAAACATTAGAACATGAACAGTTTTAACAATTGTAAACATAGATTCTTACTTTTTCAATAGTAGGAGGCATGCAAGTAACATCTAAACATACATAAATTATTGTGTTGGTGAGTTAGATATTTCCGTTGTAGCATCTTACTTGTACACTACGTGAAGCAGGTATATGTGCCTTGTTTCCTGTTATGAATGATTAGCACCTTGTCCCCTAATTTGCATTTTGGCTTATACCTCACTCGGTCCACTCTTGGCGGGCCGGGGATCCGCATCTCATGTTGGGTTGTATTGTATTGCATTACGTTGTACCTTCGAGATAGTGTATCGCACTGGGGCCCAGGGAACAGCGTCCGATACATCTTTGCTAGTTGTTTGTGGTGAGAGCCTATTTGCATGTTGTGATATCTGATTTTGCCTGTTTCCCGTATGTGTCCCCGTGCCTCCGTTTGTATCGGGTTTGGGGCGTACTCCCCACCCCCAGTTGCTGCTCCGTTTCTTTATGTGCGTGAATAATTAACATGCTTAGTTCCGGCCACAATTTTATTTGTGGTATCATCCCAGTAGCCATTCTGAGGCGGGTCCGTTTTTAGAACCCTCACCTAACCTAGTGTCAGACATCTATTACCTTGCAGTGTGCCCTGCACTCCTCCCGACCCCGTCTGCGATGGCAGGTTGTGCGGTTGTGTCCTGTGGTATAGTGTCCGTGCTCCCAAGTGATGTCGTGTGGTCCCCCCCTCCTGTGTGAGTTTAATACCCGTATTGGTGGTGGTGGTATGCCTCCCAGGCAGGCCAGACAAAGGCTGTTGGTGTGTGGACTCGTGTGTAGGGAGCCCAAAATGCAAATGCTGTACTCTGCTGCCCTGGGCAGGGGTTAACCAGACAGGTGGTGTGGGCCAGGCATCCTTAGCGGCTGCCTCACCGATTTTGTCAGGGCATCGCATTGTGGTTTTCGTCTAGCGGGTGTGTGAAGGGAGGGTCACCTATCTGAGCAACGGGACAGTCCATATCAAGCATTGGAAGCTTTGTGCATGAGTCGCAAACTGCTAAGCTGTGTTTGCAGGGGGTTAGGTTTTTGAGCTGGCGTAGTGTGCCAGTATGTGTAATTACATTGGGTTGTTATCAGGGGGGTTTGTAGTAATGCTAGCCGGTGAGTATTTAGGCAGCAGCAACTGAGGGGGAGGCCTCTGATGGTGTATGTGGGGAAATATAGGCAGGCGGCTCATGCGTGTGGTGTATGAGGTGCTGGGGTTGTAATTATAGGTCAGGTTAATACATACATGCGGTAGGTACATATTGTGTGGTAATGACAGTTATACAACAACACTATGCAGTTTAGTAATACTTGCAGTGGTCGTTCCTCGGTTATTTAGTTAGTCCGTAAGATCATGGAGGAATCAGTTAGTCCATGTTTGTGTTGCGGCTTGCTCTGGGGGATTTAGGTCGTGCCTCCGAGGCGAGGTTGCGAGTGAGGCCCCATTCAGCGAGCATTTTCTTTCCTTCTTCCGGAGTTGAGATCTGCACTGTCTTCCCGTTTTTGGTTAGTATGAGCTTTGCCGGGAAGCCCCACCGGTATCTTATTCCGTTGGTGCGTAGTTCCGTGGTGGTTTGGAGGAAAACCCGCCTGCGTCTGAGGGTGGCCGCTGATATGTCTGCCATGATTCCTTACTGTCCTTTTCAACCAGGGGAGGAGCCTTATCAGATGGCAGGAGAGAACAAATATCTACAAATTCCCCCTTCCAATCGTATCTTTAGTCTCCTGCTTCAAGTGCAGGCCCGGAAGGCCAGACCAGCACATATAAGCAGCCCCCGCGCAACATCAGGAACACCCGACGAATCAAGCGACACCGTGGGGACCTTGCAAGTATTCCCCTTCGTGCAAGAAGCTGCAGGCTCAGCAGAACCCACAACTGCCGAAGAAAGGGATGCCCTACTGGTACGGACCACTACTGGGTGCAGGCATATGCAAAGGGGGCCCTGAGACCCCCATGGAGCCTACACAATCGGGGACTGATGAGCAGGGGACCAAACCGTCTAAAGTAAACTAATACGGAATCATCCTGCATCGGCACACCCAGCTCCCACTGATTTAAAAAACTCAGAAGGCTGGAAAGAAACCCTCCTAGCATGGGATCACCAGACTGCTTAGCTAAAGGAAAACCACGCTTATCTGCAAGTGCCCTGTGGTCTGACGGCAGCACCAAAACAAAGATGGTCCAGGAAGCTGCTGATTCTGGTCCTCTTCCCTCACAGGCAAGGGCATAAGAGTTCCAGGCGCCTATGTGAAGAAAGAAGAGGCAAGTCTACACTCCACAAGGCAGTTGAGAGAGGCGAGTATCAGGGGGTAGACACTGTGAAGGACAACAGAAACAGAGGGAAACACCAGAAGTGCCCAAGCCCCAAGTCCAACTGCCGAGAGGGACAAGAGCAGATGCTGCTGGTGTAGCCTGCGTGTCCTTAGGTGCGGACATGTGGGCCTGGCGGTTCCTTGGGCCTGGGCTCCTGCTCCGTTAGCAAGCCCACGACTAAACATCCAGGCTCAATTGAGCAGGTGGGCGGGAGCGTTGGCCCGGGTCAGTGCACCACCCGCAATGGGGGGCACAAGAAAGGCCACAGGAAAGGTCAGGCTATGAGGGGGACCATGCCATGAGTAAGCTAACCGAATTGAAGGCGATACATTTGCCACAGTCCAGAGCAGCCTCAGCCAAAGAGGCCATGTCCTCTTTTAAAAGGATTCTCTACATATTCTTATAGAGCATTCTTTTGCGTTCAAGTAGAAATGGAAAGATTTCCTTTGGGTCTTTGACTGAATTCTCGTCTGAAGTCTGAAGAAATTATATAAACTGAATACCAATATCAGGTAGTTTATCTGTTGAAGTCAGGCTCCTACACTCAGTTGGTAGTCAGAAAGATTTATTGGAAGAACGAAAAGACTGGGTGTTGATCCTATTAGAACTAGTACTTCCCTAGTGGGATCCTCTTTTGTATACTGCAGCAGTGAAAACTTTTCAGAAGTTTGAAGCCAGTTTACAGCCCATGGGTTTTTTCGAAGTGATGCTGAACTCTTCAAGGGTATCCAAATTCTTCTAGCCCCTCTAGACACTCGGGCATCAAATTTAGGCACTGTATTTCATATATATCAAGATTATTTCCTTTTAATGGGTACAGTCAGTTAACCGTGGAAGTATATTTTTCTTTAAGGTTTGCTCCATTCTGAAAGAACAAAATCTTGTTTTTCCATGCGGTGGGAAGGAAAGTTTGATTCAAGATCTGAAAAATGCCTATCCGAAACTTCTGACTAGGGAGCTTATACTGCATTTTCTAAGGTCCTTCTAAGCAATTGTATAAGCTTGTCAACCGTGTAGTTATCTACAGGGATGAAACTATAATTTGGGCAATGCTCCATGGCCCCACGCCAGCAAGAAGCCCAATCATGTTGCCAGGTTTGGGGCTACTCCACTCAGGTCCGCCACAGTATTTTAAATGATGGCTGCTGCACATGCTTGGTGACCATCTTTAAATGTGGATAGAGTGCTCAACTCCGACGGCACAAACCTGAACCAACATTGCTCCAGTGAGTGCCGGCATTTAAAGTGATGCCATGGGTTACCACGGCAATGCACCGAAGAGCAGGGTTCACTAGAGCAGATACACAGGACCACCAGGGAAGCTAGGAATTGAACCGGCCGCCGGATCACCAAAAATATCTATTACCCCCACCCAGTAAGCCACATCGAGAGGAAATTACTTTTCTTTTTCAATTTCCCTTCAGACCATTTCTTTTTATATTTCCTATCAGACCCCACTACAGCCTGTAATGACATTCTTCTACTCTGACTGAGTACCTTCACCAGGTCAGCTTCCTTGCTGCTATCAAGGACCCTGGAGCGCTTCAGACCCACTATCGAAGCTTGACTGTGGTTTCTGAGTACCTTTTCCACAAGGCCAGTCTGCAACTCTCTCCTTGCAGGCAGATATCATCCCCTCTGCCTTTCTAAAAGCATTTGTGGCTCTCAGGACTAGCTCTTAATTTTTTTTTTTTAAACTTGTCCTAGGAATCAGGGATCTTAGCAACCAGCCAACAGGTCCGAAGACTCTGTTACTGGGATTCCTGAACAAACCACACAAGACACAGTTCCCAATGGAATCAACATACAATGCTATATTTTCACTCCGTACTAGCTCTTTATCCGAATCACATTTAACTTATGGCAACGCGCTTAATCATATATATATATATATATATATATATATATATATATATAACCAAATCATATTGGGAAACATACAGGAAACTCATAATAACACAATACCATATTTATAAAGGGGTTGGGAAGATGGCGAAGAATGACATAAGACATCTGCCTGTAAAAGTTACAATATGCAAATATACATGAATATGCAAATTAACAAGCTTTGCTAGTCAGGTAGTGCATATAATGGTTTCAAGAGCTTCATAAACAGATAGCGCTGCACAGGCTTCACAGCCAAATCTACCCAGGGCCGGCGCGTCCATAAGGCGGCACAGGCGGCCGCCTTAGGGCGCACCGGCTCTGGGGGCGCAAAATTCCAGTGACCGGCAGGAGGGAAGTGCTCCCTCCTGCCAGGTCACCTCCTGGATCCCCGGAGCTGCTGGGAGGCGTGCGGATGAAGTTGATTAGGAGGCGGCGAGGGAGCTCTCTGATCTCTCTGACCGGCTCCCTCGCGCGCCTTTTGCTGATGCCGCGGGAGCCGGAATATGACGTCATATTCCGGCTCCCGCGGCATCAGAAAACAGCCTGCGAGGGAGCCGGTCAGAGAGATCAGAGCTCCCTCGCCGCCTCCTAATCAACTTCAGCCGCACGCCTCCCAGCAGCTCCACTGGACCACCAATGAGAGACCCACGCCAGCACTCCAGGTAGGGAGGCTGGGTGGGAAATTTAAATGTAATTTAGATAATTAATGACTGTGTGTGCATGTGAGTGAGTGTGTCTGTCAGTGTGAGTGTGTGTGTCTGTCAGTGTGAGTGTGTGTGTCTGTCAGTGTGAGTGTGTGTGTGTGTGTCTGTCAGTGAGTGTGTGTGTCTGTCAGTGAGTGTGTGTGTGTGTGTGTCTGTCAGTGATTGTGTGTGTGTGTGTGTCAGTGTGTGTGTGTGTGTGTGTGTGTGTCAGTGTGTGTGTGTGTCTGTCAGTGTGTGTGTGTGTGTGTGTCTGTCAGTGTGTGTGTGTGTGTCTGTCAGTGTGTGTGTGTGTGTCTGTCAGTGTGTGTGTGTGTGTCTGTCAGTGTGTCTGTCAGTGTGTGTGTGTGCATGTGAGTATGTGTGTGTGTTCGAGTATGTGTCTGTGAGTTTGTGTGTGTGTGTGTGAGTATGTATTTTTCTGTAAGCCTGTCTGTATGTATGTATGTATCTGTATGACGGTATGCCTCTGTATGTATGTATGTGTCTGTATGTCTTGTACGTATGTTTCTGTATGCATGTATGTAACTGGATGTATGTTTGTCTCTGAATGTCTGTATATATGTCTCTGTATGCATGTATGTAACTGTATGCCTTTATGTCTCTGTATGTACGTATGTGTCTCTGTATGCCTGTATGTCTTTGTATGCATGTTTTTGTATGTATGTATGTGTCTGTATGACGGTATGCCTCTGTATGTGTCTGTATGACGGTATGTCTCTGTATGTATGTATTTATGTGTCTGCATGCCTGTATGTATGTGCCTGAATGTCTTTGTATGTATGTTTCTGTATGTCTGTATGTATGTGTCTGTATGACGGTATGCCTCTGTATGCATGTATGTCTTTATATGCCTGCATGTCTCTGTATGCATGTATGTCTCTGACTGTATGTGTCTGTATGTCTCTGTATGATTATTTCTGTCTTTGTATGACAGTGTACCTGTGTGACTTTGACTGTGTGACTGAAAAATGATGCATGTGTGCCTGTGGCTTGGGAGGAAAGACACACAGGTGAAGATGCATTTTTTTTTTTTTTTTTTTAAATGAGGGTTGGGGGCACCAAAATGCATCTTCGCCTGTGTAACTAAAAATCCTAGCACCGGCCCTGAATCTACCTGGTTGGTAGAGGGCATCAGCAGGGCAGGATAGCACATAAGACATTTAAGAAATACACGCCCTGCACCTATAATGGGCAAAGGGTGCCAAACATAGGAGTCATCCAGGGACCTAGTTGAAGTGTCCTTCTTATGCTCCCAGTGGTGGCGACTATAGACACAGGAAGCTATAGTCATACATAAAATTCGCCGTGCAGTAGGACATCTGCAGAGACACCAGGTTTGTCAGGCTGGCTTTTGAATGTGGCACTTAGATTTGTAATTGAAATTGAGGCTTTAAAGAGGTTGTCATTCATTATGATTTCATTAGTATTATTTTGTACATGCCCAAAATGGCAGCCATAATCTAGCATGCCCCTATAACACTAAGCTCATAGAAACTGATATATTGAGTGGCAACGCTAGTGCACATATATTCTAATTGCAAAATAAAGGAGAAAGGAGACATGCGAGTGGGAGTTGGCAAAGGCAGGGGAACTGGCAAAAAAAACAAAAAAAACTGGATACGTATCCTATTGGCTGTAGGACAGGAAAAAGACTGCTAATCACATGACCATAACCTCCTTCTAAACTTTTTTTTTTGGTCCCATAAGCGGTAAGGAGGCAGAGCTAGCCAATTATCATACGTTACCATGGTTAGCCAGAAAAGCCTGACCAAAGTCACTGAGAGATTACTTCAATAAGGCAAGTCAAGTCATGGAAATTTGTGAAAGTCTACAATGTATGGGACAGCAATTCAGCCCTACATTAAGATGGCTTACTTGTAAGAGCAGATCGGACAACGCTACAGTTTATGGCTAGAGTGGATGGCTTACCACACAGAAGGAAACCATTGTGTTGTGAATATTCCATTTTCAAAAAAGAAACGGGTAGAATAGAACTGTGCATCAGTTCTGCGAGCTGCATCAAATATTGTGACAAGGCGAGTTGGAATGCCCAGACATCGGAGCACTAAGAGGAAAAACAAATGGTATTGGTGAAGAATCCTGTGCAGTGAGGTGATTTTTACATGCTTGTATCTAGGCACACGATTTAATAATTGTACATATATCTTATTTATATACTGGTAATCATATGTTATTTCTGGAGAGAACAAATACTGAGCAAAACAAAATTTTACAAACTTGTGCAGAGTACTCCTGCAGACACCCAACACTGTCCAAAGGGGACTGGTCCATTCTGACGCCAGCTCCGGAGAACTTGAACACTCCCATTCCATCTTGAGGGAACCACAGAATTGATGAAGCCACCAATCCAGCTTCCTACAAAAACTGTATTCTCATTGTGATGGTTTACCTACGGAGGAACATTTTTTTTTTGTTTGTTTCTAAAGGTTTACTTGAAAAAAATAATAATTTTACCAAAAAGTGACTGGATAAATGAAACTGCCTACTCTGAATGATATACAAAAGCACTGCGTTAGCAGTATGGGGGGTTCACTCTAGATATGCACCAGTTGGCAACATGCTTCTAATCAGGGGGTGGAGGCAATACTCTAGTATGTGACCATCTTGGGTCTTTGCCCCAAGATGTGAATATCAGTGGAGCTATTCAAGCAATGCAAGCAATGTAAAAGTAAATACTCACCATAGCACATAATGTTCTGCTAACGTGTAGGGCTCCAGATCGCTTTAATAGCTCACCATCAGGATCCCTTTTTAAGTCTAAACTCTGGTCAAGAAGATAAAGTGTTATATCCAAAATGTCCTCTTCAAACTGGAATAAATCACACCGAAATAAGTTAGAAATGGGGTGTGGGGTAGGACAGCACTTCTGGAAGCGTACAATCTAGTATATACAGTGACACTGTATGTCTACAGAAAACAAATGGCGGTTACATTTACAATGCTACAGAACCACAATAGTCTGAAATAAAATGGCATTTATTAATAGCAACTGGACCTTCTTTTGTTAAATAGACATCAAATCTGAATGTGAAGGTGTGCAGAATGGCCTTTGTCTGCTAGCACATATTATTGAATGGACATTCTAAGCAGACATAACTTTGCAGAGACTGTGATGTTCACTCGTTCCTGTCCTCCTTCTGTAATTTATTAGAGCTGCAGAATTTTTCAAAGATCACTGAAGCTTTATAAATTCTACTCTACCCATTGTTCAAGAGTCTTGAAATTGCCAAACTGCATTTAATTTAGAAAGTGTTCCACGATGGATATATTGAGACTTTGTTAGTTTTCGATTATGCCCTAGGAAACTGCACAAATATGGTTACAAATTTAAAGGGGCATTCCAATGCCCAAATAAGAACCAACCAATGAACACACTGGGGATATAGCTAAAGACAGCTTGCAAAACTAGCAAGTCTGTTGTCTGCTTTTGTAAGCCTTTTCCCTTCTAACCCCACCACCCAGACGTTCTGTGGCTGTCCAATGAGACTTCCAAACGCAGCGCAATGAGGATGCTTTGCAAGGCAGGTGCTCTGGGCATATGCTGCCTTTCGAGTTTAGCTCCACTGAGCTAAACAACCAGGATGTTTGAGATAGAGACCCAAGGTTACAAGTTTGATTTGATTGAAGACAATTATTTCCATAAATTTTTGGACTTTTACATGAAGTTTGAAGGTTTCAGATAGCAAAACTCAGCGACTATAGAGTAACCTACAAGATGTCTATCTTACCACCTTCCTTTTCGCAAAAGTGAATTGCTAGTAAGATGCTTGGTGGTGGACCTTTAGTTGTAGTGGCCATGAGAAGAGGGAAGTGGCACGTTAGGAAACACCTATAGCTGTATTAAAAATAGAAAGACTCTTCCTGGTGTTTGGGGTGTGTTCCCTACACAATTATTGTAATGCTAAGAGTCATATGTATAACCACACTCACCCCTGCCTTTGATTGCCATCGGACAATTTTTGTTACCTGTCCAAAGTCCCATGGTCTGCTGTTTCTGATTTGTTCATGGCCATATAAAATTAGTCCAGTATCATTTAGTACATATTCTTCTCTTTCCTCTTCAGTGGGCAGAAATACCTCATCACCTGCAAAGTGTGAAGTCAATTTAGCATTTCTTTATTGAGATGTTAGCGTACAACACTTAACAGAAAATACGATTACTTGACAAAAATTCCGGATATGTGCTAGAAAGTATATAAGATAGGTTAAACGGCATATTATAAAAGCATCTCAACTTTTTAAAAAGCTACAAAGGGCCTCACGCTTGGTAACTTAGAAAAACAGGCAAAAGTGGTGCAGAGGCTGTTTCAAACAGAATGAATGATCAGAAGAGTAGTTGGACATAGAGCATTCAAAGAAAAATATAAGTTTCTGAGCTTAGTGGCTTTGTTTTATGGCTTCAGCCGATTCCCAATCATAAAGAAGTAATAATAAGACTCTTGTTTATTATTACTTTTAAAACCTATAGCGCTCTCTGTTCAGGAGTCCACATTAGTCGACAGACACCTCTCACACTGGGGGATCTGAACTTGTAGCTTTTGTATTCTATAACTTTTGAAAACCCCAGCTCCTTTGGTTCATGGGTTAACACTATCTTATTTGTGGCTGGGCTTCTTAGCAATTATAATATCTGGGCAATGAGTAATTCACCTTATGATATACTTTGGACTTGTGACACGTAGGGAACATGTGCCGGCTGTCAAATATGTAGGGACTAGTTATTTTGCTTAACTCTCAGATTAACGAGATACCAACCGGCACATGCACCTTCCCTGCTTCTCCACATGTACGTATATCTAAGTGTTTTTTCCAATTCCGAATGCTTTAGCCGTTTAATCTTCCTTTATCTTAAACTCGGTCTATTACATAGAAATACACGTATTTCTGATAAGTCTCCAGGTGAATATTAGTACAGTGGTCTAATGACACCTAGTGGTGGATTGGAAATACATGTTATTCATACACTAGCAAATGGATACTTTTTAACCCCTTAACCCCTTAAGGACAGAGCTTCAGAAGCTTGACTTACGCTTAATGACACAAGCAATTTTTGCATTTTCTTGCTGTTTGCGTTCAACTGCAATTTGCATCTCTCTCATTTATTGCACCGACACATATTATATACTGTTTTTTAAAGGACAGAAAGGGCTTTAATTTGATATAACATATAAATATATAAATGCTTACTTATTATAAAAAAAATACAGAAAAATGCAAAAAAAATGAAAAATATTGTTTTTTTTTACAGTTTTTGCAATCATAATGTGTGCATAATTAGTGCAGGTTAAGGAAAGTAATTAAAAATAAATTCATTTATTTGTTCTGATTTACAGAATATATAATGTGTCTGGGATTTTAAGTTTTTTTTGGTAGTTACAGGTCACAAAGCACAAGGAGTAAAATAAAATTTTAATGTGGAGCGATTTTAGAATTTGGTATGTTTGTCTTGTAAGCCTAATAGCCATAAAATAAAACAAAATTGCCACACAAAAGTATATATTTATATAAAGTAGACATCACAGGCTATTTACCTAAGGTTGTTTTGACACTTTCTACGTAGCCATTTTACCGCCAACCTCTGCTAAATATTGGAGTAAAATTCTGTTTTTGGGGGGTTTTCGCACACAAACGTATAACAAAGAACTTCTCATGTGTATTTTGTAAAGTTGTTGTGTGCTATTCCTGTACAAAGTTTTATTATGTGTTCAGTTACTTCTGCTGAGTACAACGGTACCCCCATTGTATGTCTTTGGCACTATTTTGTGAAGCTACAGTGCCATATAGGAGACCTGTCCTTTTCAGTATTCACAGTAGAATTTTGAGAGACGGATATAATGAGCCTATGCTTCCATTTGGGGTATTATAACAGTTTGACTGTTCAAAAACCCCCACAAAGGCCTACCATTTGTAAAAGTAGACACTCCAGGGTATCTCATAAGGTGCATATTGTGCCTTAACATGCCCCCATTTTTTTACCATTACATGCCAAAGTATGTGGTAAAAAATAATTGTGTGCATTTTTTACATACGGATTGCATTTTTGCTGGGCATTTTGTATATTTCATATGTGCCACTAAGTTCAAACCCCCCAAATTATGCTCAGCTAAGTCTTCTGAGTAAAAGGACACCCCCATTGTATGTCTATGGCACTATTTCGTGAAGCTACAGTGCCATACAGGAGACCTGTCCTTTTCAGTATTCACAGTTGAATTTTGAGAGACGGATTTAATGAGCCTATGCTTCCATTTGGGGTATTATAACAGTTTGACTGTTCAAAAAAAAAACCACAAAGGCCTACCATTTGTAAAAGTAGACACTCCAGGGTATATCATAAGGTGCATATTGTGCCTTAGCATGCCCCCATTTATTCACCAATATATGCCAAAGTATGTGGTAAAAAATAATTTTGTGCATTTTTTGACATACGGATTGCATTTTTGCTGGGCATTTTGTATATTTCATATGTGCCACTAAGTTCAAAACCTTCAAATTATGCTCAGCTAAGTCTTCTGAGTAAAAAGACATCCCCAATGAATGTCTTTGGCACTATTTTGTGAAGCTACAGTGGCATATTGGAGACCAAGCCATATCAGTTTTTACAGAACTTTGAATTTTGACGCTGGACCTATGTGCAATTTCCAAGCATCTTCGTAAGTTTTAAATTCAAACTACCCCACAAAGGCCTACCATTTCTTAAAGTAGACACCCCAGGGTATTTCAAAAGGCATATTTTGAACCTTAGCGTGGGATAATTTTTCCGCTAGCTTGTACCAGGTGTAGTGGTAATAAGCGTTTTTTCTGCCTTTTTGACACACAAAGTGAGTTTGCACAGTATATTTTGCAAACCTTATGTGTACCACCACTCTATAATACTTTATATGTTGCTCAGCTATGTCGGCTGAGTACAAAAATACCCCCGTATGTACCTTTGCCAGGTATATGTGGACATCGGAGGGGCACATTTGGGACACAGCCATTCCATTTTTTTTCAAACTTTACATTTTTACGCTGTGCCCATGTCCCATTTTAGAGTATTTTACCAGGCTATATAATCCAAATACTCCATAAAGCCATACCATTTCTTAAAGAAGACATCCCAGGGTATTTCAAAAGGCATATTTTGAAAATTAGTGTGGGATAATTTTTCCGCTAGCTTGTACCAGGTGTAGTGGTAATAAGCGTTTTTTCTGCCTTTTTGACACACAAAGTGAGTTTGCACAGTATATTTTGCAAACATTTTGTGTACCACCACTCTATAATACTTTATATGTTGCTCAGCTATGTCGGCTGAGTACAAAAATACCCCCGTATGTACCTTTGCCAGGTATATGTGGACATCGGAGGGGCACATTTGGGACACAGCCATTCCATTTTTTTCAAACTTTAAATTTTTACGCTGTGCCCATGTCCCATTTTAGAGTATTTTACCAGGCTATATAATCCAAATACCCCATAAAGCCATACCATTTCTTAAAGAAGACATCCCAGGGTATTTCAAAAGGCATATTTTGAACCTTAGCGTGGGATCATTTTTCCGCTAGCTTGTACCAGGTGTAGTGGTAATGAGCGTTATTAAATGTATTTTTTTACTTTTTAAAACTTTTTTTACTTTTTAAAACTATTTTTTAAACTTTTGTTTTGCTTATTCATTTTTTTAAAGTTTCCTAAACTTTCGTAAAACTTTTTTTTACAGATTTAACATTTTTCTAAGCTTTTTCTTTTACCGTTAACCCCTAACTAGCAGTAAGCAGCACTAACAGTAAATTCCCCATTTTCCCATAACTCCCACCCACCCCAGCTAGCAAAATATTTAATTATACAATATTTAAATTAGTTAATTAAATTAATTTAACCCCTGAGGGTTAAAAAATAAATAAAAGTTAATCGTCAGGGGTTAAAAAAAAATTAGATCACAGTATAATACTGTGATCTGCATTTTGATCACTGTAGGCAGTGATAGACTGGCAGGCAAGGGGTTAATTTTTATTTGGACTGGGTAAAGGGTTTTTTTTTTTTTTTTTTTACTTAAACGTTATTAAAACTTTTTTTTTTACTTAATTTTTTTACTTTTTAAAGCTTATTTTAAAACTTTTTTTAACGTTAACCCCTAGTTAGCCTAACACTAAATCCCCCAATTCCCCACTAACTTCCACCCTCCCCAGCTAGCTAAATTTATAATTTTAAAATATTTAAATTAATTAATAAAATAAATTTAACCCCTGAGGGTTAAAAAAAAAAGAATTAACCCTCAGGGGTTAAAAAAAAAAATCAGATCATATTAAAATGTAATCCCTGCCAATTGATCACTGTAGTCAGTGATCAATTGGCAGGGAAGGGGTTAATTTTTTATTAATATGGGTAAAGGGGGGGTGGGATTTTAATTTAACTTTTTTTTTTTAACACCAGGGGGCAGGATCACTGCAGATCCGGCTCCCTGCACTTCACACTGAACCCGGAAGTGCAGGGAGGCGGAGGTGAGTATAGAGAGCACATGTGCCCGCTCTGGCATGCTGTCAGAGCGGGCACATGTACTCTGACAGCCCGATCCGGTGCTCCCGGTCTGCCTCTAATGCAGAGGCAGACCGGAGCACCATTAACCCCGCGATCGCCGCGATTGCGGCGATCTGGGGTTAATTTTACCGCGTGACGGACGAGGTCCGTCACCCGTCGTTAAGGGCATCCCCAGGATGACGGACCTCGTCCGTCACCCGTCGTGAAGGGGTTAAGGACTGAGCCAAATATACACGTTTTGATAAAAATAAAACGTAAACAAAACTTGGAATTTGACTATATGTCTGTTCAACCGTAATTCACCTCTTTCATATTACGTGTACCCACACTTGTTATATATCATTTTATTCAGGGGGAAACAGGGCTTTTTCATTTAACAATCAAATATTTGGCTTTGGATTTTTTGGATTTTTTTTGAGAAATTAAGAAATGTTTTAGTTCTGCATGACATTTTAACTGTGGATGTCACAATACGGTTTGCTTTAACTGCAATAAAATACGAGTAAAACAGTACAGTAGTTACAGGGTCAAATATAGCATGTTGCATTTTTCATTTTTTTCACATTGAAATTCGCCAGATTCGTTATGTTGCCTTTGAGACTGTATTGTAGCCCAGGAATGAGAATTACCCCCATAAGGGCATACCATTTTCAAAAGAAGACAACCCAAGGTATTGCAAATGGGGTATGTCCAGTCTTTCTTAGTAGCCACTTAGTCACAAACACTGGTCAAATTTAGCAGTCATTTTGTTTTTCTTGACAGTGTTTGTGACTAAGTGGCTACTAAAAAAGACTGGACATTTGCAATACATTGGGTTGTCTACTTTTGCAAATGGTATGCCATCATGGGCGTAATTCTCATTCCTGGGCTACCATACGGTCTCAAAGGCAACGTCGGGTCGGGTTTCAACCTCCCCTGTCTCTAATGGTAAACTGCAAGGTTACAAAGTTGGATGTGTCCCAGTCCCACTGAGCTAAAAGCCAGCTGGTGGTGAGCATAAACGCTCAAAAATGAATTTTGGTATGACAAGGGGGAAGGTGAGAGCCTTTGGGGGTGTGATCTCATGCAGTTGGTCAGTTATATTGGCAAGGATGCTTTCATTAAAGTTTAAATATACTGTATGACACTATGTGTTATTTATTGACCGGTTTGTGAGATTTATATATTTGTAATGAAAGATGGATGTGCTATGCAGTATTTATAAGTTTTATATAAATGCTGTGGCCTATTTCATCCAACGTTGGAGTCTGTCTTAATGGGGATTTATGGGTTGGTTATGGCTTATGTTTATCTCATCCAGTGCCTACTACATACATACATGCAACTGTGCATTTTTGCCTGCCAGAGCCAAACTTACAATCTTGGCTCTATGAAAAGTTAGGTTCTCTTTAGTTAAAGGGAAACTCCAGTGCCAGGAAAACAATCCATTTTCCTGACACTGCAGGTTCCCTCTCCCTCCCACCCCCCAAATCCCTGGTTGCTGAAGGGGTGAAAACCCCTTTAGTGACTTACCTGAGGCAGCGACGATGCCCCACGTCGCTGCTTCTCCCTCCGCGCCGCTCCTCCTTCTGATTGCGTCAGCCGGTGGGCGAGACTGATCCCGCCCACCGGCTGGGGAGACCTAATGCGCATGCGCATAGGAAAGCATTGAAATGAGTGATGCTGGAGGTCCTGACACAGCGTGAGGACGCCCAGTGATGCTCTAGCACAGGTTTCCTGTGCTAGAAACCAGGAAGTGCCCTCTAGTGGCTGTTTAGTAGACAGCCACTAGAGGTGGAGTTAACCCTGCAAGGTAATTATTGCAGTTTATAAAAAAACCTGCAATAAATACAGTTGAAGGGTTAAGAGTAGTGGGAGTTGGCAACCAGACCACTCCAATGGGCAGAAGTGGCCTGGGTGCCTGGAGTGTCCCTTTAATAGTCTCTTTTGTGTATGGGACTCTTTCAGTTTCATAACCAACATTTACCTTAAGGAAACAGACAGGTATTCTCCAAACCCACAAGGGCTGGATAATTTCCTTAAAGCCCCCTCGGCACTGAAGGGGTTAAAAACCCTTCGTTTACTTACCTGAAACCAGTACCGATGTCCCTCAGCTCTGGGTAAGGCTCCTTTCCCGCTTCTTCCCCTCCATCCGCCGCAGCGGCATACCTGGTGCGCATGCGTGGCATTGGCCATGCTTGCATTGGGATTTCTCCATAGGACAGCATTATTCAGTGCTTTCCTATGGTGATTCCTGGTGACACTGGAAGTTCTCATGCATAGCGTGAAGACGTCCAGCATCATTTAGGCAACCAAAAGTCGTCTAAACACCCGGAAGAGGAGGAGTTAACCCTAGCAGGCAATAATTACCACTGTAGGGTTAAGGGACATGGGGCACTATTAAAATCAACCACTGTGCCTATTTTTTTTTTCCTGGCACTAGAGAGTCCCTTTAAATATAGGGTAGTTCCTTAGCAAGATTCCAGAGCCTTAAAAAGGATCACACATATGAAGTTACTTTTTTTTTGGTGTGTGTGTGTATATATATATATATATATATATATACAGAGGCGGCTCTCTAATTAGGCGGTTTAGGCAGCCGCCTAAGGCCTCGCGCTGGCGGGGGCCTCGCGGCCGCCTAAACCGCCTGTTAGCAGAGTGTGTCAGGTCCTCGGTCAGTGACCGAAGACCTGACACCAGGAGGGGGCCCGGCGGCTTGCCCAGTATGCCGCCGGGTGCGAGGCCCCTCCTTGCTGCCAGGCCGGCCACCGCAGACACTGGTCTGCAGCTCCGCAGTGTGCAGAGCTGCAGACCATGTGACTCGCGAGAATTGGCCAATCAGAGCGTTGCCGCGGGTTACCACGGCAACGCTCTGAATCTCGCGAGATTACACGGTCTGCAGCTCTGTGGAGCTGCAGACCGGGAGCAGGGGCCACCGGACCACCAGGGAGCCCACTGGACCACCAGGGAAAGGTAGGCTCACCCACCACCATCACCCCCACCACCCTCAGCTTCACCCCCCACCACCATCAGCCTCACCCCCACCCTCACCATCACCCCCCACCACCCTCAGCCTCACCCCCCACCACCATCAGCCTCACACCCACCCTCACCATCACTCCCCACCACCCTCAGCCTCACCACCATCACCCCCACCACCCTCAGCTTCACCCCCCACCACCATCAGCCTCACCCCCACCCTCACCATCACCCCCACCACCCTCAGCCTCACCCCCCACCACCATCAGCCTCACACCCACCCTCACCATCACCCCCCACCACCATCACCCCCCACCACCCTCAGCTTCACCCCCCACCACCATCAACCCCACCACCCTCAGCCTCACCCCCACCACCCCACCCTCAGCCTCACCACCACCATCACCCCCACCACCCTCACCATCACCCCCACCACCCTCAGCCTCACCCCCACCATCACCCCCACCACCCTCAGCCTCACCCCCCACCACCATCACCCCCCCACCACCCTCAGCTTCACCCCCCACCACCATCACCCCCACCACCCTCAGCTTCACCCCCCACCACCATCACCCCCCACCACCATCAACCCCACCACCCTCAGGTACACCCACCACCACCATCAGCTTCACCCCCCCCCACCACCATCACCCCCACCAACCTCAGCCTCATTCCCCACCACCATCACCACCCTCAGCCTCACCCCACCACCATCACCCCACCCTCAGCCTCACCCCCACCACCATCTCCCCACCCTCAGCCTCACCCCCCACCACCCTCAGCCTCACCACCCACCACCATCACCCCCACCACCCTCACCATCACCCCTCCCTACCATCACCCCCACCACCCTCAGCTACACCCACCACCACCATCAGCTTCACCCTCCACCACCGTCACCATCACCCCCCACCAACCTCAGCCTCATTCCCCACCACCATCATCCACCATCACCACCCTCAGCCTCACCCCCCACCACCCTCAGCTTAACCCCCACCACCATCACCCCCCACCACCATCACCCCTCCCCACCATCACCCCCACCACCCTCAGCCTCACCCCCACCACCCTCAGCTACACCCACCACCACCATCACCCCACCACCATCACCCCCCACCACCCTCAGCTTCACCCCTGCCCACCCTCAGCTTCACCCCTGCCCACCCTCAGCTTCACCCCTGCCCACCCTCACCATTACCCCTTCACCCTCAGCCTCACCCCCCACCACCCTCAGCCTCACCCCACCCTCAGCTTCACCACCCCTCAGCATCACTCCCCCCACCACCTTCAGCATCACCCCCCTCAGCATCACCCCCCACCACCCTCAGCATCACCACCCTCAGCATCACCCCCCACCACCCTCAGCATCACCACCCTCAGCATCACCCCTCACCACCCTCAGCATTACCCCCCACCACCCTCCGCATCACCACCCTCAGCATAACCCTCCGTCACCACCCTCAGCTTCCCCCCACTCACCATCACCCCCTCCTTCTCACATCACCCCCTTCTCACTCTCACATTACCCCCTCTCACTCTCACATTACCCCCCCACTCTCACATTACGCGCCCCACTCTCACATTACGCGCCCCACTCTCACATTACCCCCTCTCACTCTCACATTAACCCCTCTCACTCTAACATTAACCCCTCTCACTCTCACATTAACCCCTCTCACTCTCACATTAACCCCTCTCACTCTCACATTAACCCCCTCACTCTCACATTACCCCCTCTCACTCTCACATTACTATCACCCCCTGCTCCCTCTCACATTACCATCAACCCCCCGCTCCCTTTCACCATCACCGTCCACTCCCTCTCACCATCACACCCCCCGCTCCCTCTCACCATCAGCTACCCCATACACATAGGGTCTCAGACAAAAACACAAACATGCTCACAGAGACATACATTCGCACACACAAGGATACTCTCTGTCAGACACACTCTCAGGCACATACACAGGTAGACAGTGCGTCAATGTGTATATGTGACACTTTTTTGTTAGTGGGGCCTCATGTTTGCGTTTCGCCTAAGGCCTCATAAAGTCTAGAGCCGCCTCTGTATGTATATATATATATATATATATATATATATATATATATATATATATATATATATATATATACACACACACACACACACACACACACACACACACACAAAACATGCATGTTTTCCTTAATTATTCCTTATTTTTTCTTTGCAGGTATACAAGAAAAATAAAAAAATAAAAAAAAATAAAGCTTGCAAAAGCTACAGATTTGTCTGCAGACTTTGTGCTGGGGAAAAAGTGGAGAGAATCCCCCCCCCCCTTCCCTATTTAGAGTCATTTGTTTTGACATTAAAATCTGGAGGACAAGGCAGATTTTATTTAAAAACTATAAAACAGAAGCTGTTGAAACCGAAAAGGTTGTATAAATAAAATAAAACCTGCCTTAACACCATCTGTATATGTGCCCAGTCCAACATTCATGACGGATATATTGGGAAAAATCCACCCTGGTCTGGAGACACTACGGATGGAATTTGTTTACCGAGTGCATAATTGCAAGTAGGAGAGAGCTGGAACCAAAAAGAGATTATAGCTCTAGGAATACAGATAAATATTCTAAACACTACAGTGGCCCTTTCTGATGGGTGAAGAGACCAATTAAGACACAAAAAGCAGTTTATGTAAGGTATCATCTTCATATTGGCAGAAGATATCCCTGATGGCCACTTTCCCCAAGGCTCAACTTTTATGTTCACGCTAGCAAATGGGTTTCCAGTAGACCAAAAAAAGATTTCTAATGAGTGTTCTGATGCACACAACAAGCTGCAGTTCTTTTTTTTAGAATGAATGAACTAAAGGAGTCCCAAAGGCAATGGGGCTCCTATCCTGGTTTTGTTACAAAGTCTTACAGTGGATACATAAACAGTTGTAACTAATATTGGAAATAAACTTGGAGTATGTTAATATAAAATGCTACAAATAGCTTCTAATATCAAATCCTAAGCAAGTGCCAATAGAAAGTCAAATCATTAATACTTTATTTGTAAATTAAACAGACAGGCACTATACACTAGGAATAGTGGCTGAATAGCAAAGGGTATATAGTATACAGCTGATGGCACTTGAGGACTATAGGTCAAATACCAAAAATTCAACAAAAAGTGAGATAACGATTAAACCATCTGATAAAAGGGGGGAATATCGTCATCCTGGATACTACACACTCCATTACCAAAAAAATACTCACAGACGTTTCAACATATAAAGTTCTAAAAACAGATCCCACAAAAATATTCTTAGAAGAATTGAAACTGATTTTACAGAGGGGACTTAAGGATAATTTAATATCTAAAAAAAAGATGATTTTATGCTCATTCCTAATCCACGTATTCCCACATTCTATAGCCTACCTAAAATTCATAAGAAACAACAAGAATTAACAGGTAGGCCTATAGTGTCGGGCAATAATAGTATGACACAAAATGACAGTATTTACTTGGATCATATCTTAAGACCGCTGGTGGTGAAGCTTCCCTCCGATTTAAGGGATACAAAACAAACATTGCCCCATCTAAATACACTGAAGATGTCCACACAATCTATTCTCTGCAGTTTGGATGTGGAATCACTGTATAGCTCTATCCCCCATGCCCTCGGATTAAAACACATAGGTTACTTTTTACAACAGAGGGGTACTCACTCGAAGGAACACAGTGATTTCATTATCGAACTACTGCAGTTTATCTTCAAACACAATTTTTTCATCTTCGATGGTACATACTGCCACCAGGTGCAGGGTACGGCTATGGGGACGTCTTGTGTGCCCTCATATGCCAACTTCCCCCTCCCCCTCTCCCCCATCTTATCCCAATTTATTATACAAAGGGCTAAATAATGATCAGACATGACCCCCCAAAAAAGGGGGGACTTTATAATGAGACATTAAAGAGAATATGGCCACTAGTACTGTACAATCTACATTACTGTACATCATAATGTTCAACTATATAGCAGGGGATAAATTTGATGGCTGAACTGCACAATTTATATACTGACACCTATATATAAAATAGATATGATACCTACTTTGAAAATATCTATATAAATACATATGACTTGGTATCACCAATAAAGAGTCAAGTAGTCATCAGCTATATTTAATGTTAAGTCATGAAACAAAAAAGTATCCACTGTAAGACTTTGTAACAAAAACAGGATAGGAGCCTTTGGGACTCCTTTAGTTTATTCATTCCTCTTTTTTTTTTTTTTTTTTTTAGATATTTTGGGTTCAAGCCCTAGGGTGGAGCTGGTACCACCAATCTGACCACTGTGTGGCTCTCTTTACTTTATAGTGAAGATTGAGCACATACAGTTCTATATATTTAACTTAACAAGGTGTATGCAAAATGCAATGCGGCAGATAAAATCTTTTAGGAAGCACCACTTGACCATTGATATGCCCATATTTTAGCATTGTTGGCTGTATTTCAAATGTTGTAGCTACAGTGTCATTTTGAACACACACACACACACACACAAAACAAAACAAAAACCACTAACACATCAGTAAGACCAATCAAATGCATTTAAACAATCCAGAGCAAGTTCATAGTTTTATGAAGACTAGTTAAGTTTTAAACAGAAAAAATATAATATATATATATATATATATATATATATATATATATATATATATATATATATATATATATACTCAAACATAGCTATAAGACCATTTGGATTTCCTTTCCCAGATATTTCAGCCTACATTGATCTAAATAGACACTTCCGAGAACATGGTAGAAAAAGTATAGCATTCATCTATTCATACCTTGTACCCAAGGATTAAAGAGCACATAGAAGAATCCAATAGGTTCTTTCTTTCCAATTCCTGCATCATTTAGCATCTTCAAAAACAATTGGTATCGTCCCACAATTGCACATAGTGGGACTTTTACAGCAATGGTCATAGAAGTACCAAGCACGCTTACACTGTGGGCATCCCAATAACTAGAAGTACGAGTGCAGGAAAGTGGTATGTCAGTCAAAATAGACTTTGCTTGTACTGGAGGGCCACCTACCAAAAAAAAAAAAAAAAAAAACTCAATCATTTTGTATAGTTACAAAAAATAATAATAAAACCACGACTGGACTGGGCTTTCAAAAGCTACAGCATTGTAATTTTAGAAAATAACTAAGTGCGAACAAAAAAATATGACCATGTTAGATGACGTTTATCAGGACAGACGGCATGCAATAAGTCAGTGGTACACTTAATTTATTATACGACATTCACAGAGAGAAGTCACCAGGTTGATACATAAGCTCTAAATTGAAACCTGTGATTTTATCTGAAAGCTCTCAAAATAACCCATGGAGTGTTTAGGAATGGAATAATAAAAGTGTCATAGAAATAACAGAGGCTATGCCATATGCATCCCTTTTTAAGATCTCACTCCATTGCCACTTTGAATTTCAACATTTGAGGATAGAAAAAAGAAACAAAAAAAAGAAACAACAAACAACACACACATACACAACACAATTTAGAAGATTTCTGAAAGTCAGTTGTGTTCATTTTAGCTTTATATCTCAAATAATTCTCACTATGTGAATAACCATGACACTTAAAGGTTTGACAATTTAACTTGGGTCCACCAAGTGTGTACGGTCTGCTTCTTTCCAGTCAGAAAGCTCCTGCACTGAGCTAAGCCTTGTGATACAGAGTGGGGCCCAATGGCTGAGAGTCAGGAGCCACTGCTCTCTCAACGTGTCACCCTGTACAGCAGGGATTAGCTTAGTGGAGCTGCCAAAAGCTCTTTGCAGGTGCTTTCAGCTCAAGAGGAGGTAGTGACTGGCACCAGGTGGACAGGCAAGTTGGCAAACCACCAGTTACACTGGGAGGGCATCAGGACACTCCTGCACCAAACTACTGTAGTGGTTATGGTATTTAGAGAGTTCCCTTTAAAATAATTCCAGAATATAAATGAAATAACACAAGTTGTATTGCATTACTTAAAGAAACAGAAATATAACAGAAATGGAATAATAGCAGGAACATCCATAAATATAAAGGTCTGATTTATTGGTTTCTTCACCCGGTCTGGTTATTAAAATTCCAGTACATAAGCGAAAAGTGCAACCATGCTTAAATCATGGTGCCATCTAGAAGTTCAAACCTCAAGCTTGACAACCACCATTAAAGCTTTTCACTTTGCACAACTTTGTCAATATTTAGTACACAAATACCTTTTGTAAGTGCTACATGCACTCCAAGTAGAGCTTTCAGTGGACAACACAGATAAATTTGGTACTAGAAGAAATCTGTCCCTCTTCAAGGAAGAAGAACCTCAGAGAAAGCCGCTAGGCATTTCTGGAAAAAGTACAGCCCTTTCATACATTTCTACGAGAGAGCTGCAAAACGTTATGGATGTGCAGCAGGCATCCACAATTAGCATCAGAGATATAAAAACCAATTATTCATATAGTTACTAGAACAAGTTTATAACAGCCATGTGACAGGTATTACTAAATAGAGTGAATGAAGTCATTTTCCGTCCTAGGAATGAAGACTGGTCATGACACACTGTACAGCATTTTGTAGAGAACTTTATTCCCTATTTTGTTATTCTAACAGTATTATGTCATTGGAGTTATGATTTAATTAAGAAGCTTTACCGATCTCGTGAACCAGATGAATCTCATCTCTTTCAGGACTCAATTCTCTATTAAACGAGCAAGAGATATAAAAGTACTGTCCACGCCGTACAACAAGGTGAGATGTGAGATAGTCACTAGTCCGGTGATCTTGTATATTTAAACGTCGATAAAGATCCCAGTGTATTAACTCAAGTTCTGGAAAACAAATAATATATAGCAGTCAACACATTACATCTTTTTAAAAAGTTTGTAGATTAAAAATTCTAGGTTAATAAATGACACGTAAACAAGTGTAGGACGTGTTAAGGTGACCACCATTAAACTTTCCCCCAAAAGGTTAAGAGCTATAGAGCGAGGAGTTTTTGGCCGCACTTTAGAGCACCTTGATACTCATCCATGCCACACAAAATACATTATTGTTTGAGGTTTTTTTGTCGAAGATAACTATAGTACAAGCCTGGACCTCATCACCATTAAAATTGCTTGTAATGTTCAGTGTAATTGATTAAGAGTTCCACAGGAAAACATTTTTTAAATTACAGTAATGTGCCTAAAAAAAAAAACTCACAATAGAGAGTCACAGAGCTTCACAACTATAGAAGTAATGTGCATTCTGTATGACTTCATCACAGAGTACCAATGTAATAAACCTCAATATGACAAAATGTGTGGTGGTTATCTTTGATGTGCGTGTGTTGTCAATGTGTGAGGTGGGCATTTATAAAAAATATGTACGTTTTGGGATAAAATTAATGGTGGTTCAGAATCTCTCTAAGTGATAGCTCCTTACACTGTAAGTGTATCTCTCTGTTTTTCTTTAAACTGAAGTTTCTTCATTACTAAATAAGTGCCTGCTTTAGGGGTCCGAAAGATGGCCCGCCAGGCCACCTCCTGGGCCCCCTATGACAGTCCATTGGCCCACTCCGCTCAGCGTCAAAAACCTGTGCACAAATTCTTACCATGTGTGCGCTCCCTCAAGCAAGGTGTGTGCATACACACCATAGAGGGAACAGTCAATTCTTGACTGCTGACCATCCATTGCCCTCCATATTTTACTGTGCTCTTCCCTAAAAACCAGACCACACCAATTTATTCATTTGGTTAGGGCAATGACCACAGCTTTATTTCTAGACTAATGGTAACAACAATAAAGCAGACCATTTTACTGGATAACTAACCAATAGAAAGATACCACAACAATATTCTCTAGATTCTTACACAACCTGCATCCTGTCTTTGACCAAGAGCAGGCTACAACTGCCCAAGTTAAGTAAGGACAACCATTCTATAGTGGATAGATGAATATGGGAATTTTTATAGAAGGCTGCATTTATGTATAAAATTTGTTTTAAAATCTGAGGGACACAGGGGTAAGGGAGATCACTAAGGAACAGAAGGGGAGGTGAGAGCACTAAAGGCAGGAGGGGGAGAGCACTAATGGACTGGAGGGGATATCACTAAGGGACAGTGAGGCAAGGGAGAGCACTAAGGGACGGGGGAGGGGAGATCACTATATGAAGGGAGGGGAGAGCACTGTAAAAAAATTAAAATAAAGAGCTGCTCCCCTCCCAGCCCCTATCCTACTCCAATCCTCTCTTTCACACTACACACATACACAATGCATCCTTATACATACACAGAAACATACAATGCATCCCTACTCACACACAGACACAAAAATGTATCTCTTATACACACTCAATGCACCCCTTACAGACACATACTGCATTACATTGCATTACATACACAGAAACACACATTGCATTCCTTAGACATACAAGCACAGATTCACACAATGCATTACTTACACACAAACACACACTACATCCCATATACACATGCTACATCCCTTACACAAATTGGTATCCTTATACACATTACATCCTCTACAATAACACATCCCCTACACGCATACACTCCACTCCCTGTGAGCGAACTCATGGGTGGGTCATGTAGGTGGACTTATGAGCGGATCTTGTAGGCATACTCACGGTCAGGCCCTGGGGGCCCAGACCTTGAGCTGTGTAAGGGGCCACAAAAAAATTAACTGCTTCCTGTTTGTAGATTTTTGTGAGCACTGTTACAAACAGTCTCCAGAGAGCCTCTTCTACCCCAGACCAGTGGAGCCAAACTGCAGCCTGAGCCCATCATCAGCCTCTTATCCTCATCTGGTGGTAAGTGGGCAATTCAGTATAGTATTAGTGGCAGTGATCTCTAATTTACCTCACATTAAAGGGACACTATAGTCACCAGAACCACTACAGCTTAATGTAGTGGTTCTGGTGTCTATAGCCTGTGCCTGTAGGCTTTTTAATTTAAATGTAAACACACTGCCTTTTCAGATAAAAGTCACTGTGTGCAAAACTGGCGTTGGCCCATATGGCAGATCATATCGGTGGGGCATTGTGATGTCACGTGGTGGGCAGAACATATGGGGGGGGGGGGAGGAGGGCGGAACATTTTTGTTTGCCTAGGGCTGCAAAATCATTGCACCAGCCCTGTACAGAGGAGTGTGCCTTGATTGGGGGGAAATAGTGATAGGTGTAGGAGAGAAATTAGAGATATCTCTCTCCTGATCACAGAAATCCTCTCAGTGAAGTTTGTAGCAGTCAAGTTAGTAGTAGAAGGAGCAGCAACAGGGCGAAGAAGAGAGGTAACCGTGTTAAAGAGGTGTCTGAGTTTACTTTTTGGAGGAAAGAGCCAGACCGGGTTCACTTACAACGTTTAAATGCAGGAGGTGCCATGATATCTAGTTCAGAGGAGAGGAAGGTTCCAGAGCTAAGGCAGGCGATGCTTGAGATGGGTGAAATAAGAGTTTGGCGAATTTTTAAGTAGCCTTGTAAAATCTAAAACTCTATTTTTGTTTTTGTGTGTGCGCTGTTCCTTTAACTGTATTTTGCATAGATTTTGGTCTTTACAGCGGCACCCTTGCTTAGAATTGCATGTATTCGGTGTGTGTGTGTGTGTGTGTGTCCCAGATTGGTTATGTTGCCTCTGAGAATGTATGGCATCCCAGGAATGAGAATAGCTCAAGGTATTCAAAAATGAGGTATGTCCAGTCTTTTTAGTAACCACTTGGTCACAAACCCTGACCAAAGCTAGCATTATTTGTTTTTAGCATTATTTTTATAAAACACAAAAACTGTACAGGTTTCATGGTGTTCTGGAAAGTTACAGGGTTAAAGGGACACTATAGGCACCCAGACCACCTTCATTGGAGGGGTCCGGGTGCAGTGTCCCAGGCCCCTTAACACTGCAGTTTTGCAGTTTTTAATAAAATGCAATAAATTACCTTTGAGGTTAACTCCACCTCTAGTGGCTGTCTACCTAACGACTTTTGGTCACCTAACTGATGCTGAACGTCCTCACGCTATGCATGAGGACATAAAGCGTCATATAATACCCCATCCGGAAGCATTATACGTGGTTTTCTTATGCGGGCTGCGCATTAGGTCTCCCCTGCAAGCTTAGTGTAAGCCCATGTAGCAAAAGCGCAGCTTAGTGGAAAGGGGCCTTGACAGGGGTTAGGAGGAAGCAAGTTGGTATTGGTGGCTTGTGGGTAAGGGGTTGGGCTATATAAATAGGCAGACATCTTGGAAAAGTCACTTTTAACTTGCCTTCCTGGCTGAGTTTGTCCCACCCCCTCTCCCTGTGGTTTTGGTTTACAGTTGTTCTGTCACAGCGGCGGGATAGGGAACCGAAGGAGAGGAAATAGGCTCCCCATTAGGAAGGTTATGGAAATGGTAAGTTTTGGTAGGTTTCGAGTCCTCTCGGTGGCTCAGAACCTGGTGGGGTAGGGGTATCCGGGTATACCCCTACCATGGTTAATTTATAAAAAAAATGTTGGCACTATAAGTGATTATGTTGGTATAATGTTATTTATAGTTGGGTCATTGCCTTTGATATCTAACAGAAGAATACAGAAGTGAAGGCAGGGTATAGGGCAATGACCTACATTTTCTATGTTAAGTTATCACACTTTACCCATATTCCCTAGTGTCCGTGTTTTGTTGGGAAAGATATGTGGGGGGTTTGTCCAAGGTTCCGAATGCCCATATGGCAACTATACACCGGTCATGTGTTTTGTTCTGGTGTCTACACTCTGTCCTGAGGGCATTTTCATGTAAACACCACCTTTTCAGATAAAAGGCAGTGTTTACATAGATCCCTAGGGACACCTCCAGTGGCTGGCAGATGGCCACTAGAGGTGCTTCCTGGATTGTTTCAATGCATCTCGAAGAGGAGATGCTGATTTGCCAGCGTGACATTTTGCCGCGCAAGAGCAATAACCTCCCAATGCTTTCCCTTGGGAAAGCATTAGATTGTCAGATATAATCAATTCAATGGGTGGATCTGGAGTGGAGGGGGCAAGTCATCTAAATAGTGTTTTAAAACTATGGGGTCTGGAATACAGTTTGTATCCCTGACTCTATAGTGTTCCTTTTAAATTAAAATAAAAAGGGGTGACTAGATTTTTTTTTTTCTTTAAAAGAAAAGTTGGGGAGGAGGGGGGAACACACGCACACCAGACAAAACCAGTTTAAAATGTAGATCTACGGATTCATTTTCCTGCAGTATGCATATTATATAACATTTATTCTTTAGAGAGGGGTAAAGTCATTTTATAAAACATATGTAAAAAAAAAAAAGTATCCATACTTTACAGACCATTCCGTTTTCTCTGTCCATACTAAAAGCATGTGAAAACCGGTTCAAATAATTTTATATTCAGATGTGTACTTAATACTATCTGTTAAATGGGTATTTCTGCTTAACATATGTTTTATAGCTTCTATTATGGCAGTGCGATAGCTGAAGAAATGTGTATATAGTAGAAATGCATAATACTAATAAAAATAAAAAAAGTTTCATGCTTACCTGCCATTTTAACCTCTCCCATGTTGCAAGGTGAGCAATAAGAAATTGGCTGAGCTTAGGTCAACGTCTCTCAGGCCTCTGAACATAAATTAAATGTGTAAATTAGGTGTGTGGGGGTGGGATTTTCCTAATCACCTTGATACATATTTAGGGTTATTCACTAAAGTGAGAATTGCCAGGAGTTTAAAGCAAATTCTAAGTGAATATCAAATTCCCCCAATTAAAGCTAAAAGAGTCCACTAAAAATAGAGTTAACATGGAGAACTTTTCCACTTTGACTATTTGTGTTATTCATTAAAGTGAGAATTCAAATTAAATTTGTAATTTAAGGTCAAAATAGCCGAACTGGAAAAATTCTCTCAGTCACTTCTGTTTTCAGCTCAGCTACTTGTGCCTAAAATTTTACATTTTTTATAACCTGACAGGAGGCCAGATATTTTGCATTTAACTCTCTTTACTGAACTCCAGCAGCACAGATTTTAACAATAAGGTTGAACCAAATAAAAAAACACCGTAAGAGGGTGTAAAAGACCCTCATCACTCTAATCGCTCCTCTTTCTTTGCTGCTCCTGTTGCACAGGTTGAGTATTTTGTCCTTGTGATTTCTTACAGGGTTTAACTAATATTCTTATTTATTTGTGTTATCTCATGTACTTGATGCTGATTTTATTTAGCCCCCACTACTATCTACTGCCTTTTCAATACCTTATTGATACTTTCTTTCAGCCTTTTCTGTGGCTTTCTGTTTTTCCTCCATCCCAGGCCTGTGCCTGGGGCTTTTCTGTCTCTCCCCCTCTTACTCTATGCTGTCTGTTTGTGGGTGTTGAGGGCCCAGTGCTATACTCATGAATGATAGACGGCGGTCCCGCAAACCCTTTTTATGTTACGGTTTTCAATGTGTGCTTACCTCTGTGCCTCTTATTTATATAAAAATTACACAGGTCTGGGCCTCTAAGCCACTGGTAATCTGCTTTTATTTCATTGCTCGTAGCAGCAGCGGTTTACGAGATCACGCTCTTTTATGCTGGCTTGTTTCCCCATCCAGGCTTCTACAAGGATACGACTACAAGGCCTCGGCGGCCGCATTTTGGCGCAAACAGCGGCTATGGTGGATATCACGACACCTTGCAAGATCCTTGGCGGCCATTTTTGTTTATTCAGATCGTGGTCTGAAAATGGGACTGCATTTTTTTTTTCCTGCTATAACTGTTCATCCATTAATTCATCTACTAATTGCCTTCTATTGATATGTAATAAAATACCGTTATATTGAAATACTCATGCAAGTCAGATGCTGCCCTTATTGTTGATTGTGAGGATCACCATCTATCTAAAAGCGAAAAGGACCTGTTTTTAATCACCTCTACTAATAAAGCAATTACTGCTGTATACTCATATGGGTGACCCCCTGCATAGTCCCACTCCCAATATATGTTACAGGATTCACCATTGGAGTAGTTATTGCCAATATACTTTCCCTTTTATTTGTCTGTCAGCTGATCAAGTAGCTGGGTTATAATTAGGTTGACCACTATAACCACTGGGGTGAATCCCTACTCAGGCATCTTACTCATACTAAATGGTGACCCCTTACGGATAACATAAATAGATTGAAGCCTGATTTCCTGCATCAACTAGTCACTGTATAAACTTGGTGTGGCTGAGGTATAGCTCCGCTGAGCCCCCACATTCATACGCCCTGACCACCTGGTGGGCTATTCATAAGAGGGTGACCCCCTCAATTGGTACCTATCCCATCCTACTGGGACACTAAAGGGGTGACCCCCCCTAAACTATTTATGAGACTGTTGGTGTTTCCCATTCTACCAAGGGAAGACCCTTTGTATAAAAATGTGAGGGCTGGCACCGGTCACTAGAGGGTGGCCCCTTATCTTATTTGACACTCCTACCACATTACCTATCTCTGCGTACAAGCTAAGTGCGCACCTATTTCTGGGTGAGCCCCAGTTATACTTGGAGCCTTGCACCCAGCATCCTGTACTGTGTCACGTTGATAAGACTCTACTATACCGATGAGCGACTGAACGCCCAAACGCATGGCTTCCAAGCCATGACTAACGCTTCCATATCAGTTGAAAAGGCATTCTCAAAGATACATATCCTTATCCCCCTCGACGCTTCAGAGCAAGGGATGTCCAACCTTCAGGGCACGGGCGACACCGGAGGCTTGGAAATTTCTAGGATTAACATGCCAATAACTAAATGGCAATGAAAGGGCTCCAGCTATACTACCAGGAGGCTCAAAGGGAAGAAGCCCCTTAAGATGCTTAAATGCTTGGCATCTCAGGAAATATCACCACCTCCCCTACCATCATCGGACAACAAGGGTTCTCTTACTTTCCCCTCAATGGTGGTGGACGAGTGGTGAGCGGAGGGCTCAGCCTATGAAGTGGATGAATGACTGGATATGCCACAAGCGGACACTCGCTACATCAAGGAATATGTTGTGGAAGCATGCCGTTTTCAATCTCACGTCGGACTAAGATGGTCTCTTATCCCTTTTTTCGGACTGTACCTTGCTTTTGCATCGTTGACACATTAAAGCACTATTTAGATTAGAACGCAATGCTCCTCTACGAGCATCGCAATCGGGTCAACTTCTCTTATGCTAAATCACGCCGTCCATTCACATCTACCGCTCTGGTGAGATGGACTAGCTGTTGTCTTTGGCAGGCATATATAACTGTTTTGGTCCTGCGACGCTGTCTGTCCACACGGTATGGGGCGCTGCAGCGTCGCAGGTTTTCTCGGCGTGAATTTCACTTACCGGCATCCTACGGTCTGCAGACTCAGGCCCGGACTGGCCATTGGGCACACCGAGCAAATGCCCTGTAGGCCGCGTTGTCCATGGGCCGAGGCCGGCAGGGGAGGTCACAGGATCTCACCAGCCAGTCAATGCAGGGTTGGCACTATCCGAGAGCCGGCTCCACTATTTTCCATGACAGGCCGGTGGGGAGATCAAAGATCTCTAGTGATGTCGCGAACACGAAATTCCAAAGAACTTTCCCACGCTGTGTACAATGACACAGAACACTCTGGTTAGATTCCAAGCCCACCAATCAGAGTTCTCTTTGTCATTTTACACAGCGTGTGAAAATTCCAAAGAACTTTCCCATGCTGTGTAAAATGACACAGATCACTGTGATTGGTGGGCTTGGAATCTAACCAATCAGAGTGCTCTGTGTCATTTTACACAGCGTGGGAAAGTTCTTTGGAATTTTCCCACGCTGTGTAAAATGACAAAGAGCACTCTGATTGGCTTAAACCAGCCAATCCGAATGTTCTTAGCCTAATTACAGGGCGTGGCAAGGCTTTAAGCCTTCCCCCGCCCTGCAGAGCTCAGTCTGCCCGGAGCCCTCCATGGGTGAAGATGGATTTTTTTTTTTTTTTTTTTTTTTTTTTTTTATTGCGTCGGTTCTTATGGCTTTTTATTTGGCCTTTTTTGGGGCTGAAAAAAAGATTTAAAAAAAAAAAAAAAAGACGTCAAATAGTAAGTTGAATTTTTTTTTTACAGGTTAGTTATTTTATTCCCCTTTCACTCTTTTTTAGGGTGAGGGGGGATAGGTAGGGGGTAACTTTTTTAGGGTGAGGGGGTGGGGGACTAGGGGCTTGGGGACCCCTAGTCACCTTTTATTGGGGGGGGATTTTTATTTAGGGCCCCCACCCACCACTAATGGAAGGTAGGTCCCCCTTATTGTTTTTTTTTAGGGCCCCCACCCACCGCTCAGGGGTGGGGGCCAGGTGGGAGGACAGTAGGTCCCCCCCTCATTATTTTTATGGCCCCCACCCACCATGCAGGGGTGGGGGCGGGGGAGGACAGTAGGTCCTTCCCCCATTGTGATTTATGGCCCCCACCCACCGCGCAGGTGTGCGGGCCGGGTGGAGGACAGTAGGTCCCCCCTCATTATTTTTATGGCCCCCACCCACAGCGCAGGGGTGGGGGCGGGGGGAGGACAGTAGGTCCTCCCCATTGTGATTTATGGCCCCCACCCACCGCGCAGGAGTGGGGGCCGGGGGGAGGACAGTAGGTCCCCCCCTCATTATTTTTATGGCCCCCACCCACCACACAGGGGTGGGGGCAGGGGGAGGACAGTAGGTCCTCCCCATTGTGATTTATGGCCCCCACCCACCGCGCTGGGGTGGGGGCTGGGGGGGAGGACAGTAGGTCGCCCCCAGTGTGTATCAGGGTGTCAATCCATATCTGCCAAGTGACCCTATGTAGGGGGACAGTTCCTATTCTGCTCTGTGTCAGTGTGTAGCAGGGATCCTTAGGATAGGTGTCAATCCATATCTGCCAAGTGACCCTATGTAGGGGGAACAGTCCCTATTCTGCTCTGTGTCACTGTCTGGGGGGAGTATCTGCAGTAACACAGGGTGTCTGGAGGGAGTATCTACAGTAACACAGGGTGTCTGGAGGGAGTATCTGCAGTAACACAGGGTGTCTGGAGGGAGTATCTGCAGTAACACAGGGTGTCTGGAGGGAGTATCTGCAGTAACACAGGGTGTCTGGAGGGAGTATCTGCAGTAAAACAGGGTGTCTGGAGGGAGTATCTGCAGTAACACAGGGTGTCTGGAGGGAGTATCTGCAGTAACACAAGGTGTCTGGAGGGAGTATCTGCAGTAAGAGTGTCTGGAGGGAGTATCTGCAGTAACACAGTGTCTGGAGGGAGTATCTGCAGTAACACAGTGTCTGGAGGGAGTATCTGCAGTAATACAGAGTGTCTGGGGGGAGTATCTGCTTGTAACATTTATATGCACACAAAAAAAAAATTGAAAAAATACAATAAAATGGTTGCAGCTTCCAAATGAATCTAAATGGATGCTGTCCAGTAGGTGTGAGGGTCTGCTAGGGAGGGTGTGCTGCTGATTGGCTGGAATGTGTCTGCTGACTGTGAGGTACAGGGTCAAAGTTTACTCAATGATAAAGAATAGGGGGCGGACCGAACATCGCATGTGTTCGCCCGCGGTGGCGGACGCGAACATGCTATCTTCGCCAGGAACTATTCGCCAGCGAACCGTTCGGGACATCACTAAAGATCTCCCTCACCGGCCCACTTGCACAGACATGCAGCTGGGGAGAGAGAGAAGGACCTAGCTTCCCCCCTCCATCCCAGCTAAAGGTAAGAAGGGAGGGGGGGATATAATTCCTGTTTTTCTTTTTTGTTGTTTTTACCCCCAACCGACAATCTCTCCTTACATATACACACACACACAGCACTCTCACACACAGCCAGCGGCGTACAAAGAAATGAGAGCAGGTCACTTCCTCCCAGCGGTAGCACAGTCAGCATGGGAGGAGAGGAGCAAGAAGACAGAGCTGTTCCAGACCCCACACTCCCATTCATCTGCACCAGCAGCAGCAGCAGGACCCTGAGCAAGCCACCCTCCTGGACACAAAAGGTATGTTAACAAGAGGGTGACTGCAAATATAAAAATAGCATTTACAGTTGCAAAAAAAGTATGTGAACCCTTTGGAATGATATGGATTTCTGGTCATAAAATGTGATCTGATCATCATCTAAGTCACAACAATAGACAATCAAAGTCTGCTTAAACTAATAACACACAACAAATGAAATGTTGCCATGTTTTTATTGAACACACCGTGTAAACATTCACAGTGCAGGTGGGAAAAGTATGTGAACCCCTAGACTAATGACATCTCCAACAGCTAATTCGAGTGAGATGTCCACCAACTGGAGTCCAATCAATGAGATGAGATTGGAGGTGTTGGTTACAGCTGCCCTGCCCTCTAAAAAACACACACCAGTTCCGGGTTTGCTTTTCACAAGAAGCATTGCCTGATGTGAATGATGCCTTGCACAAAAGAGCTCTCAGAAGACCTACGATTAAGAATTGTTGACTTGCATTAACTGGAAAGAGTTATAAAAGTATCTCCAAAAGCCTTGCTGTTCATCAGTCCACGGTAAGACAAATTGTCTATAAATGGAGAAAGTTCAGCACTGCTGCTACTCTCCCTAGGAGTGTCCGTCCTGTAAAGATGACTGCAAGAGCACAGCGCAGACTGCTCAATGAGGTGAAGAAGAATCCTAGAGTGTCAGCTAAAGACTTACAAAAGTCACTGGGAATCTACAATACGTAAAACACTAAACAAGAATGGATTTCATGGGAGGATACCACAGAGGAAGCCACTGCTGTCCAAACAAAACAATGTTGCACGTTTACAGTTTGCACAAGAGCACCTGGATGTTCCAGAGCAGTACTGGCAAAATATTCTGTGGACAGATGAAACCAAAGTTGAGTTGTTTGGAAGAAACACACAACACTATGTGTGGTGAAAAAGAGGCACAGCACACCAACATCAAAACCTCATCCCAACTGTGAAGTATGGTGGTGGGGCATTATGGTTTGGGGCTGCTTTGCTGCGTCAGGGCCTGGACGGATTGCTATAATCGAAGGAAAAATTAATTCCCAAGTTTATCAAGACATTTTGCAGGAGAACTTAAGGCCATCTGTCTACCAGCTGAAGCTCAACAGAAGATGGGTGTTGCAACAGGACAATGACCCAAAGCATAGAAGTAAATCAACAACATAATGGCTTTAACAGAAGAAAATACGCCGTCTGAAGTGGCCCAGTCCTGACCTCAACCCAATTGAGATGCTGTGGCATGACCTAAAGAAAGCGATTCACACCAGACATCCCAAGAATATTGCTGAACTGAATCAGTTCTGTAAAGAGGAATGGTCAAGAATTACTCCTGACCGTTGTGCACGTCTGATCTGCAACTACAGGAAACGTTTGGTTGAGGTTATTGCTGCCAAAGGAGGTTCAACCAGTTATTAAATCCAAGGGTTCACATACTTTTTCCACCTGCACTGTGAATGTTTACAAGGTGTGTTCAATAAAAACATGGCAACATTTCATTCTTTGTGTGTTATTAGTTTAAGCAGACTGTGATTGTCTATTGTTGTGACTTAGATGATGATCAGATCACATTTTATGACCAATTTGTGCAGAAATCCATATCATTTCAAAGGGTTCACATACTTTTTCTTGCAACTGTATATATATATATATATGTGTGTGTGTGTGTGTGTGTATTACTGTCAGGATCACATCAATTTACGTCTATTACCTTTACCTCGTTTAGTGTATCTTGTCTCCAATTGTCTCCTTTTTTTCTCTTACAGCGACCCTTGTGCATCTTTTACTTCATCCCAGTCCCCGTGTGTTTCTTTTTACCGTTCTCCAGCCTCTGTATTTCTCTCTCTTCCCAGCCCCTTTTGTGTTGTTCTTAGCCCCAGCCACTTTGTCTCTTTCTCCCCTTCAAAATCTCATCTGTGTGTCTCTTTCTAACTCCAGACTCTGTGTGCCTCTTTCTCTTCTCCCAGCTACTCTGTCTCTTTTTCCCCAGCCCAGCGTTGCCTCCCACAAATCTTGTGTCACTTTGTTCCCCTTCCCTACTTTGTACCCCCAACAAACCTTCTGTGTGTCTCTCTTCCCCATCTCCTTCCTGTGTCTCTCTTCCCCATCTCCTCCCTGTGTCTCTCTCTTACCCCTCTGTCTCTTTGTACCCCCATCCCCTGTGTCTTTCTATTACCCCATCTGTCTCTGTGTCCCCCCTTCTCCTGTGTCTCTCTATTACCACTCTCTTTGTCCTCCCAACCCCTGTGTCTCTCTATTACCCCTCTGTCTCTTTGTCCCCCCCTTCCCTGGTGTCTCTCTATTACCCCTCTTTGTCCCCCCCATCCCCTGTCTCTCTATTACCCCATCTGTCTATGTGTCCCCCCTTGCCCTATGTCTCTCTATTACCCCTCTGTCTCTTTGTCCCCCCACCCAACCTGGTGTCTTTCTATTACCCCTCAGTCTCTGTGTCCCCCTTTACCCTGTGTTTCTATTACCCCTCTATTTGTCCCCCCTTCCCCTCTTTTTGTTCCCCCCCTTCCCCTCTTTTTGTCTCCCTCCCTTCCCCTTCTGTGTCCCTTCTGACCTTGTTACAGGAGGACTGAGGTAGGGGGCAGAGCTAACTACCATGCTCCCTTGCGGTTCCCATAATTCCCAGCATGGACACATCATAGAGTAGTGATTACTCTATGATGTGTAGATACTGGGAATTATGGGAACCACAAGGGAGCATGGTAGTTAGCCCCGCCCCCTCCCTCAGTCCTCCTATGCTGCTGTCAGTATCAGTGAGTGTGCCGCTGGATCGCTTAGGCGGCCGCCCGGCACTCTCACTGATACTGACAGCAGCATAGCTGTCAGCACAGGTGATGGGACCGCCGACCGCAAGGTGAGTAATCACCTCAGAGTGTGCCGCCGGACCGCCCACCCGACGGCACCGACATGCGGCCGGCAGCCGCAATATTATTAAAATATGTAGAGCAGGGCTCCCTCTCTCTCTCTCCAGCCCCCCAGGTGCTGCGGCCCACCGGGAAATTTCCCGGTATCCCGGTGGGCCAGTCTGGCCCTGATTACAGACACTAAGCAGTCCCATGATGCGTTGGGCATTTAATGGAAGAATGCTATATGCAAGAATAACATCTTCCTGAGCAGTGACAAATGCATTCATATGCAAGAGTTACTGTATTTAATTAAGCATATACATGAAAATAATAGCACATATAAACGTGTACGAGGGCAGCCTTTTCAGACATCGGCCAATGAGGGGGACCTAAGGTGCATGCACTGAGAGCATCTCGCCCGCATTAGGCCTTCCCCATATAAAAGCACTGTCTCAATACTTTCCTATGGGGTTTTATCTGATGCTGGATGTCCTCATGTAAGGCACGATGATGTCCAGTGTTTTACGGAGTCAAACTCTGTGTAACTCCAGGAAGTGCCTCTAGTTGCTCTGCTAGACAGCCACTAGAGGCAGTATTAGTTCTGCACTGTAAACCCTGCAGTTTACCTAGACCATGCAATGTTTTACATCGCAGGACTAAGGGGGAAAGGGACAGTGCACCCAGACAACTTGAATAACATGAAGTGGTCTGGGTGCCTATATTGCCCCTAACAAATAGACTGACCTATTGCATCCCAAAAAATACATGTGAAAAAATCGGGCACATTTAAAATTGATTGTTAGGGTGCAAAAAAGCACCAAAGGCACAAGACTGTCTTCAAAACATTGATAAAGTCCCTCCTCTGAGCATGTCTTCAATATATGGGTATGAACTTTTAATGAAGAACCATTAGTCTAATTTATCAGCAACTTGCTCTCCCTCCTTAGTGCTTGCCTCGGAGTAGAAGATTAAAAATATTGTGCAGAAATCTTAAGAAAACTAAACAAAAAATGCAAGAGAAGCATTCCTTATTAAATGTATTTTAATATCTTAAACACATATCAATATATAGGATACAGTTACGTACCACAATGAAAGGCGGAGAACACTTTCAACCATAATGGGACATATATGAAGTCAAACATTGGTGCTATTCTGGAACAAAGTGCTAGATCATGTTCCAATTGGTATGGAAACCAATGGAATGTATCTAAATATTTTTGCACTGTTCCTTCAAAATAGCACCTGTTTTGCCTTGATAAAATGGTACATCCCCACACGTACAAACAAAACAAACAGGCTGATTGAACACCAAAGAACAGATAAATCAAGCAATCTTAGTATAGCAATGGCACCATTTTAGAGAATCCTTTTTTAGGATCCTTATTTTGTTATTATTTGCATCTCCAAAGGTAGGACTTCAACATTCTTTGTGGTCTTTACTCCATAGAATTGTTTGCATTCAAATTCCATGCATAACTGTAAATCACCAGTCTTTGTAGGGGCAAAAGTGATATTGTATGCTGCTGTGGTGTTGGGGTCAATATCTTGGCACCTGCTCCAAAGAAAAGAAAAGTTATCCACCATTTTTATTTCTTAAAATGCATATTATATAAAATTAGTTTTTAGTTATGTGAGAATAAAATTGAGGATCCTTAAGACACCATCATACACTGGGGCTAAAGGTCACAAGAAACCAAGCCTGAAAGAGAAACCATAGGCCTCAAAAAGGCCGTAGGGGTCATACTGCTTTGCATACTCTTCAAGTGGCCCTATTAGAAGGGATAGTCCCTACTGTGGGGAAAATCTCTCTGTGCCTCTTTTCTAAGAGCTCTATATGGTTGGTGTGTCTTAATTTATAAAAGAGCTCCACAACAAAAATACTCACAGTATTGTTTTTAAATGGACACTTTAGGCACCCAGACTACTTCAGCTCATTGAAGTGGTTTGGGTGCAATGTCCCTGTCCCACATAGCTTGCAATATAAAACATTAGATGTTTTAGGTAAACTGCAAGGTTTACATTGCAATACTAAGTTAGCCACTAGATGTGCTTCCTGTTGTTTACCGGTCTCTAGGTAGCCTAAATGATGCTGAACATCCTCGTGCTGTACATGAGGACATCCAATGTCAATGCTTTCCTATGAGGAGGGCCTTATGCAGTTGCCGTGAATGCGCATTAGATCTCCCCCGTTGGATGATGTCAAAGGAGGCGGAGCACCGACACAGCACCAAGGGAGATCGGCACTAGAATCGGGTAAGTAAATAAAGGTTGAGTTGTTTTTTTTTTTTAATCCTTTTTGTACCGAGAGGATCCAGAAGGCAGTATCATGTTAGGAACACAACTTTGTATTCCTTATATGATAGAATCCCTTCAAACTACAATAAATGTGTTTAGAAATCAGTCTTTGTAGATGAGATGTTCTAAATGATATATTAGTGGCATAGATTATTAGTAAGTCACCTAAAATGCCTCAGAACATTTCTGCCCCTAGTCACACCTCGTCCATTTGAAAAGTTGTGAGGTATACATGGTGGGAGGTCACCCACTTTGTAGTAGAGGAACTGAAAACTTGGTCCCCATATTAAAATAACGGACAAGTCCTCTAACCCATAGGTCATAATGTGATGTTCGGTCCCTAAATATAAGTGCAACGCTGTGGTCACATATGAAATTGTGACCTCTGTTGCCAAGGAAACCAAACAAATTGGAACTTTGCCGTGTAAACTGAGCTTTCAATACAACCAATTGATTGGAAAAGTGAAAATGGAACCTATAACATATACATTTTGTAGAATTGGCATAGTTTGTTTTGAAAACCAATTGTCTTATATCTTATTGAAGACTGTCTGACCGCCTTCATGTGTAAATACTATATATTGATAAATACTCACATGTAGGATCTATGTTTGTGAATCAGACCTTGTCCAGATGCTGTTAGGCTGCACTCCTGCAAGACATCCTCAAGTGGGTTTGTGATGAAGGCTGTGGCCGTGATAGGCTGATACTGTCCTGCTTCCTTCTCAATCTGTAAAACCAGAGAATATGAACACTGTGTGGGATTATATTTAAAATACATATGTGATGTTTGTGTAAAGATTGCAAGTACAGCTCTTGCACAAGCATACCTTTAAAAAGAGGCTCTAGACACCAAAACAACTTCAAATTACTTCAGTAGTTTTGGTGTACAGATGCTACCCGTTGTTCTCTAGCAATGTAATACTTTGTGGTTACTGAGAAATGGCAATGTTTAAGTTCATCTGAAATCACCCCTGTAGCGGCTGTCAGACTGACCTAATTGAAAGTCTTCTTGATTTTAGAATCTTCATGTTCGGCGTCATCACTTGTAGAATGATGACACTGAAGACATCCATTAATTCTCAAAAGGTGTCGTTAAGTGTAATGCTTCTTTATGAGAAGCTTTGGATTGGAAAAGTCATCAGACTTGCAGCAGAGGGACTGCCTGGTTTGTCGGGCAGTCCACTTTAACCGGATCACTGGGGTAGGTGAGTATTTTTGAGCTCTGGGGCTGAAAACCGTTATCGAGTTCTATTACGCTGTAACAGCGTTTAGGCCAAGTTAATGTGGGACGGTATGGATAGAATGTCGTAATGGCATTAACAGGTTCATTTTATATATTACTGTAATGTTCCTTTAATCTTGTGGTTTAGTATTCATTTAATATTGGTTTCATGAATCGGAGATGAGTGCCATTGTATTTTTTAGCTTTATGCCCATACTCACTTCAATGGCAAGTTGTGGCTTGTACACTGTTATATCCTTGCTGGTGTAAATTGTACTGGTGGCATCTTTTACAAGGCCGGTAAGCCTGATGACCTGGCTCTCCCACAAGCAGTCGGCATATTGCGCATAAACAAGCTCAGCTCTCAGTGTTTTCTCTGGGGTAAAAAATAAATAATAAAGTATTGTGAGAATGCGCCCTTCAGAGAAAGGTCCATAGCATGTATACAATCAAACAGTATCAAATTGAGAGGAACTGAAGTTTGAACCTTTAGACTTGAAAAGTCTGTAAATGACTCTATAGTCTAGTCCAGCGGTAGGCAACCTTCGGCACTCCAGATATTTTGGACTACATCTCCCAAAATGCTATTTCAGCCACAATGCTGGCACAGCATCAAGGGAGATATAGTCCACAACATCTGGGGTGCCAAAGGTTGCCTATCCCTGGTCTAGTCTTTATCTGGATTGTATTGTCAGATTCTAAGCAGGTACAACAAATAAAATGTTTGGGTAAAGCAATATTTTATTTCATTAAAAAGTTAGCTTTGTATACTCTAATATAAAGCATTAGTGTGTGTGTATTACATAGCTGAAAAGAGACCTGCGTCTATCAAGTTCAGCCTTCCTCACATATGTTTTTGCTGAAGATCCAAAAGAAGGCAAAAAACCCAGTCTGAAGCGCTTCCAATTTTGCAACAAACTAGGAAAAAAATTCCTTCTTGACCCCAATATAGCAGTCAGATATCTCCTTGGATCAAGCAGCTATTACCCCACTAATTAGAAATGATATCCCTGTATGTTATGTTTTTGCAAGTATTTATCCAATTGCAGTTTAAACATCGGTATGGACTCTGATAAAACCACCTCTTCAGGCAGAGAATTCCACATCCTTATAGTTCTTACTGTAAAAAAAACATTTTCTTTGCCTTAGATTAAATCTCCTTTCTTCAAGCCTAAATGCATGACCTCGTGTCCTATGTATAGCCCTGTTTATGAATAGATTTCCAGATAATGGTTTGTACTGGGCCCGAATATACAGTATTTGCATAATGTTATCATATCCCGTCTGAGGCGCCGTTTTCCCCAAATAAAGAGATTTAAATGTTTTAACCTTTCTTCATTACTAAAATGCTCCATTCCTTTTATAAATTCTGTAGCTCGTCTCTGCACTTTTCCTAGTGCCATGATATCCTTCTTTAGAACAGGTGCCCAAAATTGCACAGCATATTCAAGGTGTGGTCTTACCAGCGGTTTATATATATATATATATTGCAATGAATAATATAATATATATAAAAAAAAAATGTTTACATAGAAATCAATTTCAAATGAATTTGCTAACTGAAACTCCTTTGATTCAAGAAAAAGAGACTGAAAGCAAGGGAAGGCACTCATATAGGGGTTAACCCTTTGAAGACTACAGTAGTAGTGAGAAAAAAGAGAAAGAGAGGGTGAGTGCCCCTAAATATAAAATATAGCTTTTAATAGTATGATTAAAATAAATGGTGTGCTAGCTATACATGTAAGAAAAGAAAGTAACGATTGTCACTAAAGTGACACTATATATAAAGAATTAATAAACCATTAAGGTAAATTATCCTAATGGGAAAGCAGACTCACACTTATAAGTAAACTGCAATCTAGATCTAAATAAGGAGGTCCTGTTCAAAGGTTTTCAGGATCCTTCTCCTTGTTGTATGCAAAAACCATATGTTTTTTACAATAAAGTTGCTAGATGATAGAACTATACAGATAAAGATATATAAGGTGAGTAGAGTCCCAAAGGAACAAATAAGCTGCATATAGTGATATTTGGATCAATAAACCATGCTTTAATAACACTGGATACCTGCATCTAATACATATGTAGCAGTAGAATTCCAAACAGAAACATTTGGCTACATGTAACAGTATATAGTAATCATTGTCCCTGTGTATATATACAAGCATGAAATATATATGTAGCTAATACAGACAAAAATGTGTCTGCACAATTAAATGTCCACATTCACAGTGCGTTTTGGTCAAAAAGAAGCACTGGAGTGTGTTTAAGTAGTGCAAGAAAAATGTGTCTGCACTAATTAAAATAAACTCCTACTGTAGAACCGGGGAGTAATGCCTGATTAAATTAGGTATATGGTCAAGATGAACCCCCACTATTATAGCCGGAGTTAGGCTCGGGATCCCAAGGTCAGTGCAATAATACGTTTTGGTCTTGGCACCAACCAATGCTATTCACATCTGAGGATCACCCGAGAGCCCCTAGCCCCTCCTTTGATTCAAGTTCTACTAAAAAATGTATCACTACTGCTTCACCACCACTTCAGTAACTCCGACCTCATTTCCTCTCCATGTTGCCCACAAACATAAACAGCTGGGGGAGAAGAAGGAGATTTAATTATTAAAAATGCGATGTAAGTGTGTGCGACCCTAAATTTCTAGCATGGTGACTGTGTGTGTTGGTATGGAGAGGAAGTGTAAGCCTTTAAATGGCACAGGCCAGCCAAAAATGTAAAACCACACTGGATTGACAGTGATTTTATAAGACAATTGTAATCTATCACCTTCATTTTCTTCCAGAGAAAAGTGAACCTCTTGTTTCCAGAAGTGAGGAACTAAATCGGTGCTTTCATGTATATACTGAGCACAGAGGACCACACACAACTCCTTTTCTATCTTGCTGTTGTTAGAAATGTGTAGTGAAATGTAGAGGTCTTGCCCATACAGAAGATCATCTTCCGAGTGCATGGAGATAGACAGATGGCAGTCTAATAACGGATCATAAATATGTTCCTTTGAAGATTTCTGATATTCTTCCCAGTGTTGAGTGAACCCTGTCAACAACAGAGATAAACAGAAAAAAAATATTTTAAACAATATTATAGTCCATGTATGAAGTGCTATGTTCTTTGGTTTTCTCCAAAAACGTGCTAAAAGCACAATCTTACACACGCTAAAATGACTGTAAAAATATTAATGAACCTGACAATTTTCTGGGTGCTCAAAGCAGCCTGTATAACTTAAGTTTCCTGCAAAAAAGGGTAGCTAATTTAGTAATCCTACCTAGACTATCGGAAATGTACTGTTTTGCTTTTGACCCAGTTAATTTATTTTTCCTGAACTCTACTTACCTTTTTTCATTATCCTAGACCCTTTTATCTGCGGAACTGAATTTGTTCAATTTGGATTCTGAAGTGGCTCAACTAAGCAGCATTAAGTGGTAGACCATCCGCCTTAGGACACCCAGGCCTGGTGAGCGCAATGTGCGGGAGACAGGTGGGTGCACAGAGCTCCCGTCATTCACTGTGTGTAGCATAGCCTCATAGACAACAGTAGAGAATCTTCTTTATCCTGTAGCCATTCTGATGGAAGTTGCACACTGTGACTGAAGGGAGTGGGGAATGAACAGCAAGCTAATTTATGTCAGACCAAGCAGAAGATAAAGATCCTCCACAGCGGTCCGTGAGGTATAAAAGAAGGAAGAGACAAAAACCAAAGTGGAGTAATAAATACAAAAGGGAGGGAAGAGGGTCATTCCAAGCACCAAAACAACTACAGCCTGCTGTAGTGGTTATGATGCGAGGAGTACTCTGACTAGGAAGGAGTACCCTGGACCGTTTACCCAACAATCAGTGTTATATCCTGGTTTTGTGCTGCCCTAGGAAGGACAAAACTCAGGCACCCCGCCCCCCCTCGCGCAACCCCCACCCAACCCTTCCCCCGTCCCGCCTTCTAATTACACACACACACACATTCACTGACAGATACGCGTACACTAGCTAACAAAAACACACACTCACTAACAGACACACACACTCACAGGCAAACACACTCACACTTACAGACACACACACACACACACACACACATTCACTCACTAGCAGACACACACACTCACTAGCAGACACACACACACTCACTAGCAGACACACACACACACACACTCACTAACAGACACACACACTCACACTAACATGCAAACACACACATTAACAGACACAAACCCTAACGGACACACACACTCACTCACATTAACACATTTTGTAATTTTTTTTATTTAACCTCCCCCCCAGCCTCCTTACCTTTGGGAATGCTGGGGGGGGGGGTTCTCTTTCTCCCTGGCACTGGTGGGCGGGCGGCTGGCGAGGGAGCACTTCCCCTCAGCACTCTGCTCAGCTCCCTCGCGCGCCGCAGAGTGAGGCTGGGAGCCGGAATATGACGTCATATTCCGGCTCCCAGCCTCACTCTGCGGCGCGCGAGGGAGCTGAGCAGACAGCTCAGAGGAAATGCTCCCTCGCCAGCCGCCCACCAGCGCCCCCCTGCCCGCCAGCCCAGCATGTCAGTTAGCCGCAAGGCTAACTAGACATTTGCCCTGGCCTTTTGGGGGCAGCGTTTTTTGCCGCCCCCTGGAAAATGCCGCCCAAGGCAAATGCCTTGTTTGCCTCGCGGCTAAAACGTCCCTGCCAACAATGGTCAAAACCGTTTTATCAATGTCAAGCTATGATGCTTCCTGGTGGTCCAGTGGCATGCGTCCACCTTCTGCAGAGCTTCAGGAAATGAAATCCATGGCAGTTCTCAGCCAATGCAACGTAAGTTAAACAGAACTGACATTATCCAGGCTGGCATATGACACCCCTATAAGGCTGCTGCTGGACATGAAGGTACACCTCCAGTAGCAGATGGGTTAGTCTCCGTGTGTGCTGCATTTTGAAGAGAAAAGCTTTACATACAGACTCCTGGCACCTTGACCACTTCAAATTACTGAAGTGGTCATGACTGTTGGAGTAACCCTTGGTCAAGACGGTTGGAATATTTGTAAATATATATTTAAATGTTGCGAACTACCTATCAAACAAGACTGAAATTACCGTACATGTTCTTCTAAGAATAAAATATCAATACATGCATATGTATAAACCAGGCCAACATTATCTTCTGCAAAAATGTCCAATACCTATTTTGTTTGACTTTCAAAACTATTTGTAGTATTTTACTATCAATATTGTGTGAGCACATATCACTGACATTTGTAGAAATCGTTGGGAAGAATCTCCAAACCCTGGAAGCCATTGATGACTGGGATCTTGCTGTTCTCAAACTGCAAGTAAAGTCTCCTACTTCCCACGGCAGTTGGGGTAAAGGTAATTGGAAAAATCAGGGTGGTGCCTGGAGCCACATCCTCACACCTGGAAATCATTGGAAAATATATAAAAAAAAAATGAAAACCAAATTGTGCAGGGATCTGAGATTTATTGTCAAAGTTTATTAAAAGGAAAATCCAAGCAGCATAACTAATACAGGGAAATGGAGCCAGGAGTGCCACGGCACCCTCTCCCCCTCATTATACGTCAAACCACTTTCAAAAACTTTTTTTTTTCCCTGAAGGTTGCCGGGTGCTGCTCCCTGAAGTGCAAGTTCATTTTACTGAAAGTGATCAGCTGAGGAGAACACAGGAGAGCTAACTGAAGCTCCGTGTTAGGGGATGTAGGCAGGGAGAAGCACCTCAGCTCCTCAGGTTCTTAAACAGTTTGAGTAATTCAATGAGGCCAAGACACTTCAGGTACCATAACCACAACTCAAACTGTAGTGACAGTGGTGTTTGGAGTGATCCTTTAACACTGTTGGGGTTGTTGTGTTATGTATTTCTGCTTAAACTGCTACAATATTTTCTTCTCCGCTTTATAGGCTTCTCCCTTGGCACTAATAATGCCATACCAGACTTTAAAAAAAACAGTAAAGACTCTGTACCATTGATTTAAAAAGGGGGCGATTATGTTTTAAAATTTGCAATACGAAGATACTCCTTATTTATTATTAAACTACCAGCATGTTCTTGGGTAATAGGAGGTGCATACAATTGCTACCATTGATTATTAAAGGACCACTATAGTCACCCAGACCACTTCAGCTCAATGAAGTGGTCTGGGTGCCAGGTCCCCCAGGTTTTAACTCTTTCTGCTGTAAACATAGCAGTTTCAGAGAAACTGCTATGTTTACATTGCAGGGTTAATCCAGCCTCTAGTGGCTGTCTACCTGACAGCCGCTAGAGGTGCTTCTGCGATGCTGAATGCGAAAATCTCATTGAGCATGCAGAACGTCCATAGGAAAGCATTGAGAAATGCTTTCCTATGGCTGATTTTAATGCACACATGGCTCTGGCTGCACATGCTCATTCGGCTCCACTCGGGAGCTGACGTTGAAGGGAAAGGAGAGGTCACCAGCGCCGAGGGAGCCCGGCGCTGGATAAAGGTAAGTGACTGAAGGGGTTTTAAGCCCAGCAGGAGGGGGGCCCTGAGGGTGGGTTTTAAGCCCGGCGGGAGCCCCTACAGCCCTGAGGGTGGGTTTTAAGCCCAGCGGGAGCCCCTTCAGCTCAGCGGGTGGGGAGCCCTGAGGGTGGGGGGACCCTGAGGATTATATAGTGTCAGGAAAACAGGTTTGTTTTCCTGACACTAAAGCTTTAAATGTAGTGTAAAATAGAGCTCTAGTGACTTTCTGACAACAGTAAATTGGTGGAACCACGTTTGCATTCTATGTTACCAAGGCTTCCCTTTAAGAAATATGTGTTGCCCCAGCCACTATCGAGCATTGTGGCCTCCTAGTGCATGGGTACGACTGCATAGGAGAGACTGGAGCCCAGGTAAGTTGATTTTTTTTCTAGTAGGAAACACATCCAACGTAATAGTGCGTGTGTGTGTGTGCTTTTAAGTGTTCCTTTAAAGAGTCCAGGTGTCCCATCCTAGGTTGTGGGTGGGTTGGTGTTGGTGGGGGTGGGGGCTTATACTCATTGGATGCTTTTGAAGTCATTGTGGCTCTTTAAGAATTTGTTTGGGGCTAAATCATATCCTAATTAGCACCAATATAGATTAGATTCAGTTGATGAGAACTTTAGAAATTGAGATGGTTCAGCTGAACTAAGCCACAATACCCAGAATTGTACTGAATAGTGGTGTGTAAATTTAACCAATTAAATTAATTTGCATAAAAATGAACTGCAACTACTAATCCAGGTTTAAATTAATCATGCAAAGTCCAATTTTTATAATGTTAGTATATGCAGGGAATGTTGAGATTTAAACACCTGTAGCTTCTCTCTTTGTGAAGCAGTCCATTGCCTGACACTCTTATCACACAGTTGTGTAGGGTTTCTTTGAGAGGGTTAGTGAATACCACCTCTGTCTTTGTAGGCTGGAATTGTAATGCTGTCTTTGGCATCTGTGAAAAAAGTGAGAACCAAATATATGTGATGTGCTGTGCTTATGCAGAAGTCATTTTTTAAACTAAGGCCTCAAAAGTGTTTTATAAAAATTATTGATGTACTAACAGCTGCTAGTGAGCTGTTACTGATTTGAGCACAATTACAACTTACCAATGTTTCTTGACAACACTTTTAACATCTTCAGTTAGGCAAAACATTTAGGAACTGTCATATATTAAGAGACATAGGGAGCATCTGGTCTGCACCTCTTGTAGGTGCATGTCATCTGTATATCTCTCTTAATCTCTGGCCACAGAAGAGTGTTGGTGTTACTACGGCAATGATTTCATACTATTAGTAGTGCCAGATGTTGCTGTAGCACTACACATGGTCTGCACCAATCGTTGGTCCAGACCAGAGCCCTCAGAGTAAACAACAGTGAGGGCTCACAAGCACATACACACATATACATACTCATTACAGCCCTTCCATACCCACACACTGCAACCCTTAGACCAGGGATCTCAAAGTCTGGACCCCTAGATGTTGCAGAACTACAACTTCCATGATTCATTTGCCATGTATTGCATACAAATTTTTTTTTATATAAAAGGTTATATAGACCATTAGCAATTGGGGGGGAAAGAGTTTGAGATCACTACCATGGACATACAAGTTACACCACAAACAGACCCCTTTACACTCACACTGCACCGTGAACATGCATACATTCCAAACATTCTCTTCGACCCATTTGCAATTCCACAGTCACCAAACACATGCAACACGAAAGTCAGAGGTATCAAACACCCCCTCTTTTGCCTCACCACATCATATTTTGCTGCTGTGCCCTTAAGTGCGGAAATACTGAAATACCTCACAAGATATTTTTGGGTGGTAGTCTGGTGATTTAAATCTTTCCCACTGTTTCTCGATCTGAATAGAGCTTACTGGAGCAAACACTCAAACCTCACATGTGAGTATAGTTTTATTTGTCAAAATTCTTAATTTATTGTGCAAATATCTTAAAGGTTTTCAATAAAAATTATTGTTCAATGTGGAGACTGGATTGTCCTGATCCGGTTAGTTTTTTTGTATTTTGAGAATCTTTAAATACCCCCAGTTTGTTCTTACCTTAATGGTGAGGCTGGGTTTACAGACAGTAACATCCTGCTCCGCGATTGTAAAGATTGTACTTGAATCCCCAGGCTCCTTTACCAGAGCTGTCACTCTCAGTTGGTTGTTGTCCATCAGAGAGGTTTCATACATGGAGTAGGAAATTCTTCCTGAAACACTCCACTCTGAAATTTCACAAAAGGGAATAAGCATTATTCTTTATTCCTTTCTTCATTAACGGGTCAGTCTAAGCAACCAAACCACTTTAGCTTAATGACGTAGTCTCACTGCTCACTTTATTCTGTAGCTGTAGCCATACTTGCCCTGCCTGTGACTCTCTCAGCCTTCCTACACATTTCCTAAAAAAAAAACATGTTAATTGAGAGCCCTGTTCTTTTACGTTGTCTGTAAGTAGACAGTGTTTACTTTAGAAATCCTTGTCTACTGTATTAATAGCCTGCAAATCGCACTGCCAGCAGCATCCTGTTATCACAGAAAGCTTCAATGGAGGAAACAGAATCAGAGAAGAATATTTTCTGTGACCTTACTCAAGCACAATATATTTTATCTGATTAATATAATTTGTAAAATATACAGTATTTCATTAGCTGATAATTATTTTTTTTATATTTATTATTGCCTATTTTTATGTATTTTCCAAATGTAGACTCACTGTGTCTACAATGCTTCTTTATGAGAAACATTTGATTCCACACTGATTGGCACGAGCAAAGGAATTTAGTCTTTTGCAAAATGAAGTTGGATCAGTTAAGCTGCAGACTATAGAGAAGAGGTAAGCATGTGTAACCTTTTTTTTTTTTTTAAGAACTAAGAAGTGGAACATTTTACTGCAGAAGTGTGAGACTAATGCCATGTTACCTGTATTCAAGTCTACTAAAAATATGCATTTTTTTTTTACTTTGGTTTTCTCTTTGACATATCAGTAGGATCCATACGTATGGGACAAAAGTGCTTATGCTGCTTCGTGGTTAATGGTTTGGGCACATTTTAAAATTTAAGACTGTAAAGTGTATGAGGATTAGTGTATGAGTGTATGAGGATTAGCTGCAAGGATGGATATACTGCTTGCCTGGAGAAGTTTTGTGAAAATTACCTTCTCTAGGCCTCAGGTGAAAATTGAACTTTTTACTCCAGAACTGATGCCAGGTAATTCCATAATCATACACTGCCTGAGTACCCATGATGAGATCCAGGTCATTCTCATCATCACTCACATTCTTGATGGTCACTTTGAGTTCAAGGTCTTCTCCATACTGCTGGGAATTGTTGGAACACAAGTAAACCACAATAGGATTTTTGGAGAGATGCTCATCCTCCTGAGATTGTTGGTTATTCTTAAACAGTATTTGTTTGGCTGTTTGTAGAACTTTGTTCTCTTCTGCAGATCCTAGTGAGTTTCAAAGAAATTTACATTCTATTGGAAAACACCTTTGGAACAGCAAGAACTTACATTTTTCTATTTCAAAAGTCTTTATCCTGTATATGTACATTTAGACTCTGTCCCTTTGGTAATTCAGTAAACCCCAACAACATATTTCTTACCTTTTGGGTGTTTATACTTATTAATAATTTCCTTCGGTGTATCACTTCCAATGCTTTTTGTAACAATGCTGTCACCAACATATCTGGCATTACCAAAAGCCTTAATGAAATGGCCTTCTGAGGTTCTAACCCAGGCCACACATTCTGTGACCACCTTAGAAAAGATGAGGTCAGCATCATAATGCAAATTCACCTTCCCTTCTTTGATGGCTCTCACAGGTACCGGCCCAGTACAGCTTACTTCACCTGCAATAACAAGAAAAATAGAGAAGAGACACGTTATTAAAATAGCGTTCTGGAATGTGGAACAAACACTGAAGTTTCTCTAGCTATGCCTTTCATTTTGATTTGTGGTGTGCATACCTACAATCTCAAAACACTAACATTTGAAGACATAACTGGCAAGGTATATATAGGCTTGATGACTGCCTGCCAACCAGCAATGGTTTGTGATGTTTAAAAGTCCACATAAATTAAAGGTTACTATCATCTGCTTTAAGCCTTTACTGCATATTTTCTCCTAAAGACTACTGAAAGAGCCCTACAGACAATGCAAAATGTATTCTATTTGGCTAGAGCACACTTTGTGCATGTAAAGATAAAAAAGGAACGTGGATGTAGTAAAGAGTAATACAGCCACATAAACATCCTTGCAATTCTTACCATTGTATTTGTGCTGTGCTGTAGCATCAATGACCTGCCAACCAGTGTAGCCTATTTGGAGATCTCTACGTTCCATCCAGCATTCATTCCACACATGGAAATGCCTGCAAAATATTACAAAATGGTGTGAATTTTTTTTAATCCGGTTTACATTACTGCAAAGAACTATGCCTAGGAAAGTTCTAAAATATTATTGGATTGCTTTTACAAATCTAATCAACATGATTCAACCCCTGTTAAAAAAACAGGTTTATTGTCAAACTTTACGACGTACAGCAGTTTACAATGAACAAATCAAGCAAAAGCAATTGAAAATAGCCAACAACACAAAAAATGCATTAAGTAGATTCAACTATTCAATTATTTAACCCCTGAATAGAATCCCTCACAACGGCACAAATATGCAAAACAGGTGCTGTCTCAAGCACACCTGAGGCAACTAATCAAATGCATCATTAGTTGCACCAGGTGTGCTTGAGCTGGAACACTTGAAATATCTGAGCTGTCTAGGGGTTTGTTGAGTGTCACGTTTGACTGCACGTTAGAACTATGCCAAAGTCAAAAGAATGGTCCACAAAGTTAAGGAACAGGATACAAAAGGATAGTAAAGGCACTGAACAGTGGTTACACTACCTGGATGGGGCAGAAAAAGACAGCTATCAACCAGATTTCTGAGGAGGCAAGTTGGGGAAATTCTCGAGTAACTGCAAAAGACCTGAAGCAAGATGGCAACAGGCACTGAGGTTTCAGTGAGCACAGTAAGGCAATTACAAAACACAGAAGGTTTCCATGCCAGAACTAGAAGACATACACCACTCCTGATCCAAAAGCACAAGAAAA